>NW_008795128.1:7512561-7532674 GCF_000699145.1 Aptenodytes forsteri
TCCCCTGATTCTCTCCCCCATCCCACCGGAGGCTGTGTGTGTGTGTGTGTGTGAGCGAGCGAGCGGCTGTGTGGTACTTAGTTGCCCACTGGGGTTAAACCACTACACCCTGTCTGAAGGAGAAAAGTGTAATGAGTTTGAATGCAGGAAACTTAGTGAATATTTTGTCAAGTTACTTGCTACTATTTCTTTGTGGCAACTATAATGGCGATTTTAACCCTTTGCTTTCCCACTGAACATTTTTGCATTGCGTTGATATATTTTAATGAAAATCTAGTGCTACTTTGTCAACACAAAATTGCTTAATGCATCATACAACAGATTTGAAGAGCATGAGGTTTTCCTGTTTGAAAAAGGGGAAAAAAATGGTTTGGTGGTAGAGTGCTTGTTTGTAACCCTTTGTAATGTTATGCCCTTCATTCGGAATAGCTATAGCGTGGATTCGGAATTGGTCCTGGGCCCAAAATGCTACAATGTAGAAAAGACAGAGCTGTCTTGCACACAGGTAATAATGGATGGTGAACAAGTAAGGAGCCGAGAGAAGTTGTATTTATGTACAGAAGCACGGCTGTATTTTGCATGACACTGATACTGCTTTTGCACTATGTGACTGGACAGACCCAGCAAACAGGATCAAAAACTGACAGTAACAACTGCAAAGTCTTGTGGAAACTTTGCCCTTCCTATAATAAGTTTTCTGCACGTGGCTGACTTGCACAAAACTGTTACCACTTAGCACAGTGCATAAGAAAGTAAGAACAAGAAAGCTTTCTTGTAGTGTGTTCCTTGTAGCTACTACTACAGTCCTGGTTTGGAGAGCTGATACAAGGTTGCACGGAGTCACTGGGGAGTTTATTCTGGAAGAAAGTTGGTTTTCTTTTGGCTTTCAATATTCTGTGCTCTTACACCATCAGAAATTCTCAACTATGTTGTCAGTTTAGTTGAAAACTACTTCATTGCTCAAAATAAGTTACTTTGAAGCATTTTGCTTAGTGTTACTTGCAGTTGTCTTACGGAAAAGTTAAAGCTGTGTTCGTTACTCTTAATTGTTCCATATTCCTTTATTCATTCACACAATTCACTTGTAGTCTCACGCTAGCATTGCAGGATTTCTTACAAATGTTGGATTTTGAGAACAGATGACTTGCCAATCACTTCGAAGGGAAAGAACCACTGATTTGATCCTTGTGTGTTATACAAACAACATTTTAGAAATGCCAACAGATGAAGAAACAAAGCAAAGGTTAATACTTGGCATGCTGACTGGACTCATGGAGACCATTTTGCTTTAAAGATGACTTCTCCCCCATCCCTTTTTTTTAATTAGAAGTAATTTTTTTTTTTTTTTTTAATAAGGAAGATCTGGAAAACTCGTGTGTCTGGAACAATGTTAACTGTCAGCATATCTGTTCAGCAACAGTCAACTTACTATTATTAAATACAATTGCTGGAAAAAATTGTCTTGGGTCTCACTTCTTAATTGAACGCAGGGATGTTAATCTGTTTTTGAAGTTTTTTTTCTGAAGTGTGTGTTAGATATTAGTTTCAAATAGTATGAGTTCTTTTTTCGGTATACTCTGCTAATTTTTAACTTCATTTTAATAAATCTATAACTTACTCACAACTTACTATTATTAAATACAATTGCTGGAAAAAATTGTCTTGGGTCTCACTTCTTAATTGAACGCAGGGATGTTAATCTGTTTTTGAAGTTTTTTTTCTGAAGTGTGTGTTAGATATTAGTTTCAAATAGTATGAGTTCTTTTTTCGGTATACTCTGCTAATTTTTAACTTCATTTTAATAAATCTATAACTTACTCATTTGTCTAGCATTTTAGATTAGCTGTTCCTAGTTTTAAGCTTCCTCCATCACAGTAACTTTTCAAAGTTAAAATATTTCCAGCTGCAAATCCCCCCCCCCCCTTTTGTTAAATCTATTATATCAGGTTATAGTTTGTTGATAACTGAGAAGGTTCTCAAATTGAATTTTTGGAGGTGAAAAAACTCTGAAGTCCTTGATGCATTTCTTACAAGAACTTCTTGAAAGCAAAATAACTGTTTTTATTTCAAAATTTAAACAAGGGAGTGTTTTTACAATTCCCAGATGACTGCAAAGACACTATTAATATGCTGGAGCCTTCGTAATTTAATCAGATTGTTTGTGTAGTGCTTGTTTGTTTGTGGGGGTAAAGCATCATTTTAAGAAAAAATTATTTAAGTAAACTACTTATGAAGAATTTCTTCCACTTAAATTGGTTCTTATCTGCAGTGTATGTAGTCATGTAAATGTATGCATGTATACATACAGTGTAGGTATAATGTATAGCCAAGATAGAATACAGCTGATTAATGATCACAGGTGTTGCTTATTGTTGTGACTTCAAATAAAATGTGCTTTGCAAATAGCATTCATCTCCTTTTCTTGCCAAACAGAATACCCAAATATAAATTGGATGCTAGTATAAGGGAGAACACCACCTTTGACCAGGCTGCAAATACATTATGGTCTTAATTTTCATTGAAAGCATTGCATCTCTTGGAAGTTGAGGATTAAAACAGTTGAGAGAGATACTTTGTTTTAGGGTTTTTCTTGAGGGTTGTGGATAGCAGTGTATGGTTTTTTTACTATTCAAAACAAACAAAAAAAACCCTGTTAGCGAAGTCTGAACACTGTGATGTAGCTAGGCTCTTTTTAATCTAATTTATCATTTTAGGGAGTTTGCTCTCCTTCTAATGCAGAAGTTGAAAAAAAAAAAAGCTGTGTATATTCATTGTTCGTGGAAATGCAGAACAAGTAGTATAAACAACAGAAGGAGCTGTATATTTAAAAAAAAAAAAAAATTGAAAAGTTCTCATCCAAGACCTAATGCAAATGAATGTATTCCAGGATGGCTTATGTGCCCTGCTGGACAGGGTGCGGGACTCCATGCTTGTGCTGCAGATGTCTTACCGCCTTGCCTGTCTGTCTTTGCGGGGGTGTTTAGTGCCTGGGCAGGCCCTAAATTAATGGGGGGGCGCCCAGGATGTCACAGCAGCCGCAGCCACGGGTCATGGCATGCCAGGCTGCCTGCAAGGGCAGGGGGAGCTGTCAGGTGCCTGGTTGTTAGGGCAGCCTGTGCTTCATGACTCTTGAGACCAGTGAGCTCAGCTGCAGGGTGGACACAAACCCTTTGAGAGATACTGTTTCTTCAGGCTATCACTTGGGTTCTTGCGCAGCAGCTGATGCATTTCATTGGGAAATGCAACATCAGAAAAGCACACTTTTAGACTCCAAGTGGCTTTGGAGCAGCTGTACTGCGGCTAAATAAATATAACCCTCTAAGAGGAAATAGCTTTTCTGCCAGATATATGCACAGATGGATTGTAATCATACTGAGGCCAGTGTTTGCCCCAACAAGAGAAAAAAAACTTCTTAGTAGAGAGCTATAAATGGAAATTTGTGCTTACACTAGCTTCTTGCAGCAGCGATTGGAGAACACTACTCCTGCCTGGTAGGAATGAGATAGGCATCTTGGGGAGTTTGAAAAACTAAAGGAGCTAGGGAGATACAGGCCACCAGCTACAACAGCAATGTACATTAAAATTTATTGGTCCCCGGATGCCTACAGAAGTGTCTGGGAGCAGTTCTTTTACAGCAGTGTGAGTGGACCTGGATAACAGAGGTGTACGTGCCAGAGGTACTAACTTACTGGATGTCAGTATGCTCAAAGAGAGCAGGGGAGGATAGCCTTCCCCTGCCAGGGGGAAACCCAGTGTCTTGCCACCTCCAAAATACAGATTTCATTTTGGATGAAAAACAAGATTTTTTTTTTTTTTTTAAGTATGCAAATTTGGAAGATATTTAGTAATTACAGATATACTTCCTAAAATATTTGGTAATAAGTAGAGCAAAGTACAGAGCTAAAATGATATGCAGGCAGCACTTATGAGAGCTGCTGCTTCTTCAGGAAGGAATTATTGATGCTAAAATAGTGGATCTGGTATAAGATCGTTTCAGGATTTTTTTTTTTTTTCCTTTAACGAAGGAGAGAGTTCTTTAATGAATACTTAAATGAAGTATTGTTCATCGCTTCATCTTCAAATACTAAGATACTTTAATGAAGAGGGATTTTGCTTTAAAAAGGCAGCTTCAAATTGAAAGTAATCTTGCAAATTAAAATAACACCCTTCTGTGTCTTAAAATAAATGGATTGTATCTCCTGACAGAAATGGTGCCAGTATCCAGAGGAGGCCTTAGGGCCACGTGATGGAGTTGCATGCCTTAAAGACTAAAAAGTGGCTTTAAGTTAGTGCATATGTTTGCAATTGTATGTCTGTCTTTTTTTTCGTTTTAAAAAAAAAAAAAAAAGAGGTTGTTAAGCTTTAGCGTGGGAGGGAAGAGGTGGTGGTCAGTGATTGCTTTTAAACATTGAGGTTTTTCAGAATGCCTGGGAAGGACATGGTGCTGCTTTTGCGGTGCACATTTGCTGAGGTCTGTGCGGCAGAAGAGACTGCAGCAGATCTCTGGCAAGAGCTTGCTGTGCTCCACAGGCCCGTTTTCCACAACCCTCAGCAAGTTGGTCACCACTGATTATTCTTTCCACATGTGGATTTTGTGCATGCAGCTACTTTAGGGAATTGAAGCCAAAATTCAGGAGTTGGAAGGTTAATTATTTCCCTTGCCTTTTTGCGTGTGTGTGCAATTTGCTTGGAGGGAGAGGGGGGAGAGTGTTAACCATTTACAAGTATATATCTCCCCTCATTCCTCCCCAGAATGATTGTGGAAATTATTTCTAGGCTGGTTTAGTGAAACAGCTAAGTCGCTCTCAATAGCAGAGACTGTTGTAAGTACACAGATTAGCAAGAAACACACAGTGGGTGGATATTGCTACTGAAGAGTTTGTTCTCCACAATGAATAGGAAAAGAATGCGTCCATATTCGGCTGAGGAATTTTTTACTATTGCAGCTAGGCAAGCAAAGTATCTTTATTGCTATGGACTTTATTTTAAACTGTTTATTCAAAGACCACCAGAAGTGTCATTTTACTTGCTTAAGGTATAAAAAGCTTGAAAAGTTGAAGTGTGGTAAGCAATTTCCTTTTTTTAACATTAGAGTTGCAGATCTGCTTATTTTAGAATTTGACTAGAGAGCTAGTGAAGTGACACTGGGAGTCGAGCAACTGACAGGTGGGTTTTTTTCCAACTGCTGCAGTTAAAAACCTGAACCTTTAAATCTAATGTCTACTGAATGTTACGGGGAGGTATGTGTATGAAATTTTTCAATTGATTTTTGAGAATTCACAATCTTTGAAACTGCCAGCGGTTCTTCCAATGATATTGAGAAATTTGTCACACAACATTCTTTCTGTATCCAAAAAAAGAGGTGTTAATTCCTCCTCACCATGCAAATATCTGTGCATAAAATTAAAAGATATATATTAACAAGTGAAATGTTTGGGGAAACCTTTTATTTCTTCAAGGAAGGGAGCTGAGAAGTGTAACTAAAACGGTAAACAGCTTCTTTTTATTGGTTGTAGCTTTTTAATGTCCAAATCTGTCCTATTACTTTCAGATAAGGTTGAAGTAAAAAAATTACCAATTGTGAGAAGCTACTTTAAAAAAAAAAAAAAGGGGGGGGGGCACACTAAGAAGTTGTTATAGTTGCTTAATTGGATGGGTGGTTCATGTCTTTTGGAACAGTTTGTCCTGCCATGGTATCTTTGTGGAACTAAGTATATTTAACTGGAAGGCATCGTGTTCTAGAAAATGGACAAAATGTACTGGGAACGTAGGTGCAAGAGGAAGTGCATGTGCAGGGACCGATAAACTTCTGGTTTCAGAAGGGAGGTATTTTCTTCTTCCTGCTAGTTTTTTCGTTGTCTCACCTTTTTCTCACGTGTTAGCTTCCTCCATGTTGCAACATAAATGGAAACCAACCATTGTACTTGACCTCAATCTATAATCGAAAGTGGTAAATTCTTCAGCTCCGGGCCTCTGAAACTGCTGCTTGGGGGAATCCCCGTCTCTGTGCAGATGCTACTGTGAAGCTTTATGCCAACACCAGGGTCACGCGTGTTGCAGAAGGTGGGCTGAAGATACCTGAAGAACGTGGAAACCTTGCTTAAGCAAAGCAGTAAGTTTAGAAATGGCTACAATAATACAAACTTAGCCTGCTAAGTGCAGGAACTATGTACGTGTAGAAGCTGTTCTGTTAGCTGAACTTTTTTTCTTGATGGTCTTGTGTGCAGGTAGTGATGAGTGTGAATTTTCTTCTGCTTTTTTGTTCAATTTTGTGGCTCTGACTGTACTTTCATGACTCTGATTTGGCAGATTTTGTGTGCAAGGGAACCTTTTGTGCTGAATTGTCAAGATTTTTAGTAAGGAAGAGAGAGAACAAAGCCAAAAATGTAAGTGGGGGGAGTTTTAGGAACAGAATTGACTTAACAACTTAATCTACTGTAATAGGTGAATTTCATCAGTTATGTGCAAATTAGTACTTATTCTTTCTTTCTAAGTAATACTGTGACTTAGCATTCCTCATGCATAACTCTCAAGGCTTTTTTTTTTTGTAAGCAGCTGCTATAAATACATAGCTTTTTATGGAAAGGGGGAAACCAAGACTTACAATTTCATCTCTAGTGTTTGCATTTAAAAAACTCTGGCTCCTAATTTTATTTTTTCCATGACACTTCATTATATTTCACAATCAAATGTGTGATGGTTCTGCCCCTCCCCTCCCCTTCTCCCCCCTCAAATGACAGAAATCTGATGTTTGATGCTGCAGAGCAAAACTGGGGTCAAGGACCATGGTACCCCCCCATATCCGGGGCCTCTGAAGGGCCACTGTTGGCAGCGGCAGAACCCATTCCGCGGTCTGCTGAAAGAGTCCTTGTTCCTGCAGACCAACTGCTGCGATCTCTGCCGTGCTCCTGCTAAAAATCAGTATGAGTTTTGCTCTTAACTTGGCTGGAGACAGGGTTAAACAGAAGATTCAGTTAGAGGGTTCAAGGGGTGGAAGCTTGTCCCTGCACGGGTGGGCTCTGAACACACGCAACTCCGACGCATCCGTTTCTTGTGGGCCTGAAAGCTGTTTCTTATTTGTGGCACCTCAGATGTTGCAGTTGTGTGAAAAGAACAAAAATTCTTTTCCCTTGGAGTGGATGTCGGGAAGGAGGTTGCAAAGGTGGGAGGAATATACATTTTGCAGTAATTGCTAAAAGCACTGTCTTACAGGATTTAAGAGCTCCCCTTCCTTTTTTTTATTCTCTGATTCCAAAGTGTGCTTTTATGCTTATGGTGATCATGAGTGATGTAAACAGATGAAAATACGTATCAAAGCTAATCTACTTATAGCTATAAAGTCCTATATTCTTTCCCTTCTTTCTTCATTTGAATTTGTAATTGTATGCAGGGAAGGGATTTGATGAGGTTATTCAGCATTGTTACCTAATCCCTAGTCAAAATTAATAACAACGTCATGTTTGCACCTGAATAGGTCTGCCTAGTATTCCTGAATTGCTCTGTGTGTCCCTTGGACACTGCTGCAGCCAAGGCTAGTATATCACTATGCATATATGCCTTATAGGTGGCAACTCTAATAAAAAGCTAGAAAAATATTTTTAGATCCCCAATAAACCTGCATTGACTGCTATATGCTTATCTTGAGTTTATTATTATGCATGCCGTACAGTCTCAGGGGCAGGCTGAAATGGGAAGAAATGTTTCGGGGAGGTTTCATCTGCACTTTAGCCATCCTTAGGATGGGATTGCAAACTGAGTAAGAGACTAAAGATGATTGAAAGGGTAGGGCACTAGCTTGACGCTGAGTTGGGTTCCCTGCTCTGTCATAGGCCTCTTCAGGCAAGTCACTTCATAGTCTCTCTCTCTCTTAGTCCTCTTCAATAAAAAAGGAATAATAGTAGTTCCCTCCCTTAAAGAGGCGTTGCCAGAGTAAGTGCATTAAAGAGTACATAGTGCTGTTATACTGTGATTGTGAGGCCATGCAACTGTGTAAAACAGAAATTGCTGTAACTCAGTTTCTGTACTACAGTGCAAGAAATGAAGCCATGGACAGTAAGAGGAGTACACCTGGCTAGTGTTGTCATTTTCTTAAAAAACCAAAATACAACCCCCCCAACCAGTACAGTTCATGCGAGTGAAAGAGCCCTTCCCCTTAGCCCACAGTTCCAGGCAGAGCTCGTGGACCGTACGGAGGCATCATAGAACGCTGCATCTGTGGAGTATTGGTTAGAGATCTCTAGTATGACACTGCCATATATATATATTAATGTTAGAACTCTTCTACAGATATGGGTGGGTGAAATTTTATGTGCTTTAGAAGGCACTGGGATTTTTATATCAAAATAGCCTTAACATTTACATCAGGGTGGGGGGAGTTCTACAGGGTATTTTAAGAAGTAGTGTTCTATACCAGTTTCTGAATTTTAGTGCATCTGTTCAAAATTAAGATGCTTTACCTGACATCTTGCAAATGCAATCTGTATCTGCACAGTATGAAGGAGTGAACAGTGGACAAAACTGAGATCAAGGAATTCCAGAAGAATAATCTCTTGTTGGCTACCCGTTTGCTCTTTAGTGCAAAACAGGACGCTTTGTCTCTCTTTGTTTACCTGTTAAAAATACAGAATGTTGCTCAAGACACATATTGTGAGATTGGATGAATTGGTGTTAATATATTGCTTTAACTGTTGCAAAGTGTTACATAAATGTTAAGTATTCCAGTAACATCAAGTTTGTTTGTGGGCGAGTTCCTTCAGCTATCCCCAAACGAAATTTGTCTTCAGCGTAGCAACTAGTAGAATGTTTTTCTGCCTCGGTTGATTCGTAGATCTCTCCCAAATGGGGGAGAACTGTGTAACGAATGTCAGCCTGCTGACGGGAGACTGGATGTTTGTTCTTATTTGGAGGTTTGTTGAAAATAGTAAAGTCATCAGAAGCTGTGGGACATAAGTTGAACTAGTAAACTATTTGAAATAAGAGATTGCTATCTAGGTGGTGTGGAAAAATCCTTTAGAATCCACTAGGTGCATTATGGGTTGTAAAGGAGCATCAGTCTCAGACTTTCTTTTTCTTTGGTGCGAGAGGATCAGGTTAATGGAATCCATACACCTGAAGGGATGATTAGTTCATTAGACTTCCATTCTGAGAGTGAAAACTTTTATGTAAGGGATTTTTTTTTTTTTTTTAATGCTTAGCGATTTCTTTTGGAGGTGGTCAAGTGTTTAGCACCAATCCTCTTATCGGCTTTTCTAGTAAGTTCCTGTGTGACTTTCCAATTATTTATGGCCTGTTTTTTTCACAATTGGGAAGGACTTACTGCTCCTGTTAATAGCAATTACGTAGTTTGTATCTTTAGCAAATACAGCTATTCAAAGTGTAATGTGGGATTATTGACCCAAAATGTTATGACTTCAATTAGAATGTATTTATATTGTTCCAGGACTCGGAGAGTAAGCTATGTAAGTGCAGGAGGAAATGTAAAAGCATGTTATACTTCTCATCTGCTTAATGCTCACAAGATTCCATGTGCAGGTGGATTAATGCGTAAACTTTAGTTTTTCCTGTAATATTGAACTTGATCACTGCGACCTTAATTTTGTGTTTACTAAGAACTGAATCTTTTGCTCAATTTAAAATAGCTTTGTAAGGGTTCTTAATAGAGGGCACTTCTCATGCTGTTATTGAATGACATTTTTCCTTTCTTTTATAAGTTATAAAGTTCAGGATGGGTGGTTTGTTTGGTTTCAAGTAGGCTTCTTGAGCTGAATCTTTAGGAAGCTTCTTACTTTGCTCTGAGTAAGTATGAGGCTGGTGACACTTATGCCCGATAGTGTAAGTGCTTTATAATGTTAGTAAGAACACAAATAAGCCACTACAGAAATGGAAGAGGCTTGCTTTGTATTTGATCCAGTATTGGTGCCAACCATCTGCTCTTTCTTTCCTCTGCTGAAATCCCTGTGGCTAAAAGGAGGAGATTGGGCAGGTGTCTGGCAGGTAATTGGCAGGGAGCTCTGAATCCGGGGGCCTGGAGAGTGCTCTGATTCTTTAATTAAAGATTAAGAAATTGCAGTGCTCTCTGGGCCCCTGGATTCTTTAAACCTTTCTGGGTTCCACCGTGTGACGATCGTGCTTGCCCGTGTCTTTCAGTGTTCCTACCCCCAGTATTAACTAGTGTGCGTTTGCTTAGCTGCATTGTTGTAATGCCTGACAGACCCAGTCATGGCCAAGAGCTTACTGCACCTTGTAACAGACCAGCACAATAAAAAGACCCTTTTATATTCAACAGTGACCACAAGACTTCTTAAAAGACATAATTTTAGAAATTTGAACTAAAGTCCTGTCAGTGCTGTTGAAGACTGACTACTTGAGTAGTTTTATAATAGATTAGCTCAGTCAGTACTGGCATCTGTCTGGCTGCAAGTGTGTGGATGTGGGCAAACCAAGATCAGCACTGCTTCAGCTTATATAACTGCTGAAAAACAAAAAGATATTTCTGGGTTGAGTGAGGCAGAGAGAGGCATATGACAAAAGAACAACTATGTTATTATTTGTGTGACCTTTTTCCTTCATTTTTTTGGCCCCCTCCCTCTTCTTTGGTTATCGCTACCCTGTTGCATCATGTCTCAAATTAGACTTTTAAGCTCTTTGTGGAAGAATCCCTGTCAAGCCTGTTAGTGGGTACTGTTAAAGATAATATGACTTTTATGACCTCAGAATACTTCATGAATATCAGTGTATTGGGTTTCAGGTATTATTCTCATTATATGAACTGAAGTGGCTTGCTTAAGATGCGTGGCTGTAACAGAGCTGGAAATTGACCCTAGATCCTGAGGTTCTGCCTGTGCTTTTAGCCCCAGCTATTCTCCAGCCAGGCTTGGGCGAGTGATGATGCCTGCCTGATGGTGTCAGGAGCGTCTCTGCCGAGAGCTATGGTCTAGGTGTCGAGTGCATTTATGTCTCTCATGAAGAAACCTCTGGGGATGGAAAGTATCATCATCTTCATGAACTTTCCCCTTTCTCTTCCCTTATTTGTAGGCCGTTACCTCTTGCAAAGCCTTGAAGGAATCTGTGAAGCACTCAGACTGTGGTATTCCATAAACTGGACACCTACATTATGTCTGGTTTTGTGGTGGAGGGCTGGAAAGGTCAAGATGGAAACAACTGAACCTGCAGCGATCTTTCCTGTTGCAGCTCAGTGCATTCAGATGTGTTTTCTTCCCAGGGCTAAGGTGCAGAGATTTGGTCTGTCTCTGGGGTGTATCCATGCAATTCTTCAGGTGGTGTGTTTGTGGCGGGAAGATGCATTCGGAGCGAAGGAGACGGTGTGGTTATGTCAGCTATGTGAATGCGAGGGCAGGGAGAAGCTTTTGCCCTGCTCTTTGCCATTCTGACTTCAGAGCCTGCTGCGATTCCTGCATGTTGGAGTATTGGTCTCTCTGTTGCTAGCAACTGCCTTCCCTGACAGCTCCAAACAAAAAAGCTTAAAATAGCTATCCAAGTGCTTACAATTAGAAGAACTGTTAACCCATTTCCAGTGGGAAAGAATAGTATGTTTGTGTAACTTTACAAAGCCTGAAAGCAGTGTTTCATACTCCTTAATTGCTGTGCTTTTTCTGCACTCTAAGGCTGCCCAAGCCTCTTTAGATCATGGTATTTATCATGATGACAGATTATAATAACAAATATTTCTAATTTCAGTACAGTTTATAAACATTAACTAATTTAAGAAATGTACCATATACCTATTTTGTTAAAGGGTAAGCCTGCACTGTGTTGCAAAGCCATTTGTAAAGATGGGCTTTCCTGCATATTTGTTTACAGAAGTCCAGTTTACATAGCTGTCTCTTATAGTTCTCTCTAAGAACTGCATGTTGTTGCTGTGCAAGATGAAAGATGAGTCCGGTGCAAATCATGAATCTTTTGTTTTCATGAGATGAGGTTTGGGCAAAATTTCAATTATTTTGGAAATACCACCCAAAGTTTTGCTTGAGGATAAAGTAAAGTGAGGATCTAACTTGTATTTGCTGTAGTACCTTTTCAATAGCTGGTAGAAACAACATTGTCAGTTCCTTTAAAAATAAATCAGGGTGGGTTTTTTTTTCTTTTGTTGTTTAATAATCTGCTAAGTTTTAAAATTCCAGTCTGTCTTCTAATAGTTTTTCTTCCTCATCCATGCTGATTTTATTCTGGTGGAGCTGTTTGTGTAAGCCAGGTTTTGCCTGGCTCATTTGTTGTAAGGACAAGACTAATCAACACTTAATGGGAATTTTCTTTGTAACAACTTTTTGTGTCTTTCTCATCCCTTTAAAATAAAATTATGTGGAAAATCCCAGGTGCATTTTGAAAAGCGAACCTCCAATACTTTTACTGAGTTTACAGTTTGAATTGAGGAAGACAACCCAAAATATAGGTTATTTTTTGAGTGTTCCTTGAAAGTACACAACTCCCCTCTCATAGGACTGCGATCTGAAAACTTCCTTTTGACGTGCATCTGTGGCGCTTCAGACCCTGTAATTCAAAAACCCAAAATCCTTCTCTATAACGTCCTGCATACTAGAATGCATCTGTGTGTTTAGATGGAATGTGGAAAATTGTGGTGATAGGGGATAAATAAAACTGTCCACAGATGTAAATAGTAGGTCAAAATATAATCAGAATGCATGCTTCAGTGAATTTTAAGACTATTCGAACAGAAAAGAAAACCCAATTAAGTAACATCTATGAGAACATGTTTCACTGCCTCTCCTTTATTACATCCTTTACTGTAATAAACCAAAATATATTACTTAAGTAGGATTTGTATTTCTCCTTGGTTTGATTAGTTCATGAGGTGTAGTTAATATTTTTTTTCCTCAGGTATGTATATTTTTCCCGAACAATATGGTAATTCTACATTTTGTGTTATTTTGCTTGCTGTAGGTAATTAACCTATGATGCTGAATGTCAGGAGTGGTCTAGATTGGAGCAGTAGTTTGTCACATCTGGTGGTGCAATACAAGCTACCTGATTTTGCTGGCACGTAGTCCTTCAGCATGATCATTGTCTCCCCTGCTTCACATCACAGAGCTAATGGATTTCACTCTTGAATCTCTGGTTAGTACAGTGGTTTAACAGAGCTTTATCAATTCCCAGCCTCTGAAAATGGGAAAGTGAAAGTGGTAGCAAAGTAATTTTAACCACGCTGTCCTCAGGGCAGAGGCACCCTTGAAGACAGTCACAGCTTCAGTCTTTCTCCGCAATAGAAATGGGCCAATCACGTGAAAATCTGGGTAGCCCATAAATGTCTTCAATGTGTACTACTTATTTAGGTATGCATTTGGTAGCCTCAGGCAGACACCTTCAGGCGACAGTGGAAGTGGTCAAGCTTCCTGGATGCTGTGTTTTCCCTTTTGTTGTTGTCTGTCTGTCTGAAGCAGCTTTCCTTTGATCTTTTTGCCCCTATTATGGGCACACTGTAAAGAGTTCCTTTTTTGCTATGCAGTGTTTTGCAAACAAGTAGGCCTTCCCCATTTCAGAGGCTTTATTGATTCTAGGACTTTCATCTGATACAGTTCCCTAGGTTAGTTTCTTACTTGGAGGTGTTGGGGGGGATGATTGTTACCTACTTATATTCTTTTGTAGTGGGCTTCTTTTAAACTGGAGACACTTCAGTTGGTTGTTTTTGCTTGTTCACTTTGGACTTCACTTGCTGCTCTTCTGTGATGCTAGACTGCTGGAAAATACGCCTTTCGCTGTAGAGACAGGCTTTCTAGGTATCTGTGGAAGATGCCCTACCATTTGGGATAAGGTGACAGGGACATAAAACCATCATCCTCCATTTACGTTTTTGGCTTTCTTGGACAATGTTGTATTTCTCAGTTGCTTTGAGCTTTCTGCTGTCTTTCTTCAGAAGATAGATTGCTGTGCTTTGCTGTATAGAATTTACAAATATGGGCTATTTTCTGTTTTTTCTTGTTCCCTCCCAGGGCAATATGTAGGAAAGCTGTGCTGTTATCCTTCCTGTTCAAGGTGTCTGAAGGTGGTGAGTGGGAGGTTGCAAACAATCTGCAGGAATTTTGATGTAGCTAACTGTCTGGAAGAAAATGTGACAGAGTGAGTGTGCGGGAGAGGCTTTTGAGGGAGAGATTGAAGCCGTTTTCATATACAGCAGGGTCAGCATAGGTTATGGATAAGATGTGCAATAAGCTTTGCAAACCTTCTACCAAACACAAAAACTGTCCCCTGTTTTCATTGCTTTCTTGGTTCTTACTCAAGACTGTTGCAATAGGTGGTGGTGGTTTCATAGGGGCAGATTTCTGTTAGCTGGAACAATTTTCTTGTTTGTGATGCCCTGTAAGTATCCAGTCATTTTAAAAAAAAACCAAACAAACAAACCACCAAAACCAGAAACAAAACCTACCCGATTGAACTACCTCTGTCCTGCTATTGCACTGGAGGAATTAAATTTTCTTTGCCCTTTCTGCACATATGTAAATAGTGCACCCAACTTTTATCTTTTGCATGTAGATTTAAACCTATATTTTCTTGCAGGATTGGAGGGGAACTGGTAGCTAGTATCCTATATTCTGTTCTTGATTTTTGACCTCGTTGGTTGTGTGATCTTAGAAGTGAGTTAGTTCCTCTGTTTTTGTTCCTCATTAGTAAAATGTGTGTCATGATTATTTACCTGTTTCATAAATGTGGGATTTGACCGTAATAATGAGGAAATTAGAGAAGGAAGGCTCAATTGCTCTGTCTCAGAAGGACACTGACTAGCTTGCTGCATTTGACTTAAATGTAAAAATTGTTCTTGGAATTTCATCATCATTAAAAGCGATTGAGCTTACAGGGGAGATCAGTAATTTGAGTTGCTGGCAGCAGGAGAATTTAGTGAGAAATTATTCTCATCACTCTAATTTGACAGATTTCCTGTAAGGAACTGTGGCAGCATTGTTGCAGTTAAGGCTGAGAATGTACGTTAGCTAGAACCCAGGAACACTTTCTGTTTTTCACATGAAAAAAACTAAAATAGAAGTATTTAAAAGCTAAGATTAAAGTGGTGAAATAGAAGGGTCTGCGACCACTTGTTATTACTTTCTGCATCCTTAACTTTGCCAAGGTTTGAGGAGAAGTCAGAGTCCTTCCCGAGTCACTTCTGCAGCATTCTGTCAGAGAGAATTGTGTGCAAATGATCTCAAAGGAGATTAGGAATGTGCAAAATTTAAACTTGCTTATCATGGCAAATATAGGTGGTGTAGCAAATGAACTAACCGAAACATAGCACAGGACAGCACAGCCCTCAACAGCTGGGCTGAAGCATAGTGTTTAAGGCTGCTACAGCGTATGAGGTCATGAACTTGATATGTGAAATTGTACAAATAGGCACATACTTAGTGAAGAGAGTATTTAAAGAAATGGAATAATGGTGGGTGGTTATTAAACATACAGGCAAAAAGTTTTAAAGGGAGATAAACTGGGACAAGATGGTTGCAACGGATAGGGATGTCTAAATGATTCTGCAGAACCTACTTTGGGTTGAGTAAAATCTGCTAATGGGTGCTCAGGGGTGGTACCAGCCTAGTGAGTGGCTCTGAGGAGTGCAGGGCACAGGCACTCAGATATCTCTGCTTTGAAACGACTTTATTAATTTGAGAACAGCATCCTGGATGCAGGCAGAGACTCCTCCTTAGTCCTGTTGTGTACTTAAGTAAGTCCTTCAGGAGACTTTGCCTAAATCTAGCCCACATGTGTTTTATATGTGTTTATGATTTTCTTTAACGCTGTAGAGCAGATATGCTGGAGAAGTTTTAGCTAAAAATGCTAACTCTAACTTCTCTCAGTAAGGTGCCATAGGTTACTCTGCTTATGTTTTTTTCATTCCAGAAAATACTGCAGAAGTGCCCATTGGGTATATGTGTATCTAATTTGACATTCTTTTTAGGTCTAGAAGAGAAAGCCTTGCAACATGAAAAATTCCTTAGAAATCTGAAAATACTTACAGTATTAAAGGTGGTGACATACAATTCATATTCATCTGAAGAAAGGTCGAGAGATGTTCTTACATGCCAGAAGTTCCTGGAAGTGAAAACGATTGATGAAGTTGCGTGCCAAATCTTAAGAGTTATTAAAACAAAATATACTGATGATAGGCTCTGCTTTTTCTGTGTGTAGTGTAAAAGCAATGCAAGATATCATAACAGTTCAGTGTGTTTGGAGGCAAGACACAGTATCTTCTGGGAATTAACGGTATCAGAACTGGCTCTGTGCTTTATTCAAAGGTAAGAAATGGTCAGGGGTGTAGTGCTGCAAAGCACGCTTAAGCCTGGAAGTGTGTTGCGATTTTACTGCGCTACTGCAGGCTGACTCTTGTGCTGAAATTAAAGTAAAACCAAAAAAGCCCCCAAAGCTGGTAATTGGCTAGGATGATGATAATGTGAGCTCATCCCTCAGCCTCAGGGAGGGAAGCCTGCTTAGTCATAGAGCCAGCAGTGCTCAGCCAATGAAGCTGCCAAGTGTGAGCTTTCCTGGAACACAGTCATGCTGCAGCTTGAACATCTATCATTTCATCTTAAACGATGTACTATTATTATTAGGATGACCTACAAGATATTTTTCTGCAGTTTTTCTGTATAGAAAGAAATTCTAAAAAGCTAATTTTGTGATGTTTTCTTTTACCATCTAATACCACCAAATCCTCTTTTTTTTCTTGGTGATCTCTTAGTTAGGATTCATTTACTTTTGCATGCAGTTGGGAGAGCTGGGATGTTCAATAAGCGTGTTTTGTTCAAAGTACCTTAAATATCTTTCCTCCCCAGTAATGTCATTTTCATTATCCTGGTTTTTGTGCTGTTGTAACTTCAGTTGTTTTTCAATCACTACAGTCTTCTCAAGTGACAAGATAACTTCCCTAAGAGGCATATAATATTTTTTAGGACTCCCTTTATGGAACACACAAGTACATATTCCTTTCCCTCCTTTAGGTTATCTCTGAACTTACTTTTTTTGTAAACTTTGCATCTTAATACTTCTGTTACATCTCTTTCCTAGATAGGTGCAGTTCTAAACTGGTCTGAGTTAGGCTTTGCAATGCTGGTGGCTTCTTATGTAGTAATGGAAAAAACAGAGCCAAAGTCCACACAGGTGGAGGTTTGGAGAGCTGTGCTCATGCAATGCTTTCTCACTAACCTGAGAGTCCTCTTTCTAAAGGTCTTCTGGATACTTGTGTGTGTGGTAGTTGCAAATCTCGGCCACCACCATTAAGAACAGCACCAGCTGTTTTTTTGGTTTTTTCTTTTTTTTCCTTTTTCTTTTTTAGAATGGTTAAAAACAAGGACCCTTGAAGTTGTATGCCAGCTTTTGGGCAGTCATCTTTGCGTTCTTCCTCAAAGTGTAGAAAATCTACAGCAGAGGTTGTCTGGCAGGTTTAAATTTGATCTAGTGGTAGTATCTTCTGATACACAGAAAAACTTGCATTCTTTTTATCAGGATAATGTGACTGATCAATACAAAAACACACAGAAGCATCAGTGGAAGGAGAACTTTACAAGGTTGTCTAGTTTGGAGAGAAAAATAGTTTGTGATGATTTCAGAAAGTAAGATAGTGTCAGAAACCATTGTTAGTAGTATTACCTCAGGTATTGTGGTTTAGCTGTTAGCTCTGTTACATTTGTAGCAGTGCTGCAAAAAGCAAGGAGAGAGAATAACATTAATGCTTCTGAGGGGCATATAGCAACCTTTCCACCTCTACATTTTTGCTACCGGGGATGCCGTTTCCTGCTGTAGGATGTTTTTTCCTCTCCTAATGAAGTTTTGAAATAGGAAAAACTTACTTTATGGAACCCTCGTTTGTGTACTAGTTGCAGTTTAGGGAGAATTTTCCATCTCACGTGTCCGTAATTTCTCCTAGAGTTATTTTCGTCCTGTTGAAAGAGGACTGGAAAATGAGCTGAGACGTTGTGCTTAGAGGAGGGAGGAACGCCCTGGCTCCGTGATACGGGGTGGCAGAGGTCCACGGTTTGTAGCCAGGGCAAAAGGGGAGGGAGCGTGGGGGGAACGGCTGTGTAACAGCCTGAGGAAGTGAGTCACTTCGCTCTGAAACACAGGCCCATGGTTCCAGTAGCACTGAAGCCAAGCTTGGCCTCTGAGGTGGAAGTTGCGTAAGTTAATTTAAACTCTTTGTCTTTTCCTCCTCATCATGCTCCCAACCCCACCCCAGAACTAAATCTGCACTGTAGCCGTATCTGTTTAGAGTAAACTCAGGTTACAGGACTTCAGCGTGCTGTATGCTTTTGTTTTATTATTTTTCATTTTATAGAGAAAGAGAAATGGATTGCAGGTTTCGCTGGAGGGAATGTGTGTGTTAGTCTTACCGGCTCCACTCAAGAGAAACTTGATTTTATAGCAGAAGGAATGCAATAAGAATAGTTTTTTAACAATTTATTAAAATCTTTCTGAAATATATTGGCAGTGTGATTTGAAGTGGAACAGAGTGCATACTGAAAAGAGCTAGTAACAGAGACTTGCACTTAATTACTTGAGTGTTAGTACTTTAAGGATTTAATTAAATTTAAAACTAAACTTCTTAAAAGGTTTTAGGTGTCCTACTAGAAATGCTAGTGTATGTGTTAACACATTAGACCTTAATCCTGCAAACTAGGCTTCTAAAGCCTAAGTTTGTGGATAGCTTTTTTCTGTGGAAGAGGAGGGTAGAACTGTCCTAGACTGCATGTTTGGGAAAGGCTTTCTCCCGTTATGTCTGTAGCTTTACACTAACAGATACTTGCTGGTGTCCGGGAGCAGCTGTAACAATCTGCCTGAACTACTTTTCCGTGAGTGTGACCTGAGCAGGAGCAGTTGCTTTCAGCTGTTGAAGAAAGCATCTGAGAGGGCAACAGGTTGAGCAGGCCCTGTCTTCGGTGCTTGGATGCTCGGTGGGCATTTCTTAATTGGAAAGCAACTGTAACGATTGGGGGAGGGGGAGTGAATGATGGGCCGCCGCACGATCTTTTCCTTCAAAACACTGAACTGAGCATCTTGCTGCGTGTTTGGCTGCAGCCTTCGTGTACATGTGTGTGTTTTAAATGTCTTTGGGAAATGTGGCCTGACATGTTATTTTTCTTTTGGCAAGTCATGAGGGTGTTTTTGGTTTGTGTTTTTGAGTTCAGATTAAAAACAGATTATTCTGGCTACAGGAAGACATAGAAGTAATTGGCCAGATGAGAGGGAGTTTAAGAGAAAAACCTTCAGGATGAGCTTGAGTGATTAGTCAGAAGCCTGTGTGCAATTGGGAGTTGCATCATGCAAACACAGTGCGATACCCGTTTTGTAAAACTAAGTTGTTTTGTTTTACATTCTTCTAGCAGGTCAGATCTACTATTTCTTACACGTATTATCCTGATCTTCATTTCCGTGGGAAATGGGACAGACATACACGTTGTTGCTTATCGCGTGAGGGTTTATATGCCAGTTATGTCTGTTGATGATTCATTGCAATTGCTTCTCTATTTCAGGACCTGTAACTAAGTGGACCCTACTGACCTCTGAACCACAAAGGATAAGAGTGAAAAGAAGTGGGAGAAGCACACGAAGAAAAAGGAAGTGGATGCACTTTCATCTGGACTTCTTTCCTGCCCTTTATTACTAAAACTGAATGGAACAGAGAGACTTCCGTGCCTTTCCTCCCCCAGCCTCAGGGATGGGTGGATTGTAAATACAGTGTGTGTAGCTGGGAGAACAGACTGAACCATGAATCTTCAGGCTCAGCAAAAATCTTCAAGCAAAAGGACTGGGAAACGAATTGCCTATTTTAATGAGCAGGAAATAGCTGTGTCATCAAAAGAACCACAGCAGCAGCTTAAGGAAGGACAGTACTATGGCCATGGAGGGAATATACCGGTCTCCCAGACTGTGGAGATTTCTCACGCAGGAGGATTAACAAATGCACCCAACAATGTTGCTTTGATGAACTCCGTTTACAGTCAAGATAGGGGAGAATCAATGATGATGTCCCAGACGGTAACAGCTGTCAAATGGCAGAATTCACTAATGGGAAACCGGTTGCCAGAGAGGGGCGACAGCCACTGGCAGGCTCCCCCTTCCCTGTGGGACCACAGGATGGGTTTTTGGGGCGAACCAA
>NW_008795128.1:7532854-7585219 GCF_000699145.1 Aptenodytes forsteri
TGCAAGGGGGGGGCGCCAGCCACTGGCAGTCTCCACCTTCGATGTGGAACCACAGTATGGTTTTTGGGGGCAACCCAAAAGGACCCCACTCCAATCCTGGTGCCCCGGGTTTCTATGGCCACCCAGAAGCCCTTAAAAGAAATCAAGAGAAAGGAGTGTTCGTCTCACAGCTGGACTTGTATGGAGATGCTGTCCAGCAGATGATGTCCCAGAAGGCTCAGCTGGAACAGCAAGCCCTGGTTAGACAGCAAGCTCAAATGAATTCTTTTCATCAGATGCAGAAACAGCAGCAGCAGAATCAAAGTCTGCCATTACAGCCTTTCCAACTTGCATTTGGTCACCAAGGCCAAAAGCAGGGTCTTCCTGAATTGTTACATGTCTTTCAAGAAGCCCCAGCTTCTTCCAGTCCAGCATTTACTGCTCAACAAAAACAGCAAGCTCTTCCCCAGCTACAACTGTTTGAAAACTTCTATCCTCAACAGCAGCAGCAGCAACAGGCTGCCACACAAGCCTTCGGTCTGCAGCAAACTAGTTCCATAGCACAGCCTCATGTGGCAGCTGCAGCACCTCAGCATCACATGATGGCACACCAGTTTCAGCAAACAGAGAGGAACCAGGAACTATTCAAGGCTCTAACAGAGCAGAACCAACAGACTGTGCTACCTCAGACACAGATTCCCTTTCCAAGAAGGTCACGGAGACTCTCCAAAGAAGGTGTCCTGCTGACATCTGCAGGAGAAGTGTTGGCTTCCAAGCAGGCAGAAGAACAACCTAGCAATTTATTTTTGCATCACTGGCAAACGCATCAGCAAGAGGTCCCATTACAGCAGCTGCCTGAATCACTGGCCCACAACAAAAGCAGCTATTTGCACCCAAAGAGAATGGATCTGGGGCAGAAGGATGTCCTGGTCAATAGTGAGCTGTGCCAGATGGAAACAGACAGGCAAGCCCCAGCCCAGAATGGTAGAGAAGGGGAGAAACAGGCGGCAGCAGCTGAAGAAAACACTCAGAGAACTAACGATTTTCAGGGTGTCAGAGGTGGTGTAATCCAGAGTACGCGACGGAGACGGCGTGTTTCTCAAGAAGCCAATTTGCTAACTTTGGCCCAAAAAGCTGTTGAGCTGGCTTCTCTTCAGAATGTAAAGGTAAGGTATACATCCTAACCAATATAGCATGTTTAGACTACAAAATAGGGCTGAAATGAAAGGAATTTATGTACATATGCGGGATAGGATGGTATCTTAATGCAAGAAGTGTTGTAGTCAGCAAGGGCAGCTCTGGAGTGGTGGCATGTAAGTTCAGCTACTGTAATTCATAGATGCGGTAGAATAGAGATCTCCTAGTGCAGTGAAACCACCTAAGGGCAGTCTTATTTCATTAATACTGAATGTGATTTTAGCCCAGGGCTTCAAAATATGGACGTTTTTAGCTTAGGCCCCAAGCTGATCAGGAATTTGGAGACAAGTATAAGCAGTTCACTTGGTGTCTTTTTACTAATTTAACATTCTCTTCCTTTTATGTTAAAAGACTGCTGCTTATCTACCAGTTTTTTAGTTTTAGCAGTTGAAGTGTTTCTAAATTGTGCTATCTAAAAATTACATAATGTAATTCTACACGTTCAATATTTCCCAAATATTAAAAGCCTGAGGAAGCCTTACTTACATGAAGAACTTATACCAGGCATAACAAAGGTCTGTCTGATGCAGTATCCTGTTTCTGAGGATGGCCTGCAGTGGATGTTTAGAGATTGGTAACCTGAGGACAAAGTCTGCCTGTAGACCTTCTGTAGGGCTTGATGGGGAAGAAATTTAGTGTTGGCTGATTAGGTAGTTTACTACTCTTATCCTTTTGGTGTCCTATCAGTCTAAACTGTACAGCATGTATTCCATATGGCAAGATGACAGGGTTCAAAATTAACTAGCCTAGGGGAGGCAAGTGGGGGTATTTTGGAGTTGGGTGGGGGGTTTTTGAGGGGTTTTTTTTGAGGTTTTTTTTCAGTTGTGGTTTGACTAATCTTTCATTGAGTGCCTCTCGTGAGAAGACAAGATACACTTTTCTTTGGAAGGTTTAGTGCCAGAGGCTGATGAAATACGGGTGTTAGAGCATGAGCTACTTTTACCTACAGTTTTGCCACTTGAGTTGCTGCCCAGTCAGACAACAAAGGGAAGGGAATTTTATTCTCGTGTTTTGTTCTCGTCATCGTTTTCTTCCTAGTCTGTCTGTGGCTGTTTTTCCAATTTCTTCCTTAGAGGGATGTGTTGTTTGAGTGAAAGAACTGAACTAATAAACAATGAGGCAAATATCCATAGCCTACTCCATCTCTTGCACAGCAGACAGCAACCAGCGACTGTTGATGCTGTCTTCAATCCTTTTTGCTCTAACTCCAGTTGAACAAGCAGATTTGATAGAAAACTAGTAGTAGTTAGCAGTGTGAGCTATTTGCTCATACTCTCCCAGCCATTGTATGTTTATATTGCAGGAAGGCCTACAATTCACATTGCAGTCTGATCACCAACACAGTGGCAAGAAAAGGCTAAGAGAGCATGTAGGAAAAGGCCCTGAGAGGCGAAGCAAGAAATTGGCC
Source organism: Aptenodytes forsteri (assembly GCF_000699145.1). Lineage (NCBI taxonomy): Eukaryota > Metazoa > Chordata > Aves > Sphenisciformes > Spheniscidae > Aptenodytes > Aptenodytes forsteri. Next base: position 7,535,439 of record NW_008795128.1, read on the forward strand.
ATTTGAAGGCATGTCTGCTTGCAGCTTGATTCATAATGTAAAGACCAAACAGAGAAGTGTTTTGACAGATGCTCTTTTGTTCTTTGCAGTTATGCAAGCAGCTTGTTTGCTTCCATGATGGCACTAGCAGAACTCTTCATGTTTAGATCTCTTCAGGCTTTCAGAATGAGGTTTTGAAAGATGTTAAAATTCTTACCTGAGGTCTGATGGATTTTACGTCTTTAAAGGGGTTGGATATCATGTGAGGGAGAAAAAGAAAACATGTTTACGGGAGGAGAGAGTGGTCGTCTCCTCTTATCAGTGTATTTCTGTTATAAACAACCTAGAAGCCTTCTCTAGCTTAGGTTATGTGAAGAGTGTGTAAGAAGGCCATAGGATTAAATTATTTATGAAAGAAGATACATTCATAATTCGAACGAGTTGTTTGAACACTCCAGTGTAGGTGTGTGTACCTTATGTGAAAACATTATTTTGGACAGCAGTATCTGTCTACATGTAGTGTCACAACTGATGCTTTGCACCAGAGCTGCCCATCATACTGTGCCTGCCTTTTTCAGGTGGTGCAAGCTTATTGCTGCTTACAGGCTGCAGCAAATTCTCAACTCTTAGTATTATGTTTTCATTTTGCATATAACTGTTATATGCAAAAAGGCGGTGTAATTTGTTTAATAGTGCAAGAAACTTTTCTCAGATCTGAAATGGTCGTCTTAAGGGTGTCTAGATTTAAATGTTCCTTTATGGAGGGGAGACAGAGGTTTTAGTTACCTGGCCCCTTTCCCCTGGCACAGGGCAGGGCACCAGTTGCCACATACAGAAGAGAAAAAAAAAAGTTTTATTTGTGGAATTGCAGTTCTGGACTCACCTCCTTCATGAACAAGCTTCAGTTTGACTGCAGAGAGAAGCTGCCTTTACTGTTAGCAAGATGATGCAAAATGATGACAGAAAGCACTGTACGAGCAGGTGTTTCTAAAAGGCTGGTGTGGTGTCTTGTTTGATCACAGCAGTGGCCTTGGAACAGTTCTTCCAGCTATCGCAATTGGGTTTTGTCTGTGAATTCTAAATTTTTTAGAAAGCACTTGAGGGATAGACAGGATCAATGACAAAATGACTGATGGGTTTCTGTGTGTGTCCTGGAAGACTCTAGATCACTAGTTCATCCCTCAATATTTATGGAAGAGTCTAAATGGAAGTGCAACAAGTTGCACTTGCTGGAGTTATCCAGCAGCCCTCCTGCCCCAAATTCTGCAACAGAGACACTGAGCTAGCTGAAAATTCCCTAGCAGTTCTACAAGTGAAGGTCCTGTCCCTTGTTCAATGACTCCTTTCTGCTTACCTCTGAGCATAATCAAACAGTTGAGAAACTATTTAGGGATCTGAAACAAGTAGCTTAATTCCAAAATCAGTCGTGTCCCCTCTTAGTAAACCTTAGGTATGTGTGATCTTTCATGACCAGAAAAGCTCTGGTGTGGACCAGAGCATCTTTAAGGATGTCTCAACTATTTATATAAAGTTCCCAGTGGTGCCTTCTCTCTCTCTCTACCATTCAGGTCTCCCCCTTCCTCTTTTCTCTCAAAGGGGTCATGTTTGAAGGAAAAGAGTCCTTTGCTGGTTACCTCCCAATCTTGAAAATAAAAGGAGCATGGTCATACTGATCATACAGCCAAAGAAATGTGACATCTTTTGTGTGACTAGCTGCCATAATTTCCTCCTTGTAGTCAGGAAATTAGTTCATGTCTCTTGACCTACAGAGATCTGTGTAGCACACAGGAAGTATCTGAGGTTTGTAGATTGGTCGGAATTGGTGCTCGTTCACATGTTCATATTGCCATTACTTGTTTGATTGCTGTTATTCTCTCAGGTACCCAGAAAGCATGCTAGAGTGCTTGCACTAGTAACAGCTACATCAGGAGGAAAAAAAGTAATTGATTAAAACCAAGACTTTTCTTGGCAGTGGTCTAAAGAATGTAGTATGAATGCATCGCTCTAAACAGTGGTGCAAAACTATCTACTGTGGATGTCACTGCCAGAAGAAGACCCCAGAGCTATCCCAGATGTTTAACTAGGCTTCAGTAATAAGGTGATAACAGCATAAATTTCCCTGGTGAATGGAGGCCCACGTATAGCAGCATGAAGCCATATGTGAGCTGCTGCTTCAGGTATGGGCAGGACTAGTGGAAGCAGGCATCTGTTTCCAGTAGATGACCTGTTTATATGTTTAAAAAGGCATCCTTGTTAGTTCTTCTTTCCTGAAGTAGTGGAGGGAGGCTACAAAAATTTACAAGAGCCCCTTACTATCTGGAGGTAGTGGTCCCTAGTGACATATCTGTCAGCATGATGAATGCCCTCCAAATGCAAAACTGGTAGTCTTGTGGGAAAGTACAGGTGCATATCACCAGCCTGGAGTGAAGGGAGGGCCTCAGAGCTCATTAATTCCTCCTGCAGTGCAATCTGGGGCAGCTGATGCCAATTGTGACTTTTCACTTGTGTGTTTCATTATTGCGTGGTGGGGGCAGATATCTCCAGTCTCTGTGAAGAAGCAGTCAGACTTCTAAACTGCAGTGTCACTTATGAGATAAACCTTTCTGTGCACACTTAGCCTTACTCTAATAAAAGGTCTTGGAAGGAGGCAGTCCTAAATCTTCTTGATATGACTGATTTTATTTGCTCAAGCTTGGCACCTAGCTTTTTTTGAAGGCTTAGTGTTTCAGAGTGGACCTGTTAGCTTTTAACCAACAAAAATTACCAGGACTCTCATTTGGAGAGAGGTCAGAGCACTAACTCCAGGCTCTGACTGATGCATCTTGTGACAATACAGTTGCGCTTCCCTCAATATAAATATAGTATCAAAGTGGGACTTCAGTCTGGTGTCCTAGTTATCATGGGTTGACTTTTCATGGGCCAGCTGGAGCATGTTCTCTAGCTCATCAGTGAAGCTGGCTTTCTTGATCTATGACCACAGTGAAATGACTGGGGGCGTGTCTGAATCTTTATGACAGAACCTGCTTATGCTAGCTTTTTAATCAGGATTAGGTATTCTTAATGGCACACAATGGATTCTTTCTGAGGACTTCAGTAGGTCTCTGCAAAATTTTGGAAGTCCAGGTTAGAGACCTCTTGTCATACCTGAGAGATAATGTGCCTTATTTTCCACCTACAAAACACAGCTTTTCAGGTATATTCCTCAGTAGATTGTGGATCTGACAGAGGATGAGTTTGCATACCTAATCCTATCCAAAGGCTTTCCAAACAGAGCTCTAAGTTAGAGAGAAGTTCTGAAACACCAAAAGGAGCATCATCTACAGCTTCTAGATTGCACTTCATCAGAGCTCAAGAAGGCCTTTTACATCCCCGAAGAGAGGTGTTTTTGCAAGTTGTACTTTAACATCTGGCTTCTAAGTGAGCGGGCAACTACTTTTGAATTGGGAGTGGAATGAACATGTGGATAGTCATTAAAAGGACTAGAAATCATTTATCTAACAGTACCTGAAGCCATTTGGTGTTACAGTATCCATGTGTTTATTCAGTAACTCATCCTCCATTCCCACCTCCTTGGAGCTCAATTTTCTAGGGTTTCCACGAGTAAAAGAAAGCAGAGACATGGAAGCTGTAATACCGATGCAAAAAGTGCCAGCTTGCAGTTATGCCTTGTTGATTCTGCTGAGTAAAAGTCCTTCAGGCTCAAGCCTGGTTAGACAACAAACCTCAAAGGCTCCAGTTACAATAAGGAAAGCTGTCTCTGTCATGTAAATCAGAAAAAATGCAGCAAAAAGCTAGCTCTGTTTTTTTTGTATGAGAGATTTAATTAAGATTATCATGGTTCAGTCTTTCCTGGAATGGAAGTCCAATATTTGAAATTAATAACCTGCAGCTTATGATCATTACTAAAACTGAAGAACCTTTGTTGGAAGTTATATGGCAGGGCATAAATTCATCTGGAAAATAAAATGTCATGCCATAGGTAGTGAAATGATACTTAAGAATGATGTATAAAAATATTCTAGCAGTTGATACTTCAGGCAATCCTCAAGTAATTCTAAGAAATTTTGGTAACACTTTTGCGAAGTATTCTTTTTCCTCCAGTAACACTTTTCCAAATCCATTTCAGCTTGCAAATTGCATTGAGAAACTTGATATACACCGAAAGTGATTTATTATGTAAGTACTACAGAACTTTTAAGGAATCTATTTTTCTTCTCAGGAACTGGATAATTCAGAAGAGAAGAGTAGTGTGCTGGTAGCAGCTCCAGGACCTACAGCTGCAAAAAGTGTTGTGGAATTCGCCAGTTCTTCACCAGCTCCAAAAAGAGCCCGGGAGGATAACAGCCTTGTGCCTCTTATCATTCCTGTGTCTGTGCCAGTGAGAAAAATTGACTTGCAGAGCCTTGGAAAGGAAAAGTCTGAGGATGGAAAGGTCCAGAGAGGCCCAACAAATGATCGAGCTCCTTGTGAACGCAAGCCTTCTGTGATAGTCACTCGGAGGCGATCTAACCGTAATACTAACATGGAAACCTCAAATCAGGTATGGATAGACTAAGAAACCAAAGATGAGCCAAATCTGTTAGATTTAATTATGTGGTTTTTATCCATAAGCTTTTCTATTAAAGTAGTTTGATCTTAAGGCTTGAAGTTGGAATGGATGTATTCTGGGGACTGTGGATTTTTTTTGACATATTATTGCCATCTATTTGGGCATCACTGGCTTTTCATGACCTACAGCTAATGCTAGTACAGCCAAGCAATGCCCCGCTACTAAACACTGAATAAAGCCAGATGGTCAATAACAATAGACTAAATAGTCTGAGTAAAGAGTGCTTTCCATATATACAGAGATAATAATAAATATCTCTGTATATGAATAAAATCCAAAGTGAAGATTTATTCTCATGGAATTGAAATCTTACTGAGGTTCTGAAAGTCAGTACTTGAGTGTTCCCCTTCAGTGTGGTGCTGTTGAGTGGGTTTTTGTTGTTGTTGGTTTGGTTTTTTTGTGTGTGGGCTTTTTTTTGTCTCTTCTATTCAGAAATACAATATAATGTTCAGATACCAGAGAAATGGCAGGCATCTAGGGAGGTTTCTCTGCATTTAAATGCTTGACCATCTAAGAAAATATTTTTATATTGTCTTCTGTTCTCTTATCGCTATTTGATGTCACCGTGTATCCATACCAGGGTTCTGCTATATGTTTATGTCCTCTTTTAAAACTACCATGAGGTCATTATCTTTCCAACCAAAGGTTGGACCAGACGTAGTTCTCGTAAAATATAACTTCACAAGCACTCAGAGCTAGTGTTGCTACCTAATAGTTCCTGTGTCCATTCCATTCCCCATCTTCTTCCTCCCTCTTTCCCTTTGTGCCACTCTCCAGCTGCCCTATCCAGACTTTGAGCTGCCACGAAATAATGTTGTCATCTCACTGGTTTTTCAAATGACCTGAGGTTTTAAAATGAAATTAAGTATGTAATATTTTCCTAATAGCATGAAGATGATGTTCCAAAGGATGAAGCAGAGGGCTTTGCCCGGAAACCAAAGCAGCGGCCAAGACCTGAGCCACTCTTTATACCACCAAAAGCTGGCACCTTTATTGCACCACCTGTTTATTCTAACATTACTCCATATCAGAGCCACTTACGGTCACCTGTTCGTCTGGCAGATCATCCTTCAGATAGAAACTTTGAGCTACCTCCTTACACTCCTCCGCCAATTCTTAGTCCAGTGAGAGAAGGATCTGGGCTATATTTTAATGCTATCCTCTCTTCAAGTGGTCATTCGGTTCCACCTCCAATGACTCCTAAAAGTGCTCACAGAACTCTGCTTAGATCAAGTAAGTTCTACTTTATCCTTCCTTTCTTGACTAATTTATGAGGAAGATCATGACTTTAGGAGGTGTGGTTATGGGGAACTGGGACCTTCCTCGTGATAGTCTGGGGAACTAGGATGGAGGAAATGCAATGTTTCTTCCATCTGGGCATGCATGTTAAGATGCATTCACAAGTAATCTGCAACACCCCCTACTGACGTTCTTAGGAATGGAAGAGTCAGTTCCTCCTCTATAATAGATTGTCATTATCTTGAACTGAGGGGACAGTAAATAGTTATTATTAAGATGTAGGTGGTGACTGGAAGGTAATTCTCGGTCATCTTAAACTCCTTTAGCATATGGGTGCCTTTTTTGAGAGATGGATATCTCTGATAGATTTACAAGCTGTGTGAAGAATATATCTCAAATGCGAAGATGACCTGTCTGAGCAGTTCTTTCTTTCTTTTCCTTGCAGATAGTTCAGAATTTACCCCTCCTGTTCTTACAGTAGTGGGAGAAGCCACCCCGGTCAGCATTGAACCGTAAGTACCCAGTAGATTCTTAGCCGGGTAGTAAATGTGCTTCTTTTCTTCCTCCTAAACCTTCAAGCTGCTCCCTGTACAGTTGATCTATCTCTCGGAAACATTAAAGCTATTCCTATTAGTGACTCAAAATATAAATTGTCTTTATTAAAAATTACTCCATATGATAAATAATGTTTGTTTGGGCAAACGCACTTTGTAATTCTGGTGATGTTAGCTGCTTTCTGTTACTGCTCATCTGTCTCTGGGCTGAAATACTATTGGTTAGCTAAAGGTGAATCTGTCCTGTTTTGTTGTATACAAACACTTCTTTGCGTGCTGTATGTTTGTTTTAGAGTGGGGAAATAATGCTCCTTTAGAGGAAGGCCAAAACGTGGTATGGAAAAATGTAGTTAGCTCTCACATGGACTGGTCAGATTGCAGGTTATCCATGCGGTGTGTATTAGCTGCAGTGCAACTGTGAACACCGCTTTGCTCCCTCCTGGGCTAGCTCAGTCTGAAAGTACTATAGCCAGTTGCATACAGTGTGTGTGGCCTGAGCTCTAATAAGCCTCATTAGTCTCTTTAGCTGGCTGTGTGCTGGGAAAGCTCAGACATATATGGACCCAGCAGCACTAGGGAACACAGTTTGGAGACACTGAAGCTGGAGTTACAAGTTTAGGCTTGGTGCCAGTCCTGCTGAACCTGAGCAGAGTAGCAAAAAAAGCAGAGTAGCAAATGTCTCTCACAGCCCTTGCAAAACCCTCTGGGAGTGTTATCAGCTCAAGTTCAGTGCTGTAGAATGACAGCAAGGTAGTTCTAATTCATTATTATACCTAGGTTAATGAACTCTTGCGAAATCTAAACATGGAGATGCATGGCATGGAAACACCCATATGGCATAAAAACACCCACGTGGCTCTGCATTGCTGACTCTGTGCAGTCAGGAATCTCTGCTCTAACTCTGCAGTGTATCTTGTAACATTTGAGGTGTTTAACTCAAACTCTTCCCAAATAAATACCAGGCTTCTTTTACTTTTTCTTCCAAGACGGCTTATATTTTTAAAATATAACTGGAGCATATCCTGTCAATTTCTTTTTTTCTCACCCTTTTTCCATTCTGCCTTCCTGTTTGAAGCTGAGTTTTCTGCACTTTTGGCAGCAGGCTGTCCTGAGCAAATGCTACAATTGTGAACAAACTCAGATTATTCTTGTCACCTTTGCAAATCCCTTCCAGGCTGAGCCCATTCATGGAAATAAGCACATTTGGTGTTTTTAAAATCTGTTTTGAAAATGGCTTAATTCATCTTTTTGTCATTGGTTTGTTGCACACCAATCCAGGGGAACCTCTTCTTGAACAGATATTTTTCTTTTTTTTGTTTCCCCCCAGGTCTTGATCTTTGACCTCCCTATGGTGCAATTGTCTTTGGCTGTTATGTCTGTTGGTTTAAGTTGCTGAAGTTAATGATACAAAGTTAGCTGCAACTTTTAGTTGTGTGTGAAAATTTTCAAATTTGTTGCTGGAAATTTCAAACCATAGTTACTTAGTAATGCAAGTTCATTTCCTGTTGCCAAAAGGGAGTTATGTACAAAGAGTTGTCTTGCTATCATCTTAAGTCTTACTGAACAGATGCTTACGCAGGTAGATAGGTTTAACTTTTAACCAAGATAAATTAACAAACTGCTGTCATTCTATGTTGTCAAAGTAATCAGTTTGCGGCTGTGAAGCTAGTTTGCGCAGCACTGTTATGGTCAGTTATGTAGACATATCTTCTATAAAGGAAATATGGCAGGGAAGCACTTTTTTTTTTTTAGGAAAAAAATGTTTAATTTGATTTGTAGTTTTGACTCAGTCGGAAGTTGACTATAACTTGTGATTACCCGATATTGTGTTCTTAATTGCTTGTGCTTTGCCAGACCTTCTGCTAATGTTTCTCAAAAGGTCATTTCATTGCAGAGATTTGGAATGGGAAATGTGATAATGAAGCTTAATTCTTCTATTTGTGAAGTAGTACAATAGGCAGCTGGTGTGACAGATCTTTGTGTCCTACCGGTTTTGCAGTCCGGTTGCTTCAAAGTCTTAGTCACTCCTGGGCTAGCCAGCCTCAAGTATAGCTGTGGTGCATCAGCTGTGAATTGCCTTCCCAATTCACAGTCTCAATTCTGGATGTTACCACACACAGCTGCATACTGGGGTGTCCCAGGAGCACTGTCGGTGCTTACAGGCAAGAGCTTTTGCTGTACTGAAATCTAGGCTTCATCATTAAAGAATCATGGGATAACATAGCTTGCATGGACCTGTAGGTCATCTGGTCCAAGCCCTTGCTCAGAGCAGGCCAAATTAGATGTTTACTCAGGTCAACTGTTGCAGTGGAAATCTGGTTTTATTGCAGGTACAAGGTCTAATTCTTAGGCTTTTCTAGCCTAGGGGTGCCATATTCCAAGTTTAGTTTCAAGATAAAAAGGTAACCTCTGATAGGCCTTCAAGCCCACACTCTTTCCCTCCAGCTTTTCCAATTTCCTCTCTCCCTCTCACAGGTGGGGCCAGAGGAGTCTGTGTCTTGGGACATGCAATCTCTGAAATTTCCCAGTGCAGTAACAGCCTCTTTATCTGTTGCCAGTTGACAGCAAAGTGTCAGTTTCTGTCAGTCATCCCTTTTAGGGTGGATCAGAATACATTACTCTTTCCTCCACTGTGAAACTGCATGCTGTAACAATAAGCGGGACTAATCATAGTGACCAGAAGACTCCACATTAATATCATTCTTCAGTTCATCACAGTGTGCTGAAAGGAGGACTTATCAGCATGTTTGTTTTGCTTTGTTTTTTAGCAAGGTCTTCTCCTCAATCTTGCATGAAATCTCTTGCTTTTTATTTTTGGTCTGGATTGTGCTGTTTCTGTCCAAGATAATAAAGACAGGTGAAGGAAAAATGGAAAACTATTTGGCGTTATAGTTTTAATAGACTTTTGTACCTGTAAAACACTCAAAACCAAACTTTGAGGTTTTCTTGGACTTCTTCATTCTCCATGCAGGTTCCACTTTTAGTGTGCATTTGAAATTGAATTACTTTTGGGAAGCAGATCCTGAAACAGTTACAACCATGGGCATCAGAGATGGGACATTTTCAACTGCCTTAGTTCTCCCCTGCCCATGGCCATGATGTGAGATGTGTAATGTCCCTATTGCTTTACCTTCGACAGGTATTGGAGATAGTGTTTTTGGGAAAATGACAGTATATGACAGCCTGTCTAAAACTTTCCTGCTACATCTGCAATGCTGGATGTCATCTTGCCATCACCTACTGGAAGGAAGTTAGCATCAGTGTGTGCATCTAGTTGATTCCACTTGCCCAAGTAGGAATCCCACCCCGCCAATGTCGAGCTGCTGCTGAATGGGCGGATGAAGTCAAAACAAGTGTTGTAGGGTAGTTATCTTCTGCATCTCTTTGTTTATATACACATGAATTGTAAACCAGTCCCCTCAAGTGTGAGGAAGTAGATCTGGATCCGCTATAGATGCAAAAGAAATAGTTTGTAAAAATCTCTTTTTATGTGTGTTTGAAGTCAGCCATATGTTTTGAATGCAGGCTTTTCCAAATTATGACATCTCATGATGCAGATGCTTACTGACAATAGCGAAGTGATGTATTAGGCAGAAAAAAGGGAATGAAAGTGTTTCCTTCTTCCCCTTCCATAACAGAAAATGATACCGTCTTCCTTCCCTTTGATACCACAGTCTTCTAGGACTTCAAAACTTCCTATTAGAGCATTTGCTAGTATCCCTCTGTGTTTTTGTATGGGTTATATGTGTTGTTTCAAGGCCTCCCCACACCTTTTCCAGACTCTTGCTTTCCTAATAGACATGCGTGTGTCACTTCAGAACAGCAAAGGACCAGAAAAATCTGGAGGCTGGCACTTCTCAGATGTTTTTGTTACTACTCCTTATTGTACTAGATCATGCTTTTTTCTCTGGTAATTGTGTTTCCCCTCATGCTGGGGCGGGGGGGGAACCAAGCCAAGACTTGAGAATTATAGCAAACCTTGCCCTGGGCAGGGAGTTTTACCTTTTTTCTAATGAAGCAACTCCAGAGTTTAATCATCTTGTGGGCACTGCCTGATCTACTCTCTCTCAAAAAAAGGAGCTTATTTCTCTGTCCTTTACTATTTCAGGAGCTATCAATATGGTGCTAGTTGACTGACATCTGGAAGAGGAACATTTTTGCATTAAGCATAGCTATCTTATTTCAGAATAGGAGATTTTCATTATATTCTAAGTGGTCTGAGCAGCAGCTGTTCTCAAATATCTTGGTTTTCTGATATCTTGGTTTTCTGAAGGGTCTTTTTGCTAGCTTAGTTTGGGCATTTCTTTTGCTCTCTCTTCTGGATGTCTGAATTGCTTATGTAGTTGCTATATTACTTAGAAAGTTGTCCTTGGACTTATGCAATATATGTTACACTGAGTTTGTGTAGCTACTGCTGTCTCTGCGTATTTTGACACTGAGTAAGAGATGTAGAGCAATGACAAAGGACATCCATGCTCTCACTGCTTGCTGTGCTATTGGTGTAGACCTCCAGGCCTCCAAGTCTGGTAGAGCGATCTTTCAATGGTGGTTCTTGCCTATCTCCGTGCACAGAATCCTGTTTGCTAGTACAGAGTAGAATCTCTGTGGATGGTCACTTGACTTAAAGCAAGTGTGGTGCTCTGTGGATTGCATGTTGTGAAAAATCTGTCCGCTAATTCAGAATCTAAAAGTATGGGACTGTTGCTAAAAGAATGGGATTTGGTTCTGATACAGGATGAGCAGTACAGCTTTCATTGTTTTATACTTTTGGTTTCAGTTGTTAGAAATAGTTACTAGAAGATACTAGCTTGTGTCAAGATCATAAAGGACCAAACTGTGAGATTGATCCTGCTTTGAATGGGGAGTTGAACCAGATGGGTTGAAAAGGACTTCCGGAGACTAAATGATGCTATGATTCTGTAGTTATGGCTGGCAAAACGTTAATACTAAAAAAGGCTCACCTATCTTATGTATGAGGAGCAAGCTTGCCACAAGAGAAGTCCATGTGACAGCCTCTCAAAAAGTGGTCATTACTGAAAGCTAATAACTGTTCTTTGAGCAGTTATTAGGAGATCCTAATTTAAATACAACTCCAACCATTGTTGGTAAGACAATGGAAACTGGTAATGGACATAAAACCGCTCACCTTTTGAGTCATGCTTATTAATGTAACCTACAACACCCGAAAGCTGTTCATGTTATATGCAAGAGCCTGCTGCATTTCAGTTTCTTCATAATTAGTGCTTCTAGCAGAGATGGAGACTTTCTGGATATTGTAAAGGGGGCCTGACTGTTACTTGTTACCTTTTCTGCAGGCGAATAAATGTAGGAACTCGCTTTCAAGCAGAAATCCCATCACTCCAGGATAGATCTCTGGCAGCAGTTGATGAACATAAAGCAGAGCTGGTGTGGCAGCCGTGGGGTGACCTGGAAACCAACAAAGTCACCCAAGAGAATGGTAAGAATGTGGAAGGCTGGTAAATGGGACTGAATTGCCACGGTTGTAGGGGTAACCACATATCTACTGTAGGCATAATTTAAAATCTCTGAGCTGCCAGTCAAGTGACATGTTTGAGTAGCCTTGAAAACAGTCTTAGGAGCAAAACTTGTTTATCAGGTTGTGTGTGGCAGGGGGGAGGTTGATAGGATTGTTTTTTTTTAATTGAGATTAAATGGGACCATTTGTTACTGGTCAGGCAAAGAACAGCCTTTTGCTCGGTGAAGCTTCCTTCTCTTTGTTAACATTTGAATGCCACATGCACTCAACTTCTGTATTTTCAAGGGATGTTCTAGACAGAATAGTATTTTGGAAAAATCAAGTTGTAGATGGAAGTCAGGATGAGGAAGCAGGAGTTGTGGCAGCTAGTAGCAGGCTTGGGGAGCTGTCTGCTGTTGGTGCACATGGGCTGTGGCATGTATAAATCCTGAAGGGAAGAGGAAGTGAGCAGGCTTGGAAGAAATCTGGATGAAAGAGAAAAAAGGGTATTGTGAAATGTAAATTCACAATATAGTAAAGGGGGGAATTCAGGATCTCTCTGAGGTGAAGGGAGATGGAAAGACATTATAGGAGGGAGAAGAGGAGGTTTGCAAGAAACTCCCATGTGTAAATAGTCCTGCATGCAGAATAATGTTGTGTGACCTTGCAGTCCAATGAGTTCTCGTGTCCAAATTTGACCCAGATAAATTTGCAAGCACGTTCAACTTCTGTGAGAGTTTTACTTTCTGTTATGTCTAGCTCTGCTTTAAAAGAGCTAATTAATGATGTGAATCCTGTAGGAAACTCCATTTTAATCTTCTTATCTGAATTTGTTTGGTACCTCTGTGGAAATAGTGGAAAACCTGCTAGCTGCTGCCTGTTCAAGCATTTTTCCTGGGGCTGGAACCAACCAGGAGCTGGCGCTGCATTTCTTACATGAAGCAAAGGGAAACATTCTGGTGAGTCTTCCCAGCTTTTCACCCTGATGCGGTCAAAGATGTTAATGAAGGCCAGGTAATCTGCCATTCCTGAGAGGAGAGCCTTGCAAACTCCTTCCTATGCATCTCGCTCCCACTGTTTAGTGTCCCTCAGAGATGTTGCTGTCCCTGAAGTGGCTTCTGCCTGATGTACAGTGCCATGTTCACTTAACTATCTTGCATATTTCCAACTTTGACAAGTTTGGCTTTTTAACAAACAGACTGACGGTCTACCAGGGTGAGTGAGCTAAGACTGCAAAATGAATCTTAAATGTTGTCTTCCTGGGAAGATGACCATGTTGGAAGGAAAAATAAGAGGCTGGGGCTGAAGCTGAGACTTTTAAAAAGTGCAGTGTCTTGCTCCTCTTACTTTCGGCAGATCCATTTAACTTCTCTGTGCATGTCTATAAAACACCTGTGCTGCTAGTTTCGTCAGTATTGTAAGACATGATACACTTTCATAAATGCCCTTTGACACCCCTGGGAGGTAATATCAAAGAGCAGAGCATAGCATATGGGACAGGGTCATTGTCCTTTTATAGTTGTATGATCGATTTAACCTGGCATAAATGAGCTCTGTGCTCAGGAGTATCCCACGCTTTTGCCTGGCTGCTTGTCTCCCATCCCCCGTAGTGCACTAGCACTGACACTTGTGAGGCTGTATTGACCTGCGTTGGAGAAGAGAACAAATAAAAAGTAATTTTTGTGTGTATGTGTTAGGTTTCTGCTGGGTAAGTTCCCAGAACCAGCCCACCATTGTGATGCTGTTGCTGGCATTAGGGAGGAGCAGGGCTGCCCCTGGCAGCAGGAGCTCACTGTTAAGGTGGTTTAAACTGCTAATGGAAGCGTACCTTCGTTCTCTCCTTCCTGCTAACTTTGAAAGCACTTCCAGTTTAAATGCAAAGTAAAAAGCAGCTTGAGAGGGTATTTTTTGTGTGGAATCTTTCAGTCACATAACTGCTCTGTTTTATTTTGAAATACTGCTTAGTTAAGTGAGATAAGATCACAATGACTTGGATGTTTAAGACAGACATTTAGGGCAGCGTTTTTGGATGCAAGTATGTAATTTAGGCCTTCAGTAAATGAGAGGAAACTGCTGCATGGTCTCTGTCTATGGAATTAACTCTCTCCCAATACTGTGGTGGTTGCGTTGGAAAGTGTCGATTCGCAGAGACATGAAGAGGTGCCAAGAGCTTACCACTTGCCTGTGGTACCCAGCACTCAGTGAATAGGCAAGAATGTGATTTTAAAGTTGTCCCAAGTTAAACTGTGCTACGGTTCTTCTCAGTTAGCTTGCCAGAAAGGAGAGGATTAACAATTGCCTGATCTTTGTTTTAAATACCCCAAACATTAAATTAATTATTTTGTGTTTATTTTAGGGAGCTTTGACCAAACTGCTATTGAAGAGGCCAGTACGATCGCCTGCCCACCCTTTGGCAGATTATCACTACACAGGTTTGTAAACCAGAATAACTCTGTGCTGACTATCATAAAGGAATTCTTCTATCCTTTTCTGCTTTTTTGGGGAACTCTGTAACATTACAATAAGATTAAAAGACCACTCTTGTCTCCGGTAAATCAAATGATGGCTTGCCAGGAGTTTTGCCTGTGTAAATTATGACACTTATAATATAAGAAAGACAGCATCTGTTGGAGCATGTGCATGTGTGTATTTGCATATGTGTGTGTTCTGATTTTCTTTATGGGGAAAAGGGAATATGATCCCTTACACGAAGCACAGAGAATGCAGAAAGATAGCTAGTTGTCACATCCCACCTCCGAGAAGGGGAGAGCGACAAAGATTCGCAAATCCCCTCGGTGTGGATTAAGGTGAGATAACACTCAAGGTCCGTACATAAACATAAACTTCAATGGAACAAACATTCTGTAAATGTTGACCCTCTCACAGTTATATCCACCTAAGCTGTGCGGCTTTATGAGAAGTTGAGGTAGGCCTTGGGTTACTTAGCAGCTTTAAGAGAAGAGAGAGAGCGTGCTAGAGAGGGGGGGAGAGAGAGATAAGGAGATCACCAGTCCTGGATCCAGCGTCGGACCTGCCGACGGGGTGTCGGTGTAGAGAGCACCCCAGAGGCTTGTGTGTGCCCCTATTTATTGGCCCCAGTTCTCTGGAGCCTTCTCCTGGGGCACTGTCTGGGCTCACAGTACAGTCACCTGCGCCTTGTCCCTTACACCACCCCGTGGCTCAAACACTCCAAGGTCCTCTTCAACAGTGGTGATCTGAACATACCGTATAGAAGGAGAGAGAGAAGCGAGTAAGCGGCTAATCAGGCACCTTATTATGGCAAAGCCGATAGCTAGACCAATTAATATTAACAAAAGTATCACTAAAGCTTCCACTATCCAATCCCACCATCCTGCAAGTCCAAGTTTTTTGAGCAAAGTTGAAATCCATGAGGCAGGGATCCAATCCACTTTTCATTCGTTTGATAACATTGACTGGAAGAAGTCTCCTATCGTGACTGTGATTTCCCGCATCCTCTGATGTGCTTCCTCGATCGTGGTCATGGCATTGTGTATGGTAACGCAGCATTCTCCAGCTGTATGGTTCAGCACTCCACATACACCTTGTTCTTTGACTAATAGCATGTCCAGGGCTAGACGGTTCTGCAAGGCCATCTTTGACACCTGTTGAACCTGCAAATTTAGTTCTCCAAAAGCACGTGCAGTCCAATTACTCAAAATATGTACCTGCTAGGTCAAATTTTCCAGTACAAACTGGTGTCTTTGTAGAAGCACATTGATGGAATTCCAATGGTACAGCATAAACCTGCCATTTCATGCACATGCAGGTGTCCCATCTGAACACGCCTGGAAAGTACCCTGAGGGGCTGGATATTTAGCAGTGGAGCATGTTGATAGGTCATAGGGTTTGGTTAGTCTGGCTTCCCCTTCCCATGCAAAATTCCACTTTGTTTCGTGGGTAAGCGTAACTCCATGTTTTAACGCGGTTTCTTGATTGAGAATGTTTCCATAACACATGGGATCTAAAGGTTTAAACCCTGCTACTGGAAAACCCCAACAAGGACATGTATCCTGAATAAAGGTTCTCAACTCTGGGATATACCGTGTTTCTGTTGGGTCTCACAGTAACGATTCACAACTAATCATTCGTGAACAACTCATTAGGGGAGTATTCTCATGGGATAGGGGATTTATTTCCCGTGCATCAATTATTATCTGGATTGGACAAAAAATGTTTAAGGGACCAAGCACATTCATAATGAGAACGATCATGGTGGGTATAGCCACCCCATTTGTTAGGAATTTGAATGCACCAACCCGGGGAGAACAGGACGTTATATTCGTGGTGTAGGGGTTCACCGTGAGGTGGGGGGTCCCACCGACATACTAGATGACAGGGGATCTCCACTGCTCAGGACACCACGTCCAATTCAGTACAAGATTGCAAGGGATCTTCACTTCCCAGGGATACAATGTCCAATTCTTTCAGGCTGCGAGGGCAGCATTTGTAGTCCCCTTACAGAGCTGTTTCTTCCAACAGGTAGCATTCCACATGTCTCTCCAGGTCATGCTAACCGGCAATAGGCCACTGGAGAGGGTGCGTACCAAGTTTTCCCGCTATACTCTTGGAATGGGGATGAGTCAGCTCCCCACAAGCATTTTCCCTTCCCATGTGTATTTCGAATGCACTTTTGGTTTAACATTTCTAGCTTCAAATTTAGAATTTGTGAGAAATTTAGCCAAATAATGGCGAACTTAAAGCCTGCGGATGTGGAGAGGTCCACACAAAGACCTTGGTCTGTTCAATTCCAGATTCGGCTAAAACCAGCAATCAGTTCCCATGCCAAGTTGGGCTGGTTATCCAAATTCCCAGTTGACTGAGAAAAGATTATACATCCACAAAGTAAGAATATAAGCTTCTCCCACACCATCTTTCTCTAGTAAAGAAACAAAACAGGCTTAATAAAATCAGACAAACAATGCAAAGAATGACCCACTCAACAACTGAAAACATAAGTCCAATGGTGGGCTTCTGAAAACCCGCAAAATATATCTGTAAAGACAAGCAATGATTAATAGGATGGGACAATCCATTGGGTATGGATTCGGTGATCCTTCCCATGTGTGTCGGTGGCCACCCAAGTATAAAGATTGAGCTTTTTTTTTAAGGTTAAAGGCACTGCTCCCACTGTTGGCAAGTCCACCAGAACAGGTTGTCCTGGATAATGGAGTGGGTTTGCAGGGTCCTTAGCCTCCTTTTTCCCAGGGAGTATGGACAGAAGCTTGGGACAGAATGCGGTAGGTCGTGGGCAGCTATTAATTCCCCAGTGGCTATTGACTTTATATACCGCATCTGACACCCACTGTGCCCAGCCAGGTTGGGTGCTGCAAGAGCCCATTGGTGCATTTGACAATGCCATTCGTCTGGGGGTAGTATGGGGTATGAAAGATCCACTGGATCCCTTCGCCCCATGCCCACTCTTGAACCACCCCAGCACTAAAGTGGCTTCCATTATCTGATTGGATCAATTGGCGTTCGGGTAAACAACTGAACCACAACTTCAGACCTCTCACAGTATTATCTCCCGTCGCTTGTTGTACTGCTTCCGCTTGGGTTAACCCCAACACCACTTCAACTCCTACTAGTACATATCGTTTTCCTTCAGAGATCCGAAATGGACCAATGTAGTCCACCTGCCAAGTGTCCCAAAACCCTTTATTATCTCTCAAGTGCAGGGGTTGGTCCTTAAGAGGGTTGTGTTCTCCTAATCAAGTGCGGCATAGGCCACACGTGGAAATAACGGTATTACACAACTCTCTGGTTACAGATCACCTGCTAACTGCCTCCCTGAACAGATCTTTACTTCCCAAATGGCCTCGTTTTACGTGCAACCATTCCAACAAATGTTCCTATTTTTCCCCCTCACCTTCCATGGCCATTCCTGCTAAACAGGTCAATGAATCCACCTGATTATTCAAAAGGTGATCCCCTGCCTGGTGTGCAGCAGCCCATCCTACTAGAAGGGACTTCTGTTTAGCAATATTTAGGATTTTTTCCCACTTTCCTCGTTGCCACACCAGTACCTGATTGACCTCCCATTGGTTTTGTTCCCAAAATGGGAGCCATTCAGTACATCCCTTGAACACAGCATACGAATCTATGTAAATAAACACTGGTTCTTTAGTTTCAGCCTCTCTAATAACCATGCTCCACGTGGCTGCCAATTCTCCCAACTGAGCACTTCCCTCCCCTTCTGTCACGATTCGGTCCCCTGAATCAACATGCTGGGCTACCGCTCGGTATTTCCATACCTTTCCCTCTCTTCTAGAGGACGCGGCAGTGAACCATACGTTTTTTAGGTGGGGTTCAAATGGAGGGGCAGGTTTTATATAAGAGGGAGGAGGTCCCTGGTCCGGTTGATTGCCGGGCAGTTCTTCTATTTGGAGTATTTTGGGTGTTTCCTCACCTTGGCCATTATTGGTGATCTCTGTCTTAATCACTGGCCTCATCACCACTTCTTCATTCTCAGGGTAAAATATTTCTCGGTCAGTTTCCAACTCCTTAGTCAGGTACAAGGGTCTTAGGCCCTGTTTCTTGGACAACTGTGCCAAGCTTGTAAATCCTGCACACTGTCGGGAACAGAATTAAGATCTGTCCAATCAGGAGATTCTTGTCCCCCTTCCTCTAATTCAGACCGTAAAATTTTTTCTTGGTCCAACACATCTGACAGAGCCACACGGAGTCGCTGAGTGGCACTATGCTCAGTGGTCAGTTGGCTCCGCAAGGCTTCCACTTGTTCTTGCAAGGATTCAATCATTTCATCGCGTTTGCTTAATTAGGTGCCTCTCTCCTGGCCTGCCACTAGTGCTGCTCCCAACACAGCACACACCATGACTTTTTCTTTTCCTGGTCGCGCCTTTTATTCCTTCGTAAGTGTTGTAATTCTATCTGCTACAGCTTTTGGGTCATGCCAACTAATATGGGCCCATGCCATTCCTGGTGGGGAAGGGCAGGCCTTATATTCCTTCAGCTTTTCAGTAACGGGGGAGCAGTCAAGCACCAGCATTTCCCAGGCAGCCATGGCTTGCCACTGCTCGAACCTCTCCCGGCTTATCGCTGAGAGGTCACTTCCCGGCTCTCCCCGCCCGCACTCACCGGGTGGAGAGTCAGTATCCCATAGGACCTTCCAACACTGAGGGGATCCTGTCCGTGACACCAATTTATATGTCATGTCCCACCTCCGAGAAGGGGAGAGTGACTAAGATTCGCAAATCCCCTCAGTGTGGATTAAGGTGAGATAATACTCAAGGTCTGTACATAAACATAAACTTTAATGGAACAAACATTCTGTAAATGTTGACCCTCTCACAATTATATCCACCTAAGCTGTGCGGCTTTTTGAGAAGTTGAGGTAGGCCTTGGGTTACTTAGCAGCTTTAAGAGGAAAGAAAGAGAGAGCAAGCTAGAGGAGAGGTAGGGAGATCACCAAGTCCTGGATCCAGCATCAGACCTGCCAATGGGGGTGTCAGTGTGGAGAGCACCGCAGAGGCTCGCACATGCCCCTATTTATTGGCCTCAGTCCCTGGACTTCTGGAACCTTCTCTCGCCCCAGTTCCAGGAGTGGCTGAGACACAGTCAGTCAAGGGAAGTGACACCAGGCCCCTCCCCATGACTGCCTTTTGCTACTTCTGGAGCCTTCTCTCGGGGCATTGTCTGGGCTCACAGTACAGTCACTTGGGCCTCGTCCCTTACCCTAGTACGTACAAGAAAGGCTGTGGTAACCTCACGATCACAGCCTCTCTGACGTGAATTTCCAGGGTGGAGTTAAGAAGGGGTTTTATGGGAAGAAGAAAGCTCAGCCAACTGTCGATGTCTGTCAGTGTTTCTGCAAAATTTAAATGCTGTAAACTGCCTTTGTAGTCTTGTACCTAATTAGAAAATAGTCAGCCATATGACACTAACTTCAGTGATCTAGAGTGACCCTAGTCACCTGAAAGACCTGATATAAGGTGGTAGAGAGACTTCTAATAGCTGGTGCCACAAAGCATAGAAATTACATTTCTTCATTATTACACACTCCTACTATAATGCCTGGGAAATATTACTTGGGTAATATCTATAAGGCAGGAGGAGATTCCAAAATGTGTTTATTATTAGAGGCAAGGGTGCTAGGATACTAGGAATATTTGAGAAGTAATAAGTCTTCAAGTACAGTGGATTGCTGCTGAAAGAGAAGATCCTGTTCTCCTGCCCCACCATTTCCCTTGTATAAAATCTAATGACTGGTCACCACGAAGTATGGTTATTCGCCTTGCTGTTTTGTTGGAAAACATCTCAGTTCTTCTAATTGACTGTTCTTTGCAAGCTGAACTGAGTTAACCTGTGGTGATGAGTACTAGACCTAGCCCAAAGGAAGTGATGAGAGAGGAGGGCTGAAGTGGGGTCGTAGGAGAGGGTTTAACAGCAGTCTGCAGTTATGCTGGATTAGGTGTGACTGCACCCTTGCGTGTGTGTATTGGTCTTACTTAAGGTGAACATGAAGAAAAAGTACATAGAAGAGTAAACATTTGAAATTCCAAGGGCTTCAGTTACAACTTTTTTTATCTACAGGATCAGACAAGTGGAAAGTTGCTGAAAAAAAACTTTTCAACAAAGGCATTGCCATCTACAAGAAAGACTTTTTCTTGGTCCAAAAACTTGTAAGTTCTTTTTCTTTTTTTTAAATTACAGCAATGATACATTCTTACACATTTGAGCATTTAATTCAGAGAGTTCAATCTTGATTTTTCTGAAA
Source organism: Aptenodytes forsteri (assembly GCF_000699145.1). Lineage (NCBI taxonomy): Eukaryota > Metazoa > Chordata > Aves > Sphenisciformes > Spheniscidae > Aptenodytes > Aptenodytes forsteri. Next base: position 7,556,051 of record NW_008795128.1, read on the forward strand.
CTTCAGTATTAAGCATTAAGTCCTGCACTCAAAAGATTTCAGAGAAATTCTGTCATCCAGCACAGCATAAAATCTCACTAGATAGCTAGAACAATAGTGTTTGTTTTGCTGTTGTTGTTTACTTCACCCTTGTACTTACTGCATTACTTCCATTAGTCCACACTGTAGATATCACTTCTACAGGGCATATTTATAGAGTGCTGGTAACGTTCCAATACGGCTTAAATGGCTTGCTTATAAAACTAAATAGAAACACATCCTTGCTGCTGCTGATGAAAAGGACCAAAGAAGGATATGTGAATGATGCATTCTTTAGGATCTTTCTTTACAGTTTTCTGTGGCAATGATAGTAAACATGACCATTCCCATCTGTTTTCATGAGGTATGACGCTTCAGTGGGGGGGAAATCACTGAAGAAGAGTGCAAAACCAGGAGCTGCGTACATATTTCCTGAACAAATTCCCCAAAGGCATTTAAGTTGCAAAAAGCCCAGAAGCTAAGAGTATATTCCAAAACTTCCGGAAAAATCACTGATAGAGAATACATAGACAGTCACAGGTCTGTGCTGATAATTGTCTACCACCATATGTGTATGAAATGCACGTGGCCAAAATGGCAAAGGGCTGCAAACCTTCTTTTCCATTTTTGGATCGGTATTCTGTTCTGGTCTTCTCTGAAGTGCTGGAAAATAAAGCTCCCCCATAAAACTGAAAGGCTGCTCTCAAGCCTGACAGCTCAGTTGGATGGAATGTTTCGGAGGCTAAGAGGTGCATTGAGCTTACAAAGTGCCAGGTTCCGTCACCTTTACATTGACCAGCTTTTCTTTGGAAAGTTGGTCCTGTAGTTCTCAGTGAATAACAGTGGCAATAGGGGATAAGCTGTGGGATGGGGCACACAGACAAATACGACACAGAAAAGAAGGCTTTACCAGCAGCAGTTGTGGTGGAATGCAGACTACTGGGGAAAGAAAAAATACAAAGTGTATTTACTGCACCTTTAGTAATTATTTATAAGCCTTCTTAAAGTCATGTAATCCATTGGACTTTTATGTTTTTTAAACACCAGATAAAAACCAAAACAGTGGCTCAGTGTGTGGAATTCTACTACACATACAAGAAACAGGTGAAAATTGGTCGGAATGGGACCTTAATCTTTGGGGACATTGATGTTGCTAATGAGAAGTCTATGAAAGATGAAGCTGAAGTTGACATCAAGGTAACTTCCTAAATTTCTCTCACCTCTTTTGGGCTGTGGTGTGAAGTCTGATTTTGTCTGTTGTCTCATTTGCTGGTAAAATCAAAAGTAGAAACAATCTGGCCAGTGTGGAGGAGTCCAGACTCACAAACTTGTGTCCTGTGTCACATAATGACATCTACTTATAGACACCAACATTAACAGTTCCTTTATCTTCTGGTGAAGAGTTCCCATAGGTTTGCACGTGTTCTTCCTCTCAGAAGGGACATTTACAGTGAAGAACAGGGGCATGAGGAGGAGGAAGAGGAGGAAGAAGAGGAGGCAGAGGAAGGATTGGATAACAGAAAGAAGAGCGCAGTTCCTCTCAAAGATGAACAGACACTACAAGATGGTGCAATAGTAAGTGCTGCTGCATTGTGCATGTTGTGCTTTCTATGCCACCTTCACTCTGCAGCTAGTTTAGAAAATAGTAGGTGGACAGTTCCAGCTCTATAAAGTTTGCACCTCTGACTTCTCCCAGAGCAAGAGACTGGGCTGAGGTAGCTTAGAGTATTACTAGCAACCAGACTGTGTGCTGTGGTGGGAGAACTGAGATGAGTAAGGGGAAAAAAACCCAGTATAATTCTTTGTGGTTGGTGCACACGTAGGACCATGATGAGAAACGTCCTGAAAATATCCTGAAGACTTTCTTGTTGAAATAAAACCTTGACCTGGAATAAATGAAGCACAGGAGCTCAGCCATTGTTTTTCTTCTGATGGTGGGTTTAAGTTTCAGTTTGCCTTAACTGTTCCCCTCTCTCCAAAGGCCAATGATGCCAATATGAGGAGTCAAGAGGCAACTGTCACAGGCAGAATTGGAAGGAAGCCAAGGGAGACAACAGTGAAGCCTCGAAAGCCTATTACTGCTCCAGTGCAGAGGAGAAGGCGGAAACAAAAGATAAAATTAGATGCTACCAGTAAAACTCAGAACACAGAAAACACATTTCCATGTAAAAAATGTGGCAGGTAAGAGCAACTCCGCTTCCAGCAATAGTCACAGAATTGCAGTAGGGCATCTCCTGTGGAAGCTTATTCTCAAATGAGCTTTCCTTCTGTCTATTTAGGCCAGAGACACTGGACTAAATAATTTTACTGACTTATTACCCCACTAATATTCGCAGATTAGGGGTTTTTACATACATTGATATTGAGATACTACTACTTGGATAATTACCTGCTGCTGACTGTTTTTCTTCAAATGGAATGAGACACCACCTGCATTTCACCTGTGTGGAGTATTTGGTGTTAAGCTGCACTTTCAAACAGTTGCTGTATTGCCCCTCTGTAATGCCTACATTTTTGTAACAAGTAATTTCTATATATTTGCTAGATCACATATTAAGAACATGGTATAGACTTACTATGAACAGTGGTATAGAACTACTTAGACACTACCATTGTTATAGCAGCAGATATTAGGCCAGTGGGTACACAGTTCATCTGATTAAACTTGCACCCATCTTTTGTGTCTGTAAAATATATTTGTCTTTCCTCTCACGGTTGTAATAGTTTTTGTAGGTTTGTTGCCAACAGATTCATAAATGTCAAGAAAATTCAGTTCCCTACATAAATTCCTTACTCCTAAAACAACAGAGAGTCTTGCAATACCAGTAGTTATCCCTTTATTTAAAAAAGGCACCAAGCTAGGGGATGGCAAGAAAATGCAATCTCCATCTAGTTACATCACTAGGGGTGTTGACCGATTCCTGCTGTGGCTGGGACTTAGCTGGTCCTGCCAAGGTGCCCTGTCTCTGTGCCGTCGGGGAGCACGTGGCATTGGAAAGGGCAGTGCTGTGAGAAGTGAGGCAGTTGGGATTTGGTCCTGGCCACTGACAGAGGAGAAGCAGGCAAGGATTCTTAATGGTGTCTAAACTTGGCTTGTGACATTTGGTGCCAAATCCAAATAGTTAATGGTGAAAGATGGAGGAATAGATCATAGAAGTATAAAGTTAGGAGGAAATAGCTCAAGTGTTTCTAGCTGTGTGGACAGGGCTTAGGAGTGGCATTTGGCCATTGTTCACCTCCATGTTTATTGTATTTTTGCAGCATAGGGGGAATGCCCAAAAAACAGGGCCCTGTTGTGTTAAGCAGCACGTGCGTATTTCAGATACCAGTGCTGCCTCTCTGAATTTAAAAAATTCAGAATGAATGAGAGATAAGAGGAAAAGGCTGCATTAAGAAATGAAGTGAATGGTTTGAGGGTGCTCAGGACCTCCTGCTAGCACTTCACCTACTGCTGGCACACGCTGAGTCAGAAGTGGTGTTTGCTATAGATGCTCTATTGCAATGCCAATGTGAGTTCCTATGCCAAAGCTCACAAACGTGAGGCTGGAGCAGCAGAAGCTCTTTTGGAGAATTAATGAAGGAGACTGTAGGAGAGACCAATGCTAACGTATATATGTGCTTCCTCAGGGTGTTCTACAAGGTGAAGAGCCGCAGTGCTCACATGAAAAGCCACGCAGAGCAGGAAAAGAAGGCGGCCGCACTGAAGCAGCAAGAGAGAGAGGCGGCAGCAGCAGTGGCGGCAGCAGCAGCCCACAGCCAGGCCCGGCAGGAAGAGAGCAGCGAGAGCGGGAGCAGCAGCAGTGGAAGCAGCAGTGTGAGCTCAGATGAAGATGGAGAAATATAGCAGCAGACCAGAAGTGGAGGGAGTAGCAAGGCTGGACCCAACCTCCCTCTTGGTGGTCTCACTTTTTTTGCTTGCACTTTTCTTACCTGACCCATCAGGTCTCAGTTTCAGTGCTGCCATTTCCTCATGCCACATGTTCCACTTCACCTTGCCAGTACTGACCAAACCGGAATGGTGGATGAAAAGATTTGTTTCAACTTCTTTGTTTGTTTGTTTGGTTTTTTTTAAATAAGATTTCTATTCTATTTATAATGGTACCTGAGGTACATAATAGAACAATGTCACCTGCAGTGGAAGTAAGTTCTCTCTCAGGTCAGTCAGACCTTTCTTTTTGTGCTTGTCAGGAATCATGATAACAGGACTCTTGGATATAAAGGTTTCCAGACTGGAGCAAGAAAATGATGCTTTGCTCTGAGCTAAGTGTATCCAGTTACTGTGACACTGGTGATTTCTAGATGTTTCCTTTCTCAGCAAGTTCTCCTTCCTGTTACACTTTCCTGCCTTTCTTTCTGAGCATTTATTCGGGCAGCCAGCAAGTTTTGTGGAAAGATGGTGCGCACTTTTGGCCTCTGCTTCACAAAAATGAAAAGCGGGATGAACAAGGCACTCTTCTTCCTTTTGAGAGGAAGTTTTATTTTTCAAAAGGAAGCCTGAGGTGGTTTCTTTTATGCCATTAAGAATGCAGCAATGGATATAAAAATATCCTGTGGGATTAGAGTAGCCACAGGCCTTGCGGGTTGTCTCATCTTGGGAAAAAAAAAAGTCTGCCTTTGATTAACTTAATGGAAAGTAGTCTGGGCTTCACAAGTGCAATTTGAAATGAAAACTGCTGGGTTTGACTTTGCATAAACGAGAGCAAGTTTGTTTAGTGAAAATGAACCAAGACCACCTCGTGCGCTGGATTGTGTGCACCTCAGAGCTGGGAGGAATGGACTCTCATCTCCAGCAGTCTCCTTAAATCCCTCTGTGAATGGCTTTTACCTCTCAGCACATCCGTTTCTTTCTTATGGCAGCCCTTGTTTATTCCTTGAAATTCCATCATCAGGAGCTTGTGTGGTGGGGCCTTGGTTTCCCAAATACTTCCTGTCAGACAGTATGTACCTGCAGGAGGAACTTGTCACTTATTTCCACACGGGTGGCTGGACAGCCCTGCCTGCTGGGTTGTTCTGCTGTGAGCCTTGCTCTTTGCTGAAAGTCTGACCCTTCAGAACTGACTAATAGCCAAAAAAATCTAGCCGCCAAAAGCCTGCTGGTGAAAGAGAGTTAAGAAGTAGTAAAGTGAAGTAAGTGGTCCAGGTGACGTAGATGTTAGATTTGCACAGGATTGTTCTGTACATCTTTATAGCCCACATTTATCATTATTTCATAAAGAATTAAAGAATCGGATCACTTCCCTGTGCTTCACGGCTGGTCAGTCCCAGCCCCGTACCCCGGCTGCCCAGCTCCCTCCCTCCAGCCAGTGCTTAGAAGCAGCGCTGATCCACCAGCTTCCTGGGCGCCAGCCGGCACTCTGTCAGATCGCGTGTGCGCTGCTTCGGTGGTGCAATGCCGAAGGAGCCGATCGCTCCTGCATTCCCAGGCAGGGATCCAAGCGGGATTGCTGTACGTGAACTACAGAGTGTTCCTGACTGGCTTTTTTTTTTTAAATCTTGACCCTTCAAGCTGCTAGATAAATTCCGGGTTAACTATGGAAAGTGGCTCTAACTCCAGCGTGCCACATGGCAGTCTTTTCCTGCCCTGCGGTTTTAGGCAACCATGATTGCTTCACTAAGTCTGGGAGGCTGGGTATTGTACCATGTTTGCTTTGACATATATATGCCTTTGGATAGAATCCTATATCTTAATAGCAGAAACAGTTACTACTCTTATAAAATAAGTAGGAGTGTCATTAAGGACTGCACTTTTTTCAGTGTTGACACTTTTGCCTTTAAGTGTTCAATTTTCTGCCAAGGTTGTATTTTTCATTCCTAACAAAAGGAGGTTTCCTTTCAGCGTTTGGATGACTGTTCCATGTCCCTACATGCACGGCTCTTGTTGACTAACTAGGCTGTGGAAGCAGATGGCGTGTCACGAACTGTTAAAATCATTCAAAAACTGCAAAGAACTAAAAGCTACTAATCTTTAAAAAGAAGCTTAAGCAAATCAGTCTTCCTATTAAGAGTTTCAGTGTTGATAGTTATCTTTTTCCTTTTGTAAATTGGAGAAAATACTTGTCTGCCATTATCCTTGGGCCCTTAGAGAGAACAGAAGCTTTAGCACACTGTGCCAGGACAGGCAGTAGGTGAAGCAGCTGGACCTCATGGTCCACTTGTAGTACTGGGATTAATTCCAGTAAAAAGCAATGATGCAATTAAACTTAAAGTTCTGAAGTATGTTTCTGAGAAGTTGCCAATAGTTTCCAGATCTTGAGAACTGCAGGGCAGGGCAACAGTGCAGAAACAAGCAGGGCTTGTGAGTATATCTAAAAAGTATTTAAAGTCATGTAGATACTGTTATACTGTTGTAATGAATGCGTTTGCCTGGAGTACCAGTGTCGCAGCAGCAGAACGGTGTACAGTTACTTAACAGAGACTGGGAAGGCCTAGAAACACATAACAAAGAAATGGAGAGAGGGGTAGAACTGGCACACATTGAAAAATACGGCAAAAATGAAGGGTTTTTTTTGTTTTTTTTGGTTTTTTTTAGATTGGCGAGGAGAGCTGACTAAACTTGAGAACTAAAGTAAGGTTAATCAAACTGTCTTAGAAAAATGCTTTCACTGTCCTTGCTAAAACAGTGCAAAATCAATCAGTATGTAATCCTTTAGGAAAAACCAGACTGTTCATACTGGGACAAACCAAAACTCTGTCTAGCTCCAGGTCTTGTTTCTGGCAGCGATCAGGAGCAGATGCTTAGGAAAAAGCAAGGGATAGCATGGACCAGCAGGTATAGTTCTAGCTAGAAAATAGGATGCTAAACTAGAACCTACGTGTGTTCTCCAGTAAGGCAAATCTGCAGAGAGGTTTGTACTGAAATGTGCTGTTCTCCTTAAGGGCAGAATATCAGGATATTCCTCTGCCTTTTACTCTTCTGCTCTGTGTATCACCTGCATTTACTCTAGTATTTTTAGTGTCTGGAATTATGCCTGGGTAATAATGAGCAAACACTTAGTCATGGCCCTCAGGAGTTTTCAAGTTTGAAGTAGTTTTAGATATGGCATAGCAAATCATGGTGACAAACAACTGATCAGATGAAATGAAGTACAAAGATTTAGGGAGCAAATCGTGGGATTGCTTAAAGTACCAATTTAATCTTCTTTCAGATACGATGATGCTTGAATGGAAGCATTATTATAGTCTTCCAAAGACCAGACCTTTCCCTGATTCTCCCTATTTTAGGAAATCCATATAAGAGTAATTTTTCCTCTTATCTAGGATAGGCCATTGAGGTGCTGATAAGAACAAATCAGAGATTTTCTTTTAATTGCACAAAAATGATGTGTGTATTACACACTGAATGCAGTACTGGTTGTTTCTCTCCAACACCCTGCTGCAGTAGAAGAGAACAGGAAGATTTGATACAGTGAGGTCTGTCACTGGAAGAAAATCAGAAAAGGGCTTTTTCTGAGGATAACCTCTAACAGCTGTGGGTTAGCACAGCTGACCAAAATCAGGTAAATATTCCAAGTAAGTGGATCAGATGGAAATGTTTCTAAGCATGTTTACATATTGCCAGTAGCCACCAGAAGACCTCTTTTCTGTCACGGTGATAAGTAAAAATGCTCCTCTGAGTGTCTTGTTTAAAAACAAACAAGCAAAACCAAACCTGCTGCCCACTTGCTTACAGTAGCAGTTTGGGATTGATCCTACATCTGAATTAGATCCTGCCTACTAGCAAAAGTTGGCAGAGAATTGTTTTAATGAAACAAACCAACCAACCCTCAATTGCTGTGGACAAAGCATTTGAACTGAATTTGTCTAATCTGGAATGAATGCTGTTACTCTTAGTGGGCGAAAAAATTACTTGAGTGGCTCTTTACTGCAGCACAGTGTTAATTTAAGGCTGTGGTGTTCCAATTTAAAAAAAAAAAAAAGATTCTTCGCTACGTTCTCTTGATTTGTCTGTTTTAAAACCCTATGCTCGTTATTTTCCATCGTTTAAAGGCCTATTTACTGATCCCCAATTAGTATAAGGGTTTGCTGTTAATTTAGAAAAAAGGCAGTATATGCTCAGTGATTAAGCTGAGTTTGAACAAGGCATCTCTTTGCTTTAGCTGTCTTTTCTATGGGAACAAACACAAGATTTATAGACTGCAATTCCGTAAATGTGCACTAATAGATTTGCCTCTTACAGTGTGAGACCAGGCTTCAGGTGGTCGTATGCCCAGTAGTCAGGTGGCTGCATTTCAAAACCATTACCTATTTGAGCCTTGATGCCAGCGTTGGGCGTTGCGGAGATGCAGCGATAGACCGCATTTTGCCCTGATCGCGTACTTCTGCCTTTCTGCCTGTGCCGTCTGCCCTTTACAGCTAGATTCAGTCTTTCAGGTTTGTGGTCTGCATGGGATAGCGTCTCAGTTTTGTAAGACTCTGTGTGTATATAATTACTAGATCTATGCATGCACTTGCAATGCATATCTGATATAGCTACAGGTGTTTTGCAGTCTAGCTGCAAGAACAACTCTGCATTTTAATTTATTTGATGCTTTTCCATTTACTGATACAGGTAACGGTATCTGAGAGAACTCAACTCTGTAAGGTGAAGGCCTACAGAATTTCAGTCGGCTGTGCAGGACCTTGGTATTTTGCTAGCTAGGACCAGGTGGGAATATAGCTGTTTGAAGGCAGGGCAAAGATAGAAATTCTAAAGCTTAAAGGTAATCCCATACTAGAGATACAATGTGAGGTCCAAATTAGCTAAAAATACCCTCTGATTTATCAAACTGAGGCTTTCGGTCATTTTTATCATTGCAACAATCTTAGATTAAAATCAACATTAAAAAAAAAAGTGTTTCCTAAACCACAAAGAGTGAGCTTTCTCACTCTCGGCAATTACACACTTCTTAATTCTCTTCCAGGCAGCGGACTAGAAAGTCCCTATATATACATACCCTATTCTGAAAGAAGTGGGAGTAGGGAGGACTGTAGCTATAGAAGTCTTGTCTGCTTTCATACAATGGCACTTTTAGTCCAATGATTACCTCTGCCAGAAACCGTATTCTAAACCACATTTTCCCACACAAACTTTCTCCCTGTTTTATCTTCTGATGTGTGTCTGAAAGTTTATAAAGCTTTAAAGAGACGGAGAAGCGGTGTCTGCAAATCACGTTTGATTTTTGTGGGGGTGAGTTTCTATGTAAATTCGTCGCTTGGGTTCAGCTGCTTTACTTGCCCTCGTTCTCTCCTGCGTCAAATGTTAGGAAGACACAAACTTTGAATCCCCAGCTGTCTAAGGACTTTTCTTTCCAAGACTAGGATTCCGCTGACAGCTGAGCCTGAAAAAAACCTTAACTTCTCCAGGTTAGAAGACAACATATATTTTTATAGAAATGTGATGGTGTATTTTAAAAACCAGTTTCCTGCAGCTTCTCCACGTGTATTTTTCCCCTTGTAGTTCAGATTTGATATAAACTTTTTTGTGTTCCTTCTTCTTATGTTCTGTTTTTAAATTTGTAGTCAAAGCTTTGTTGTACTGTACAGGAACAGTCAGCCTTTGTAATTACTGTATAAATGCTTTATAATAAAGTATATAACTTTTATTTTAACAAGTGAGCAGACACATCCTTTTGTGTGTTTGCTGCCTAGGGCACCTTTTAAAAGACTGTTACATGTTAAAAATGTACATATATAAATATATTTACCTGTTGCTGTACAGTTGTGATAGACTGGACTGAATTTATTTTTTTGTGTGCTTTTTTATAAAATATTAATACACTAAAGGAAATCTTGCTGATGTGATTGTAATGTACCATGTAACTTATTTACTTAATATCCTCTATATATCTAAAAACCCTTTTATTAAATGAGGTTTAAAAAAGAGTTTCATAGCTGAGTTTTTTGACGGTATGAGGGAGCGGCTGGGGGGGTTCGGGGTGGTAGTGACTGTGACGCATTCATGCAAAGGAAGCGGTTACGAGTTCTTTTAGCTAGTCTGCTCTCTCGTCATACCCACCTCTGTGTTCTCCATAGCAATTCTCGAGGCTTGTTTCTCAGTGTAAACTTCTCCCCGAAGACACCAGCCTGTGACGTGTTTTATGTCTTCTAGCCAAGAAAATAACTGGCAGATGCAGCTCCAGTTGCTTTACGGAAGCGTTGATTGTGTGCGTCCCACTCCAAGCCAAGCACCTTCCCAGAATGCCAGTAACAACATTGATGGTGTGTTAGACATTCACGGGGAATAGTTCTAGGTCCGCTTCTGCGCTGTAAATAAGGCCAGCTGCATTCTGACACTACCTGAAACAACTACAAAGACAGTGGGCAGAGCAAAGGCAGCATGGAGTAACTTAGTGCCTGAGCGGCCTGTATCAAATCTCAATTCCCGGCTGGCTGTGGCTGGGACAGAAAGTAGAGACTGAAGTAAATGAAGTAAACCTAGAGCTGCTGGAAGAAGAGTTAACATTTTCCTGCTGTTTAGTAGTTGAATCTGCTGGTTGTAGAAACAATGACTCCAGTTCTAAATCATATTGCATCATATTTTTCAATGGTAGAGTTTAAAAAAAAGTTTTAGTAAATACTGTCTTAAAGGCACTTGTCTGTTACCTGAATCTAAGGGGGTTTTTAAACATATTTTGTTACACAGCGCTAATCTCGTTTCCTCTGGCAGGAGCTGGATCTCTTGCTGTGGATTTTAAATATTAATACGCTGCCATCCATCTTCAAAACAAAGGTTTGAAGATGTTTTGGTAGGTTTATACAAATTTAAACCCTCCTGTTTTGGTAGGTGACTGTTTTTCGTTAACTAGGCTACTGTTTCTCACACCTGTGGGTGTGAAGTCTTTAAAAACTGCAAATGTTTCAATACATAAAGCAGATGGTAGAAACGTGTATCAGTGTCTGGCCTCCTGCTAGATTTCAGTTAGAATCTAAGGCAGCACACTGGTTTTCTTTTTAGTTGTTAATGTATGCTGGCAAATTTTCATTTCAATATCCTTGGCAAAGCTGGTGGGAGAAAGACTCGGCCCAAGACATTAAAACGCGTTTTCTTCAGCTCCGTGTAGAAGCCCTCGCTTTAATTGACTCCTGTGGATGTGGCTGTTGATCAGCAACAGCGTTTGGAGAAATAAGTGGTATTTTGCTTGGTGGGCAAGAGAGACGGGGAACACAGAAGCCTTTGCTTCAGATAGATAGATAGCAGACCACGAGTTTGTTTACGGCTTTAAATAATGCATTTGCCTCCCTGTCAAAGCCAGCTGGCAAAAGTGCTAAAGGCTGACGACTTTGTACTAAAACTGTGAAGCCATGCAAACAAACTTTGGATGATCAAAAAAGTCACAAGTATTGGGCATTTTGGTTTTCATCTTTTTTAACTGGTCGATCCAAGCCCAAGCTTCTGGAAGTTACTTCAACTACTGAAAGAGACCTTATAAAGCATTTTAGTGATTAGTAACCTTTGAGTTAGTGGTAGTGTGAGGAATTCTGCAGTAACTCCCTGTATGTTTTTTAAATAGCATTACAGCCGTTGTTGCAGGATGCTATTCTTGTCATTACTGAGATTGACTGCTGTGGACTGCGGGGTAAAAAGCTTTTTCTTTATATCTGAGTTTTGAAATTACATTTCAGTGACACGGTCTATTGAAGGGTAAAGTTCCTGTTACAGAAGTTTATTAATCGGCTAACCTTCTCTTGTCCTGGTTTAATGGAATTGATGGTATATTGCTGTTAACAGCACTTAAATTCAAAGTGAATTCATAATTTGGTACTGAAGAAAGACTAGCCATTTATTTAACTTGCTTGGATTTTTTCCCCATATAGCAGTAGTAGACTTTTCTCTTAGGACCTAAGAACAAAGTCTGACAGCCAATGTCTTAAAAGATTGAAAAATATTTATGTATCAGATGACAAAAATCACAATATATCAGCATTTTTAAAGTCTAAGTTATTTTCTATTCTAAAATATAGAGGCAATAAGGAACAGCATTTACATACTATAAATACATTGCTCCCTGAGCAGCTAGGAAAGTTTAATGAGAACAAATTTTAATTTCTGAACGCTCTCCACAAGCTGAACTATTTCATTACACAACAGCCAAATACATTTGTATAAAATAATGTTATATTATTTTTAAACAAGTTTCACAGAAGAACATTTATAAACATAGGCCTAAATAATTTAAACACAGCAAATGTAACAGTTTGGTCATGCTACAAAACTACTGTATACAAAAGATAGCCAAAGGGGATCTTAAAAGTGCTCTCTTGCTTGAAGATTTTTCTAGATGAGTCTACTTCTAGTGTAACCTGAGTAATCTGCTGGTTCTCAGGTCTCTTCTCACATTTTTCCAGCAGTTCTCAATATAGTCACTGCATACATCAGCTCTTTGAAGAGAGGTCAATGTGCTAACAAGCAAGTAAAAAAACCTAGCTCTTTCCTATCACTAATTTAATTTTAGGATATTTCTCTAAGGAATAAAGTGGATGCTAATCCTCCATAATTTCACTGGGGAAAGCAGAATTCCACATGGCTTGCAAGTTTTACATGGGTGCTCTTTTCATCCATGAATAATAATGTGCTTACTACTTCATTGGATGTGGTGAGATAGGGAAGAGCAGAGAGTAATACAGAAAGACAAGCCGTTCAACATCTTCCTCAGCCGCTCCCTATGGGCGTGCAGGCTGAGCTTCGCTGTTAGCTTATACGTGACATCGTGTAGCACCATCAATATGCAAATCAGATGCTTTAATTCTTCCACCTGTGTATGTCTTCCACCACATCCAGTGCATAATTTTAAAGTGCAAATTTTAAAATTTAGGAAAACTTTACTTATTTTGGAGGAGAAAAAATTCGGGGGGGGGGGGGGGGGGGGGATTTGTTCTTGAGAGTAATTATGATTGATCAGGCAAAGCAACATTCAGCTGAACCTTCCACCCAGCTTTGAGCTGAAGCATCTCCTGACAACCGAGAGCCACAGTTTATTCTTTTCTTTCTGTATTGTGTCATTGAGATTGACATACAGTTTTTATCAGAAGGGTTTTAAATTATATGCTAATTTATCACAGCATGAAGGGTGAAAGGCGAGGGAAACCTTGTAAGTGCCCCTTGCTGCTGTTACAATTGTGCTGAGACTGGATGCCCCATTCCTTCAGTAATGATTTTTTTTTCCTTTTTTGGTGGTATTTATAATGCAGCCCCCAAAAAAGAGATAGAGAATTTGTGCTCTTAATCTGTGAAAAGAGCTGATGACAGTGGGCCACACAATACACACAGCTCTACCAACAACTGCAATAGTTCTTGGACTGATTCCCGTATGTATAGCCCGTATTGGTCACTTACAAGAGCCAGGAACTGCTCTTATCCCTCACATCTTGTCAATGGAGCTGTGTTTTCTTCCAATCATCACCATATAGTCAGAACACTTAAAGTTTCTATTCTGCTCTCAGAATGTCCCAAAATAGCCAGAGTATTTGCTGTATCGAACACAACCTTCAGAAATGTACAGACTTGGACCATATTTAGCTATTAAAAAAAAATCAACCAGCAGGATTACTTGTCATTGGACTGTGTGCTCATCGCTCACTCGCTCTCCTGTCGCATTTCATTTGAGGTGCCAGCTCAGCCATACGTACCATACTTGTAGGCGTTGTGCTAGGAGACACCAGCTACAGAGGTTCAAACGCTTTGCTGTGTGGCCAAGCGCTATGACAAGAGCACTGCATGGTCTATTCTGAAAATGTCTGCAAACACACAGATTTCGGCACTGAGTTGAGATCAATACCACTGTTGTCTAGGCCAATTCTACCTTTTTATCTCTGACCATGACTTCCACGATTTCAACTCCTGCCACACCTTCACAAACAAAATAATTAAGAGTGGCATTCTGCCTCCATCCCTTCTATGCCTGGTCTGGAACCAGCAGGTACACTTGTCGCCATTTTAGTTTAAACAAAGATGGCACCGTGAATTAGAAGAAAAGCTTTTGAAAAAAACCAAAAACAAGCTGCAGAAGAATCTACTCAGGTGACTTGATCTATTCTCTAAAGAGAAGAAGAAAAAAACCCCACTATTGGCATCCAACAGTGCAATCAGGTATGTCTTCATCACTGTTTAATGCTTTTCACTAAAAATAGTTACCTGTCATATAAGGGGGCTTTACTAAAACTGGTTACCCTGCAATATAGCACGTTTAGTACGTCTTCAATACTTTTTTCTTCCAATGCTCACTTTCCATCTCATCTTACCTTCCCCACTAACTACATACACTTTCTCTCACTGCTTACATCTGTGCTTTCATAAAAAATTAGTATCCCCAAAACCAAAATTTTCTGCCCTCAAACCCAGGTCTTTTGTTCACTGTTTGTTTCTGTATTAGTATCAGCCTACGTAGTTATAGGAAAATTCCAGAGTTGAGAAGGATTATGTCCACCAGTGACCCAAACCAAAACTAGGAACCAGCTGTAGGCTAACAGGCCACATATTCCAATCGAAAATAATTTCTTAGTAAGAGACAAAAAAAGAGCTAGCAGATATTTTAGTCTCACTGAAACCATGCAAAGAATTCCCCTTGCCTCTTTAAAATAAATAAATATATGTTATACACGGCCTTCTAAGCAATGCAGTTGAGTTCCAATGCAAGAAGCCCAATTCAAAACTTAAGGCCAGTAACAAGCGATCATCAGACCAATACCTTTTTTGTGCACAGGTCCACAACTGCTGGGCCTGTTTGGCGTAACAGTTAAGGGGATGAAAAGGCAAACTTGCATATTTAAAATATTGAGGGATTCCCATGACAAAATTAAACACAACAAAGCCTGTAACACGTCTCTAAACCACAACATTGTTGTTTTGGCCTCCGTGTTTCCAATGATAACGTTGGCCAGCTGCACCTAACAAGCTAAAATGGTTCTATTATAACCCAAGAGTGAATAATAAGCACCACTAATCAGGGATTAAAAAATAGCTATGTATTAGTTTAGGTAAAGATCTCTTGCTAGCCAAACAGCAGATAAACTCAGCTCCACTGGTCTCTACAGAAGGTGTCATAAGCTTGACAAAATTGGTGTGCCCAAATTTTGGTAACTAACTCTTTGGGTGACAGACTGTGGAGATAAGATGGTCTTTTAAAAATTGCCCAAAGATTTTCTTCAAAACAAACATTTATACAAAAGTTCTATGTGCCGAGCTATCTGGAGTTACTTAAATAATTAAATACCCAACAAGAAAGTGTCATCAGTTTGCTCCTTCTTCATCTTCTTCTTGTTTAATAACTAGGATACCTAAGAGAAAAAAAGAGAGAAAAAAATCTGCAAAGATTTACAAATAGATTATGCAGAGAAAGATATAGTTAATGCTGATATACCTGAAAGCTAATCTGGACTGGCAGAAAGAGTCGGACTAGCAGAAAGAGGAAAGAGTTTTATTTCCTGCCACTGCTTCTAACTGACATGAACTTCTACATACCTGAACTGCTCTTAACTAGAAAAGCCTTCAACTGATGAGATCGTCTGTTGGATGTTTTTCCAACTTCCTGGGTAACAGGGAATAAAAAAAGGTACTAAAGCAGGACCTACAAAGCTCAGCCTAACTTGGTCACTGGGAGATGCACCATGTCAGTTCAACTAACAACCAACTAGCACATCACCCTTCTCTTGTTGGGCCTCTACTTTGTGCTGCCATTTCCACGACATACGTGACCAAGTTAGTATAGGATACCTCCTCAACGATACCTAACTAGGGTGTCGAGACTACAAAATACAATTATATTAATGTGGATCCAAGAAGCAATATGGTCACATCTCTTAGGGATAACTTGGATGTCATGGAATAAAGCTGCAGTGCACAGTAGAGTCATAGTCTATACCTACCCCTTGGGTACTTTAAAAAAAATAAATCACTTTTTAACTGCCATGTTGAGCAAGGGCACCTCAGATTGTGGCAGTCTGCAGGGTTCACACCACCTCACAGTGGTGTGTTCATGAATTTAAAATAAGCTGAAATGTCAACAGCCCCCAAAAAAGGTTTATCAAGTTATAAATTTTCCCCACAGTAGCAAAACCCAATGGTACGGGTAAGCTCACAGCATGCTGAAACAGCACAATCAAATACATGCCTAAATGACTAGTACAAGAACAGCAGGGGCGTGAAGGTATATGTTCATTTACCTGCGCTGTCACCTGGGTAATGGGAACTGGGTCATACTGGTGCTTTGCTCAGCCTGAGGCAGAGACTTGAACTATGGTGAGACTTTGTGGTGAGAGCCCTTTGCTTACTGTAAGGTTGGGGTGCTGTGTTTCTTTTTTCACAGGTAGGAAACGGAAAATAAAACCACCAGAGCCTGGTTTCTTTTGTGCTTTAGGCACCTAACTGCTGAGCAGGGTTCCTGGCACAGGAACTAACAGAAAGGAGACACCTACCTGCTGAAAGAGATCTTCAGTGCTTATTTTTGTCCAGAAGGTCTTCAACCATTTCAATAATTTTAAGGTCCCTATATTAGTCATCTCACATATAGTACACAAGCATAACAGGATCCTGGGACAGTGTAATGGCAAGAACTTACGGCCAGTTACAGCATTTCTGACCTCTTTTGCTCAACATTCTATCATTTAGATGATATTCTCAAATATCCTCCTCTCTTTCTACATTGCATAGGAAATGTATCTGCCTAATTCAGAGCTGTCCATTGCTCCCAGCTGCGGGAATGCTTAAGAAACTAAGGGTCTAACCTTATACTAACAAGGTTACTCTGCCCGTACAGATACTTGCCCTATTCCATTTTTTATTTCACTCTCAAAATGTTTTCTACTACAACAGCAAATGGACTATTGCCGGCCATCCTTCATAGCAGTACACTTCTCTCACCAGGCTTCCACTTCCCAAGAATTCTTACTACTTCAGCTGATCTGGCTTTGACTTCCCATCCATTGCTCCCTGTACCGATGCTGTCCTCTTGTTGCCATCCCTACACTTGTACCTTCCCCGCTGCTACTCTGACTCCTTATTAGTGTTACCAGTCCTGCTCTCCTCTTCATTGCTTTAGTGAAGAGCAGATAACAGTGAACAGCTAACATCTCCATTAACAGAAATTAACATCTTTAACAATAGATTTAAAAATTATCTCACTTTTAGTCACTAATCAGGACATGCTTTAATATATTTTCGTATCACTGACAAAAAGGAGAGGAGAGCTTAAAAATTGAGGCTTAGTGCAGTGACAAGAGAGGGATATTCAGGCATTTAGGAAACTTGCATGAAGTTTTGAAAACTTGCCCCTGCACCAGCAGCAAAACAGAACATACCCCTGTCTATCCCCATTCCCCCATGTCACCCTCTTTTGTTGGGGAAAACTGTAAATCAAATTTGCTGGGAAAACTGTAATTCAACAAGGCAGATGAAAGTCTTGTTAACTTACTTAGAATCATAGAATCATAGAATCATTGAGGTTGGAAAAGACCTCTAAGATCACCGAGTCCAACCGTCAACCCAACACCACCATGCCCACTAAACCATGTCCCTAAGCGCCTCATCTACACGTCTTTTAAATACCTCCAGGGATGGGGACTCCACCACTTCCCTGGGCAGCCTGTTCCAATGTTTCACCACTCTTTCAGTAAAGAAATTTTTCCTTACATCCAATCTAAACCTCCCCTGCCGCAACTTGAGGCCATTTCCTCTCGTCCTATCACTTGTTACTTAATGCTAAACACTTAACTATATAGTTACACAAGTCAACATGTGAACTCCACAAAAGAACTTCAAACCAGTATGTTTCAGTTCCCTATTAGTTATGTGCTAAAACTATTTGACTGGGTAACTTCAAGAGCAAAGCCCAGCTGTGGGCTGCAAGACCGCTTGGACTTAATACTCCGAAATCCAAACACTTTCAGAAGATCCTGTGCCCAGGGCTGCAAAATTCAGCTGCCAGAAGTTAGCCTACTTCTGAATAACTCCGAAGAGAGGAGGGAGGAATTTTACATGGGCACACAGATGAGTTTCTGAGGTTATGATTCATTTCCCTATGGTTGTCTTTATATTAAGCTGTTAACTCACACCAATTGCCTCATGCCCCAAACTCACCATCCAGCTTTTTCAGCTTGGGTACCCGTTTGGTTGCTTCTTCAATCCAATTGTTCTTCTGATCAGAGGCGTACTTCTCTTGTAGTGGATTGCCTACAAACACCAGATCCTCTAGTAATGGCAGCTCTGCCAGTCTCACAAACTCTGCTGCAACCACAAAGGTGAAAACACCAACCAGGTTGTGGAACATGGAAAGTACATCTGCACCAAACCTTCCTTTCAAACTCAGTGCAAACATAAATAGCATGGGATGCAACAGGATAGGGACTGCTTGAGCTTGAACTGGTATCAGGTTAAAGAACAGATACGCATTTTAAAAGAAGTTCGAGAAAGATGATTCAAAGCACAAACTCCCTTAGACTTAGAAGTTAAATTCAATATTCTAACTATTTTTACTCTCTTGCATGAGTGGATATTTAGGCATTCAGCACATGTCTGCAGGCTTATCAGTGAGACTTAAAGCCCTGTAACATACAGAACTATTTTTTACTTGGTGACTTAACTCATGCATTCACCATACTACAGGAGAAGTTACAGAATAGAGAGGCGTGGCTTACCCCAGTCTTTCACCAAATTATTTGACATATAAAGAACCTTCAGCTTCTTCATTACACGGATACCCCTCAGTTTCTCAATGAAGTTGTATGAGATCCACAGCTCCTCTAAAGTATCTGCAACTGCCTCCTGGAAAATGACAGGACTACTCAGGTAAGCGGAATTATGTCTTCCTTATCTTCAGATTCTCTCTTCACCCCCTACAGGTCACCTCATGTGAGAAAATACTAAGGTATATTGGTCCTCATTTCTTTTTAAGCAGGTCCCTAATTATGCATGACAAATACTCGTGTATTTGAGTGAATTAAGAGCAAAGGATCTGAAATATACTTAGGAGGACACAAATCACAATATTAGAATAAGACAAGGAATAGCTGGCTGGAGTAGTTGTTCTTAAGGCATAGGGGCAGAGGAGACAAATTTGGCTGCTTGTGCTCTGCAAGTATACATGAAGTGAATGCAATTCAACAACTACGTTAGAGGGGGGGTTATACAATATGAGGGAATGACTCATTTCAGGTGCATGTATGTTTGTACCTGTTGGCCAGAAGTTCCTTTCATAATTCTCTCAGAAGAGAGTTTTTTTTAAACCAGCCATTACAAATAACTCTGCATTTCACACTTAAGAGATATGGCATCTCTGAAGGTGGGAATAGCTTTGAAGAGAAACATTCTGTGGGAGAAACATACAGTATCTCTTGAGGAAGAAAAGAATTTCTATATTCATTAAAAGAAGTTGATTGAAAAGAAGTTCTTCTGCCCTTAATTCAAATGTAACAAAATTGATCCAATTTTTTCCTCAACAAATTTTCCCCTACCTGGTAGATTTAGTCCTGCCACCATCTTCTCCCCTAAAGCCATATTGCTGCGGGTGCCAGTTAACATAAAAAGGACAGACTCTCATGAAGTGTGTGTTCATAGGACTGCCAATATTTGTAGTAAAGAAGCATAGCCTAAGTATCTTCAGGTAGAAAATTCCTCATGCAAAAAGTCTGCAGGAATTATTTTCATGTAAAGCCAGTGGAATTCAAAGGGCTTTACAGACAGACAGCAGTTTTCAAATAGAAGTTCTGCTCATCTTTGTCAAAGACAACGAAATCCCTCTTTCTAAAATCCTTTTATGTAGTAAATTAGCCCTGAAGAATCTCCAAACATGAAGAATGTTTAAACAACAAAAAAAAAGAGAAAGACTATCTAAAAATTCAGAAGCAATGTGAACAGATCATACTGAAAGGAGAAAATTAATAGTTAGGCAATAACGTAAGTTCAGCGAAGACTTTTATGAACATAGGGGAATTATCCCACATTCTAGACAGCACTTCATTTTGTTAGCGAAGAATTGATACTAAGAAGTGCATACCAATCCATTCAAGTTCTTTATGTTATTTCTTCCCAAAGACAGAATCCTCAAATTTTCTGTAATAGACAAAAGAAAGTTTATGGTTAATAAAAGGGGCTTTTTTAAATATAAGAAGACGCTGTAAGTCAGGTAAAACGCCATATTCTACTTACAAACAAACTGCACTCTGAACAGGCCGTCTTAAGAAAGAATGACGTAACAGAAACAAAACCTCCTGACCTACACAGATCATCAGGAATGGATGGAGTGGACAGCTCAGAAACACGCTCATGAATACAAAGCTGCTCATGTGTAGGTTACCTAATTGAAATTCAGTCCAGATAAATACTCAGTAAAAATTATTATTTCACCTTGCACCTGAACTCTAACTGCTAACTTGCTAGTTTTGATCTTACATAGTTCATACCCCTTCTTCTCCAGGCAAAAGTAGTTCCAATCTTATTTTAAGGCAGTAGATTTGATTTCTATAATAAAGGCAGCATATAAAGCTGCCTTACAGAAGTCTGATGAAAGACATTTCAACTCGGTCTAGCAGCCAGACAAAATTCCTTTCCAAGTGAGCTGTTCTTGCTGGGGTTTAGTGTAATACTAGTGTAACTCAAAGCTATCACAAAATAGCAGTCTTCTTGTATAACTCATTTTCATTTTTCACACAAGCTTTCTTGCAGGTGTAAATAAGCAAACTGAGTTGCAGCATGTAGCTGGGTTAACTTTGGATCTATACCTTTCATGAATATTTTAACACTTCTTCTTAACTGCATTAAGGATGAAATACTTAATGATCTTGTTTTGCTCTTGTATGCATTATGATTGAAAATACATGGTACAGTAATTAATAGCAAGACCAATGAAAGTTCCAGCCAAGTAGCCACAGATACTCCACAGACAGCACATGTAGTGGCTAGAGATTGCTACAGATGAAGATTCAAAGCTGATCTAGAATAGGTAGTTGTATGTTCTGTCTCAAGAAATGCAGTGATGAAACCACATCTGATAAAACCACACCTGGCAAATATTCTAAAACAGGAAGATTAGTTTTCATTAAAAAGTTGAGGTACAATGAGAATTCTTTTTCTTTTTAAACACAACAGCTTAATACATGACCATGCTTAAAAAATGTAGAATCACAATCAGTAAGTCTAAAGCCTACTACAGCTAATATTCTCCAGAATATCCCTAAGAATCCCCATCCACAGGAGAGCACTGGGAGATGGCCTTTTGGTCTAGCCAGCTATTCTCTCTGTAACTCACATTTATACATTGTAAGTTTGCACTAGCTTTTGAATTTTGTAAGAAATGAGAGGATACTTACAAATAAAAAAAATGACAGATTGCTTAAAAAGCCATGCCTTAAAATTGTTTCTAACTGCTGTTACTGTTTTTTATTATTCTTATACTGAGATATTCTATATTTTAAAGGGAGAAAGATCTCCCTCATGGAACATTTACACTCTCTAAAACCAAAACTAACACTTGTTGCTGTCATCTAAAACATCTTACTCACATGTACGGATACAGGGGTGTGATCCTTTACACAGAATTATCTACTCAACATAACTACAATATCAGGTGTATACATTTAATACTAATCTTTTCTGTCTGAAAAGAGTGTAGATGCTTAAAAAGATTTCTCAGCTTCCTCTCTGCAATAAACAAAAGCAAATATGTAATAATTATTGTTTTTCATAGCTAAAAGCACTGCTTTCTCTCTCTTTCACAGAAGCCAATAGAGATGCTGAGTTCCTCATATTCTGTACTTCTAAGAGACAGAGCATGTAGTTCTAGTTTGTCTGCCTTTGGGATCAAATATTTGGTACAGACTGGATGTTTTGATTCTACATTTTATTAATATAAATATTTAAGATGCTTTAAAGGCTTTTAATGTTTTATCCCTCTAAAAAAATTCATTGGGTTCACTTTTATATATAACTGCCTCATTATTTTTTGCTTATGACAGAGTTACAAATTGAAATACTACAGTACAGTTATTTGGAAAGACTACAGGAATATTTTTTCCCTGATTAGCATTTGCAAATTTGTTGAAGTCTGAGCATATTATGAAACAAGTAAGTTCATCAAGCTCCTTGACAGCCCCATTGGTGCGTAGTTGGAGAGGATGGGATTCCAGGTTCCTTGTCTGTCTGCCTGGCAATTTGATGGGGACAGAAAAGCCTGGAAGCCCCAGCCCAAAACCTGCAGCTCTTTGCCAGCCTCATGCCACAGAGTCAAAGTCTTGAGGGCAGACGATTAAGACTGCTGTCCTAAAGTCAGTAAGCCAATGAGTTTCAAGGTGTCATAGACAGCTGCCCACAAAATAAAAGTTCAGTTCCACTTCTAGACAGATGGCACGCCCCTTTCAAGTAAGAACGAAATCAAACCAAGTATATCCAAATCCTCTGCAAAGTGGAATGGTGTTTTTCCATCCAGATCTACAACACTCCAACCTCGCTCCAACCAACACCACAATTACAGAGTTGTTGAACTGCAGACTTGTCTCCATCACGAGCGTGGAAATTGGTCATTAAATCACTCTAGAACTGATTAGGTTTTGAATATCACAACTCAGGCCCACTGGAAGTTACAAAGGTGCTTTCCTGAATGGATTTTTTTTAAACTTGCACAGTGAGACAACTGCCAAGGCTAGTGCACAGTGATACGTGCTTTAATACACCATTATTGCTAAACATGCATTCTCCGGTAAGACTGATAATTTTAAAGGTCACTTGTAATTTTCTAAGAGGAAGGAATTAAAAAGGATAAGAACAGGTATAAAGCTGGATGCATATAACAAATTATGGTGTATGTCCTATCCAAGCAACTAGAAAACAAACATAATCGATCACTGGCTTGTCACTTACTTAGGCTGTTCAAGTTGGCGATTCTTTCAATGCAGTTTGTAGACAGCGACAGTTTCCTTTAAAAGCAAGAATAATCAATTCACAGTATACAAGGGATCACTATATCAGAAGAGTTCAACATCCAAACACCACTGCATTAGAAATAATTGTCTATTCTTCTCTCATCAGATGGTAAACTAACTGGATGTCTAAACAGACTCAAAATATCCTCAAACCTTCAAGACTTCTGCAACTTTATTTAGCTTCTGGGAAAGTACCACGAGTTACTTACATGACATATTGGATTATCTTTTTATGCCTAGCCTTAACAAATGCATGGACATTTATTTCTGAAATGGCTCTAATTTCCTTCTGAAAGTCCTGGTTAGGTCTCCTTTGTTTTTGCATAAATTTTGGAATGGATCATAAATGTGCCAGTTAGCTGATAGACTCCAAACGTGGACCTGTATTTATATACCGATAAACAATATACCAGTTTTCTGGGGGCAAATATCAATATAGAATCTTCCCTAACATCTTCTCAGTTAAGTGACGGTTCTTCTAATTAAAAAGTGGAACTGTGTGTGGAAAGAGAAGCTTAGCTGAGAAGAAGAGAAAGCTGCTGCTTTGAAGGCCACACTTAAACATAGTAAATACATATTTGCACAGTGGACAGCAGAAAAACTGAAAATTAATAAAAATTGAAGAGAATGTTTGGTTTCCAATTTGTTTTTAACTGAACTTACTCGCAGTTAACAAGCGTGGAGAGAGATTCATCCATCCTCTCTACAGGAGGAATCTGACCGTACAGTTTCACCTCCTTTGCCTCTGAAGCCTTCTGGCCATTTTTTTCTTCCTAAAGAAAAAAGAAGGTGAAGAAGATGCTCACTGCTACATGCAATTACTAAAAATTACTATACTAAAAAATTACTATAAAAGTAATTACTATAGAAGTAATTCCAATGTACTACTAAAAGGTATTACTGAAAAAAGAAAGCATTTTTAATACGGTTTATCAAGATTTCTGCTGGTATAGCATAAAGAGGGAAACGCTAGCTTATTTTCAAGATATTAAAAGAACTTACACATTACATATGCTTTTTTTAAAAGCTGTGTTACACTTGAGCAATTTAACTACGGGGTCCTCTGCTGTAAAGAAATGGAAAATAGATGGAGGTTTAAAATTCGGAATGAAGGTACTTCCATGAGGACTGACATATAGGAGCCTCAACTAGGGCCAGTCTGTAGCAGATGCTGATTCTTAAAAGCTCTGACAGAAAAATCCTCTTCCCACTTCACCCAGAAAACTCAGAACTCACACCTAACTCACAACACAAACTGAACACGGGGGAGTGCGTTTTGGGGGAGAACCTCAACAGATTCACAGAGTTAAGAATCTAAGAAAAAAAAAAAAAATTCTAATTATCTGTTAAAAAAGAGAGGGGGAAGATTTCACACTTTAGAAAATACAGCAAAACACAAATTTCCTATTTACAATCTAGGTTGATAATTTTCTAGATTAAATACTTTATAAAGCTCAGAGCTTTAGAAAAATGGTCATAACTTCAGCATTTGGGTTTATTAAAAAATGTAGTCTATTTAATCTTTTAAAATTCTGAAGTGATGGCAATTATTGACTAAACACTTGGAACAAGTATCTATTTAGGTAGTACCACCAGTTTTGACAGCTGCCTCCCTGACATCACAAAGGGAGCATTTTGTCAATTCACTCAGCTGCAGTGGGAGGGCTGGAGGTCCATTAACAAAGGAGAAATCTACTCGGCGCTTTCAAAACAAGAACTCTTGTTTTCTCCCCCATTTTTACACAGCTGCTGAAAAGTGAGATAGCTGAGGTCTGGCCCGGTTTATATGGCTACTTTTCAATGAAATGAATTGCATCCCAGAAGTCTTCAAGAATCCCACAGCACAAGATCAGGTTTTGATAACATTATTTTCTCTCTTATGTACCCAAAATACTTCAAGCAACTTCATTTAATAAAAAATAGCATGTTGTCTCGTGCATTTACTTGTATTGCAGTTTCTGTCCAAATTCAGTGTGATAATATTTTTACTCATGATTAGCGATTTAGCAAATAAGCATGTCAGATGTTTTGCTAGAATACAGTGAATGTGTTCAAACTAAGTCACTATATAAATGTGAAACTTCCATTTTCTTTTCTAAGAACAGCATTGTATCTATTTGCATTTATACTCGGTTTATAATCGACCAGTTTATACCAACAAATAAAAATACTTTTTTTCTTAAAAACATGAAAGGGAGAGAGCTTCCAACACAGACTGTGGCCAGCAGTGAGCACTTGCAGGAAGAAAATTAATCCTGGTAGCCACGCGCTTCCAGAAGAAAGGTCAGCTGAACAACTACAATAAGCCCCAGAGAGACCACAGGTAGGACAGACACTTTTTTTTAAGAACAGGTTACGCATTTGCTAAGTTAAACTTGCTTTGATTTAACTAATGTCACCTGACTGTAGGGCATAGGTAAACCCGTATGTCAGAGGGAAGAAAAACATCCGGAATGCAACACACCACCAGATCCAATTTTACAAGTCACATGGACCCAGATTAAGAGTGGTAAAAGGAAGATTTAGACCCACCCCCAATAACATGAACAGAAAAGCAAATTCAGCACTTCATGCCTAACATTTATGGAAACTCACTGACACAGGTCTATTATCTCTAAGAGACGTGTGACATAGGAGCAAATGGAAAATAAATCTTTAATAGGAAACATGGAGCTGTGGTTTTGGAGAGCAGAAAGAGCGAGGGAGGAAAAGCAAATTTTTTTAATACTCAGTTCACACCTCTAGTAATGCTAATGGCTGCAAGTTGTTGCGTTCTAGTTCTTATTAGGAGAGCAGGAGTGAAGTTTGTGGGATATACCAACATAACTGAAAAAACCCTGAAATACTGAAGGTACTAAACAATGATAAAATTCAAAAAGGAAGCAGTCTTCAATCACAGACTAGTACCTTGAGCTGACAGTACAGATCTTCTGGCTTTCAACTGTACCTGCCCACACTGCCTCACATCCAGATCTTCTAGAGACCAAAACATTTATAAACTCTTGCTCTAGCAGCTGGCCAGAATTAGCGGGAGAGTGCACGTATACCCAACAGCACATCTGTGTCCTAATCTAAAATTCACTGCGACTGGGGAAAGGTTCTCACTGGTTTTACTGGACTGTGAACCTGACCCCAGAGCATCCTGTATCATCATTTGAAATTACATCTGCATCCTTGCCAACAAACAGCTTTCTAGAAGGCTCCAAGACCAGGTCAGTCACCGCCCCAAGTGACCGTCTGTATTAACACAGTACTTCCAAGAAGAAAAACAAGCAAGAAACTCACTCTGAGTTAAGCTTTGCACAGTATGAGGGCCCGTGTGTTAAAAGACAATAGTAGAAGTTTCGCTGACTTCAGTACAGTGAGAATTTCATACTTGTTTATTCTGTGGGAAGGACTACACTTAGGTAAAATGAACAGAGCATCATTAGAACATAAGACATCCCCAACTTCAAATCTCTTTGTAGCCTCAGGCCTTCTATCAACACATATTCAGCAGAACAAGGCAGGAGAGCAAAACAGACTTACCTTTACCAGCCATACCAATTTAACAAGAACACAAAGTCCAACAGAATGTATTATACTTCAATAATGCTAATAATAATAATAATAATAATAATATTTTTACTTTGTGAAACTTCTTATAGCAGATGTTTCAAGCAAACATATTTCTTACAATAAGTTTGACAAATAAATTTAGCTGAATAGAGTCAAAACCCATGCCATGGAGTACTGCAAAGCAGCTAGATACTGTTCTAGTACTTACCCATTTGGCTAGAGCTTCTTTGATAGTTGTTGCTTTTGCCTAAAAATGAAACAAATTTAAATAAATATTCCTTGCAAATTTTTAGTTGGCTTGTTCACTGCAAACCTATCTCCTCTCCCTTCTCTCTCCCTATCCTGCTTGTCTACCCCCTTCTACCACTTTCCTGTATTATCTTCCTCCAGCTGAGTCTAAGAAGCTGGAACCCCTCAGTGTCCTGTAATTTTATTTTCTGGGGTACTTGGTAGCATTTTCAGAAGCAATCAATTGGCTTCAAGCGAGGACGTTATCTTCCTGATCTTACTCTCTGCCCCGTGTGGAGCATGCGTTTGGGACACTGCTTGTTAGCTTTGATGGTGAAATTCAATTAAATTCAAAGACATAAGAAGTTACTGCACTGAAAAATGTGGTCTAATGCTCTTAAAACCCCACACTTTCTATTACTGTGCATTAGCAACTTCCTGTCTGAAAGCAAGTCTGTGAGTAGACAGAATGATACAGCCTCTTAAGATTCACTGAGGAAAATAAGGTACATCTTGCCAAAAATCAAGAGCGATCTGGATTGTTTATATTTGTTTTTCTCCCATCGTTTTATGTCGAGTCACATCATGCGATGTGAAAACATGTATTATTCAGTTAGGAAAAATCTGAGAGCTGCTGTACAAGGCTTTTTAAGGATTGACCCACTGACCAACTTTCTGTTGTCACTAACTCCAACTTTTCTGCCTCACATCAGAGTCTTATCAAAACCACACGATGATATCCAAATCAGTAGTACATAGAGAAACTCTGATGTATCCTAAACATTAAACATATTCCAAGATGTCTTTCAGATTAAAAAGGTTTCAGAGACCAATCTTCGCAAAAACTGATCAACAGCCTCCTTTCTACAAAAACAGGAGGACTCTAGTTCGGGCATCTCTATTGCTCTTAAGTGTAGCACTACCACATGTGCATAGAAGCAGCCTTGCAGGTAATCAGATACCAAAAAAACGACTGTAAAAGTTAAAACCAACAAACTAACTTCCATGCAAAATCTTACAGTCAATCACCTCGGTCACAGAGCTTTAGCGTTGGGTACTTTACTCTAGACCACTGGAAACTCTGGACCCAACGGTAAAAGACAACAGTCAAGGCAGCTGCATATAAAAGAATGGCTACAGCCACTGAACACCCAGCAGCAGTCTAAGACCCAGCAATACCAAGGAGTCCAAGCATGCATCTCAAATATCAATATATACCTTCATTTAGACATACATCACTGAGCACCCTCAGATGTTCCAGCTGCTTCCGCCCACTGACAGGCATTCGTTTTAATCCTGTTTTTTTATCCTACCATGTGGTAGCTAGCTCTAGGTCCCATTGCAGATGACCTGGGAAACTTGTGCCATGGCGGTACCTCCTTGGTGTCTGCTGCAGATAAACACCTGCACGACCTCCTCCTGTTCAGATGATCACGTCCCTAGTTCCCACTCCAACAGCCTCATGAAACCCAATTAACAGCTACCAGTGTGCCAGCAAAAACAACTGGCTTCCAGTTAATCAGGTTTTTTGGACAAGAACTTCATTGCATTTTTCATAATTATGGTAGCCGATTGTTACGGCATTCGGGTACATGATCTCGGTCGCTCATGTTGAAGACAGAAACGGATTTACATGACCAGCGCCTGCTTCTGTTTCAAACTCACGCCTAAAACCAGATTGGACTTTAAAGCTAGTGATCCCCATGAGCACAAGGAGCAGCTTCTTCCCTGACCTCTGCTGACTTGTCTCTCCCATTGTAATATCCGATTTGGTGGAAATATGAAAATCAGTGTAGCAGGTTATCTGGAGAACATGTATCAGGGATTTCATTTTCTTTGAAGTGCACTTGAAATTTCTGTAGATAAATCGTAGTATCTTCTGCCAAGGGAGGTGACTTAAGGGAAACCTCCCTCTGAGAAGCCTATTTTCAGGGTTCCTCTACCTGCATATTGAACAATTTCCTACACGTATTTAGACTAAAGAAAGTCATATTACTTAAAATATTCGAAATGCCAAGTGATCAATAGCTGAAATTGTCACCCTGAAGAGTCACCATCAACATGGCAGGAACAAGAAATATTAATACCTTAAGGGGGAAAAAAAAATCCCTGTACATATAAAAGTTGTAACAAAAGAAATATTTTTTCCAAAAAAAACATGGCTGTTGGACACGGAGTATTTATAAAATTCAGACCCCCAAGAAAAAGTAAAACAGTGACACTTTGCCTTCATTTGCAAACATTTATTTGTATGTTAAATAGAGCAAATCAGAATCGCACAGCAACAGATACCAAGCTAATCACTGCAGCAGTCGCAGATACTGCTGCCTTGAAAACACGTACTAACTCAGTTTTTTATATGATGGCATCCCAGACTCCCCACTACTTCCATCTATCCTTGAAATCCCATGGCATGGCACAGTTAACAGGCCACAACTCCCCCGCCTCAGCCAACGCCCCCAGCACCGTGCTTCCTTCTAG
>NW_008795128.1:7586021-7593504 GCF_000699145.1 Aptenodytes forsteri
CCTGTTGCCCCCGGCAGGCCCCCCCCGGTGCCGGGGGCTCTGCCTGCCGCCGCTCCGAGCTACTCGTTCCACTCAAAGCTGGCCCCAGCGCCCGTGGGAGGCCATCGCGGTGCCGCAGGAGCTGCCCAGGCTGTGCCGGCCGCTCCCTGCGAGCGGCGGCTGGCCAGAGCTCTGCCAGACCCAGCACGAGCCGTAGGGCCGTCTCTGGGTGCTGCGGAACCCCAGGGTTAGCCGGGCCTCGGGCCCCCCCAGATTTAGCTAGTGAAGCTCATCCAGCCACACAAGCAGTGGTTTTGCCAGGTAAGGAATGCAAAACAATGTAAATAACATGGCTTTAACTAAGGCCCTAGTCGGGCACTCAGTTTAATGCGCACTTCAGGAAATAGCTACAGTAGCTACCTGCGGAGTGCCTGCAACCTATCTTTGGTCTCCACGTGGCATTGTAAATATACAAAACACTAGTGCAAAAGTTGGCTGGTGTTTTACAGACCCTTCTGTGAATTATGTTATCCAGGAATACCCCGACCTGTTCACAAAAGGATCTTCACGGTAAAATTACATTCTTTTTCCTCCTTTCTTTGTTTAAAAAAGATCATTCAGCTTTCTGAACAAATGAACTATTCAGAAACAAAAATATAACATCAAGTTCTTACACAGGCTTTTTAATAAAGGAGCGTTTTACTTCCGTTTCAAATTGCATATATCTGACAACATCTAACACTGAATTATTTTAAAGGCTTGTGCTTTAGAAACAAAGCCTGAGGGCTTTTACGCTACCTGGTTCTTGTTTTATTTACAACTTAACATTTACTTCCTGAACCTCCGGCTTGCAATCTTGCACGGCAATGGATATGCTGAGGTAGGACTGCAGTGTGGAGACACAGGAATCAGTACCAGGAGGGTAACAAAACGGGGTTGGAGGAGGTGCTGCTGTACCCCAATTACACAGCTCTGACAGCTGAAGATGCATATGACGAGGCAGACAGAACAAACGGAGGAACCTTCAGACAACCCTTTCCTCTATGGTTGCAACTTGGAGTGCGTTTGGAAAAAAGGCAGGGTACAAGCACAGGTGACACCAACATGCACATCACGCAGCAGGCTGTGGTCCTGGACTCCTGGGGCTGCCAGTTTTAGTGGAGGTTCAAGCGCCAGATACGACTCTGCAAGAGCCTCTTCAGCTGGTGAGGGAGTTTAGAGAGACTAGGCATGAAGACATTTTGTGTGGAACGAGCAGGACGGAGCTTCTCTTGTAAGGAGTGGATGGATAAATTGTTCAATTGGCAGTGATGGCGTGTGGAGAACATGTGACTTCAATCAAATGATAAGGAGTAATAAGAGTTGCAGAAAGCTAATGAGACCTGAGCAGCAGCATAATGACAGTTAACTGGAGAGAAAAGATCCCTGAGAGCAAAGCAAAACTGAGTACCATAAATGAAGGTTTTGTATCTTCCTGGGCAGCTCTCAAACTGGTCTGACAAAATGACCTTGGAAGGAGAAATTGTATTGCTAGAGGCCCTTGTTAAACAGGCCCTCAGCACTGGCACCATTCCAGCAAGACCCTCTCCAGAGATCAACTCATTTGGGAAGAAGTTGTTTCTTTCTACCTGAATGGTGGGGAAAAATAAGGCACTAGCCAAAAATTAATTAATTAGGATGAAAAACAAACTAACCAACCCACCCACAATTTCAGGCAGTCATGGAAAACATATCCTATATTTGGGTTTGGGGTTTTTTTTGTTTTGGGTTTGGGGGGTGGGGGGGTTGTTGGTTTTGGGTTTTTTGTTTGGGGTTTTGTTTTTTTTTTTTTTTAAGGATTATGATTCTAAGTTAATCACCGCCATAAGGTGACAGCTTTTTACAGTCAGTCTTAATCTTCTACTGGCTAAAAAATTTATCCTCGCGACCCCTTCTCTCTCTCCCTCCCTAAGAACAGCTGTCAGCATTCGTCGACATCATTACTAAAGAGTTCCACAAGTAATTAACCCCTAACTTAGTGGCAGGTGTTACTAAGTTTTAAACAAGCAACAAAGAGAGAAGTAAGACTTGCACATAGCATAACTGCATTTAACCATGCTTTAACCTATCCAACAGAATTTTAATACCCTGAGTGTCGAATGCCAATCCAAGACAATATAGGAACAGATGGTTACATCCCTAATGCAAGACAGTGCTAGTGCTGCCTTTCTCCTGGGTGACAGGAAAAGTACTCTTCATTTTCCCACTCTACAGGTATTTTTTGTTGGAAAGAAACAGACTGTGTCACCAGAAGACCACTACCTAAGGTCAAGGTATACGAACCTCATTACAAATAGATATCCCCAGCTTCATGTAAATAGAAAACATTTCTTAAGTGTGTATGGCTGTAAATCTGAGAGTTCTGGGCTAAGGTAACTTAAGACCCAAAGCCAGAATCATTCATCATTTTGATGTCAAAGTTCATCATCCATGGGTTGCCATCATTCCCCAGGTGTGATCCCGTCTGTCATTGCTGAGGGTGCAGGCTAGCTGTTAAATTCTCCAAGCCATAAATACTGCAAGCAAGAAAGTACCTACTCCTCTCTTCAGATACTTGTTTCTTGATATCATGACCAATTCAGGCTGTCAAATTTGTACTACAATGCAGCCTACTTATCATTGTTTCACTTCTCCTCTGTGTACCTAGTTAAAATAACTTAGGCTAGTCCAAATAAATCCCTTTCTTTTTGGATTTATACTTGTAGCTAAGTAGTCATTTGGTTATTTCATATTTCAAAGCTTTTCTCAGTGAGTCCCTCCAATTCACCAGTCATTTTGGTGGCTCAAGCTCAGTCCTCTGCTGTTCCGCAACAGCTTGCAGGTGCTTAAGTGTTCATCCCAAATGCAAGCGCAGAAACTCCTGAATCTTTCCCCAGGAGTGTTCCTGTGCATGGGCATGTGCTTTGCTCTCTCCACCCCCCAGAACAGGCACCCCCAGAACACGATCCATAGCTACCTGACAAAATGGAGTAGAAGGAGGATCAATTCGGTGACCTGCTCCTGGATAACTCAAGAGTTCAAAGTTTTCTTTCCCGTGCTGGCGTAGACGCCCGATTGCCAGCTCTGCATATAAGGAGCTCTTCCACATACGATCACCTTCCCCTACCACTAAGAGAAAGTGACCTTCTGCTTTTTCAATGGGGATCGTGCAAGGAGAATTAGCAGGATTCCTTGGGTCATCCAGAGCTTCAAAAGTGTCAAATACACCAGCGTCAGAAACACTGACCTTATTAATATCAAAACGCAGCCCAGGCAGAGTGATCTCACCATAATGGAGGTCTGCAACTGTGTTTGAACTACAGCCGGAGATACAGACAGCAGCCACTACTTCTGGCAGGAAGGTGATCATGGAGAGTGCTAATTCTGCCCCTTTCCCAGTCCCAATCACTCCAACTCCTGGTCCTTTCACCTTCAGATAAGATGGGGGGGGGGGGGGGGGGGGGGGAAGGGGGGAAGAAAAGAGGGGAAGAAAGGAATAAAGGAAGTATGCATTATAATGGGATTAGCCATTAAATGCCTTTGGAGTTGTGTTATTACAAAAAAAAAAAAGGTTAAGTTAATTATTGATGTGACCTGTTGGAAAGCTACAGCCTGGACCCAGGTTCCTCCCTCTGTTTAGCATCTTATTTTTCAGAGACAACAAGAGTTGTCAAACCCCACAAAATAACACACAAATGGCACAAGAAGTACCATCACTTGGACCTCACCTAGTCCCTACTGCATATTTTGAACCAAGTATTTTCTCTTTTTCCCAAAACAGGTAGCAGGAAATTCAAGCACAGTCTGTTGCTATATATGTCTCAGGCAAATAAAGTAACCTCACAAATGACATTTGAAGGATTAGGTAAGTAGTATTAGTCTTGTCCTTTTCTAGCCTGGAAAGTAAAACTGAAAGCAACATCCCAAGTCATCAAATCCATTCCTTCGCCGACTATTGAGCAGTTTTGTATTGTCCTCTCTTAAACTAATTGCTTTCATTTAAAAAAAAAAACAAAAACATCTTTATCACCACTGCTTCTGTTTGGAGGATATTCCAGCACTTCACTGTTCTAATGATCAGGAATCTTCTGGTTTCCAGCATGAATTTATTTGGCAGACAGTTTGGCAGACAGGTTGTGCTGGAAGAAATTCACTCTCTGCAGTCATATGCATAGCCGCCTATGCAGGACCTACACTTTTTCCATTACTGGGCCTAAACCTGCCCAGCAGAGACTGATACTCAAAAAAAAATCACCGCCACCACTTGGGCATGACTGCCAAATCCTCCCTCGTCCTGAGAGTTCTCTCATTACACTCACCTTTGGGTGACGCCGTAGGAATCTAGCTGCCTCCTCAAAGTACTCAAGTTTGAATTCTTTCATGACCTTAGGCAGATCTTCAAAGTCAAAATATGGAAGAGAAAGAGCAGCAAAACCATGGGTAGCCAGGAGACTGGATCTAAATTCAATCAAACCTCCTTCGTCACCATACATGTCAATCACTCCTGGAAAGGGGCCATCCCCTATAGTAAAAAGAAGAGGCACAGAAGACAAGTTATCAAACAGGACACTAAAAACTATCTGGTGAAGAGTGAACAACAAAATATAGAAGGCTTAAGACATTTTCTATTAATACTCATTACTTTTCCATTTGCACAGCAGAGATTAGAGAACCAATGCTGTATCCCACTTTAGTTATTTCAAACTAAGAATAGGTCCTTACCTTCCTGTAAAAACATGTGAACAGTTAAACTTTTTTAAAAAAAAGCCTGTTCTAAATGTATTTTTCAATGGTCTTAACCTCCTGCCCTCAGAACAATCATACTCTAAATCAGCTATTTTCCCACAAAGAAGTCATACCTTAATTAACAAAGTGCAAGCTCATTACTAATGAGGCAAGAGCACTGAGCCCTGGAAGTAAATTCTACAAAACTTACGCAAACACTGGAATAAGGTGCATTGAGCAAAGCACAGCAAAGAGACACCCATTGTTAGATGAAATCAACTGGACTTACTAGCTCTATCTCAACATCAGCACTGTAACACTTGGCAGCAGGACTGCTACTGCAGATGTGAAGAGACAGAGGGTAAAACTGAGAGCTATATGGGTGTGGTTATGTGTGCATGACTGACAGATAAACATGCATATACACATATACAATCAGTCCCACAAAACTACAGAAATAATCAGAACCACAGTTTTAAACGAGCATGCTTTTGCAGCCAAGGTCGTGTTGCGATATTACTCTATGCCATGCCAGCAGCTCCTGGGTTAAAGGGCTAAGGATACACCTCTTGGAACTACAAAGACCCCAGGCAGGCAATTTCTTTTTTTACTTTTTTTCCCCTGACCACCAGATGTCGCCACTGATGTACTCGGATCCAGCTCACTACAACTATCTCAGCAGAAAAAGTACCTGCTTGTGCAAGAGTGCATTAACTCTCTGACATTACCTATATGCAATAAAGGAAAGACCTCTGGCATTTCAAGGTGCTTGAGAAAAGGACGTTTTGGACAACACATGCTAGATGGTGGAAACCTCCTAACTTAAAGCATTAGGAAGTCAGAAAAGGACTGAAACATGTCTTTGGGTTCTTTTTCTTTCGGTTCTGAAATTTTTCATAGAAGTCCAATATTCTACTTGAGAGAAAATATGTCTAGATAAATTTATCATAATGCGATGATCAACAGCAACCTGTAGTTAACAACAGTCAGCCTAGATGGCTAGGAAAAAAAAAAAGTATTCATTCATTCATTCATCACCCCTGCCTGGAAAGCTTTCTAGCAAGAACATGTGGTCAGAACGCAGTCAAGCATCAATGTGTTTCTCTCTCATGAAGACAAACTTTAACTTAGACAAGGATCCTGGACTGCCTTCCTGAGTGCCTACACATGCCCAAGTATACAGTTTCTGCATAGCTCGCTAAAAAGCGGGATAAAATGGGCTAGACAACTTTCTTACTGCTTAAAAACAAACAAAAAAACCCCACACCTGTAACTCTTATGCCTGAATTGAGAAATCTCTTTCATTTTAAAATTACAGCATAGGCCCACCCATATCATCTCACTTTTACTAAGAACAGTTCATATTTAAGACTCCTATCTTAATAATATTAAGATTTTTTCCATCCCTGGAGCAAAGAAAGGTATGATAGTAATGCTGTAACTGGATCCTCCATCAAAAAGGATGCCAGTATCATTTAAGCAATGATTACAGACTTTTCCACTGTATTACAATGCCAGACTTTCTAAAGGGAAAAATGCAGTTCCATGTTGCAGCTCTCTGGATTCCCACTAAGCTCAGCAGAAATCCAGCTCATCCTCTAAGGCAGGATATATCAAAACAACCACGTCTCAGTGATGGAAAACCCAGAATGCTGACTAAACATTTGATCCAAAATTCAAAGTTCAATCTCTGTTGTTTTTTCTTCAGTGGACTTTGGATCCGTATCTAAATGGATAAAAAGATTATTGGTTTGGAAATCATTCACTGAAAATACTTAAATCCCTAGTAACTGTAGTGGTACTTACAGGATTTGCTGAACCAAGTCGTTATAAATTAGAGGTAATATGGAGGGCAGTTCTAGTAGCACAACACTCAGGGAAATACAAGAAGTTTAAATCGTGGCTCAAGTGTACAAACATGGTGTAAGGTTTCATTTTCCAGCAACACTAGCAGTCCATCAGAATATCACACCTCATAAAGCACAATCATCCCACAAGCAGAACAGGCAGAACTTGCTCAGAAATCTATTTTGCCTTTATACCACAGAACAACCAAAGTAACTCAACTATTTACTTAGCTTTGGCTCTGGTATAACAGAGGTGGAATACCTATATCTTCTAGAATCTCTTCCGCTGCTTTGCTTACTGACATGTGTTTCACAGGGAAGAAAAATGCCTTTTCGATTCTATTGTACTCAGGGTAAAATCCTTGGGAGATTTAGCACAGGCTCACACGATGAAGCTTATCAGCTTTTCTGACTGTTACGGATTCTGGTAGTCCAGAACAAACATCAAACCTACTGAAAAATCGTACACCGAGAGCAGCGACACGGTAATCTCTACAACCCCTATTCTCATTTACCCTCTGCCTGTCTCACAAGAGCCAACTGCCCGCGCCTGCCCTGCCCGGTGCTGCCGATAAGGGCCAGGCAGTGTGGCCACTCACAAGCGGGGCCGTGTCCCGACCAGCCTTTGGGAGCGTCTCCGTAAGATTATAAGGGAAAAAAACCGGCCACCTGTCTGCAGGGCGGCATTCAGATCTATTATGGAATATGGATTTCCCGGGTGATATCCTTTGTATGTTTTTTCTTTTAAAAGAGACTTTCCTTGCTCTGGACAGAGAAGCCGGCGGGTCCCACCGGCCCCAGGGCGAAGGTCTCCGGGCGGGGCACTCACCCGGCGGCAGGAAGAGGGAGCCCCTTACGCCTCCCTCCTTCAGCCGGATCCTCCGCACGCCAGGGGCCGTGAACCCCCTCTCCAC
>NW_008795128.1:7593795-7594003 GCF_000699145.1 Aptenodytes forsteri
CCCCATTTTTCCTATACGAGCCCACCACTCAACCTCGGCATTGGCCGCCACCCCCCCCGCCGGGGGCCGTCACCCACCTCTCCACCTCGGCCTTGGCCACCACCGGCCGGCGGATGGCGCCGGGCAAGCTGTGGCCCTGGTGGACCAACACCTCCACCTTCATCGGGGTGCCGGTGCTGCGGGGAACGAGCCGCTGGTATGGCCTCTT
>NW_008795128.1:7594126-7600173 GCF_000699145.1 Aptenodytes forsteri
CCCGCCTCTGCGCCGCTTCACCCTCCCGCCCCTGCAGCCTTCCCCCAAACCGTGCGGAGCAGCGAGCCGTTGGTAGAGGCGAACGTTTCATTTTAATCCGTTAAAAAATACAGTGAATGCAAAACGCATAAACACACCAGTAGAATTCACATAAAACACGAACAGCAACTTAGACTATATCCACTCACCTTGTGTTTGTAAGGCACCGACATGTTAAAACCTTATTTTTAAACAATAATGCAAACTCATCAGCACCCCACGAGCAATATTCAGTGCTTTTTCTTTCAAACTCGTACTTGGGTGCCAGACATTACTGACAATCCCCAGACGGGGGGTGAGAGCGCCCTGCTGCCCCCCTGCTCCTCAGAAAACCAGAAATGAAGCCCAGAGGCCTGCAGGGCCTAGCCTAGACCAGTCCCTGCCACAGCAATGCCACCGCCTCACTGCCCCTCTCAGCCTGCCTCCCCACACACGGCGGCAGCTCCTACAAACCTGCCTGCGTAGCACTCGGTGGGCAAGGCAAAGATGCCTCAAGGAGCTGCCGTACCAGCTTTGCAACCTTGCTATTTTTAGCAGAGCTTACAAGCAGGCAGCTGTGGAGGCATTAAGGGAATGTACAGGCAAGGAGAAACTGCCCTCCAACAGTGCTGTGAACCTACACAGGGATATCCAGCCCTGCTGAGGAGACGCTCATGAGCAGTTCCAGGCATGAGTACCAACGGGTCCAATACTGTTGTTTCTTCATGCTTATGAACTTTCCAAAACTGTAAAAATGTCTCATTTCTATTGCGTGTGCCCAGAATGTCGCGTCAGGCTATGGGCTGTTGCTGTGTATAAATGGGAGATGTGTTATCTGAGGATGCAGGCACAATATTGCTGCTTTTGGTAAGTGAAATATTAGATATTACTAAGTGTTAAGGCAGATCCATTTCAGTAACACGGGAGAAGAGGAAGGAGCAACGAAGGAGAGGGAAGTGCACAGGGAAAACAGAAAGATTACTGGAGGCAGGGAGAACAGCTGCTTCCAGAAAAACTAGAGCACAAAGCTGGCTCTGGTCAGGGCAATGGCATACAACATGTTTCCTCTGAGAAAGCCAAGGCAAATTTTCATCCCAGTTCTCAGCTTGGATGAGTTACCTTCCACTTAAATTCACATTCAAAGCAGACCCAGCCTTACCACCATCATTTTTCCACAGCTTGTAATCCCATACTACACACAACAGGAAGCCAAGACGTCTAACCGAGGTTAGAGGAGGGTGTTAAAAGGAAGCGGCTGTCATGCTCTCACCCACTATCATCCTCCAAGAAACCCAATAGCTTATTCTCTGGTGTTCTTTGTTCTCATTCAGAGCCATTTAACAAAACAAACTTGAAACACCAGCATCTTCATAGGGACATGGTTTAGTGGGCATGGTGGTGTTGGGTTGACGGTTGGACTCGATGATCTTAGAGGTCTTTTCCAACCTCAATGATTCTATGATTCTATGATTCATCTGTAAAGTAACCTAACTCACATCACAGCTTACTGGATGTTCCAGATGGCTTGCCCGTGAGGTGCTTGTGGAAGAAAGCTTGGATCTGCTGCCAAGCATCTATCTGTGCCTCGCAGTGTGCCTTGGGCTCCCCTCCCCACACCACAGGTTTGCCAACTAGCAGGTGCATTGAGGCTGCACACATTGGGAAAAAGGGGGGTTCAATGTAGTGCCCTGCTCCAGGATAACAGACTATCTCAGGCTTTTCCTTCCCATGAGCTTGCAAACGTTTGCTCCCCTCAACTGCAAAGAATTCACTTTTCCAGTTGCGATCATCCTGGCCAACAATGAACAAGAAGCGACACTCGGCCTTCTCCAAAGGGATAAAGCTTTGGTGGTCAGGCGCTTCTAGTGGGTTGTTCAGTGCATCAACAATATCAGCAATCCCAGACTTGTTGACCTTGATGCGTTGTGCATTGACACCAAGGGGTGGAATGGTGATGTCCTTGTAGCGGAGCACTGCGCCCACATTTGCCACCGAGCTGTTGATAAGGGTGGTGGCCGTGATGCCCTTTAGGAAGGAGGCCATGGAGATGCACAGGTCACCCCCTTTCGAGATTCCAAGCAACCCAATCCCCGGACCTTTAACCTGGAGGGGAGAGAAGAGAAACCACAAGCAATAAACCACGGCACACCACTTCTTTAAAATGTTGCCATGTTCGCAGCAGTGTCTGTCCTGAATCTGGACCCCAGGTATAGCCATCTAAGGTCCTGTGTGCAGGGTCCACGACTGAGGGACCCTAGGGCACTGTTTCATGCTTGATTTATGATCATAAGCTCTGCTCAGGCTGCAGCATCATCCTAACAAAGCTACAAGGCTCAGTGCTGAAGCATATGCAGAGGGTACAGCTGTGCTTGCAAAAAGCATGCAGACGTGCAGCCCCAGATTCACTTTGCTTATAAGGCAGTTCAGGGAAGAAGAGGGATGGGGCAGGGGAGGCCTCTTCTACAATTGCTTTCTTTCAGTGCAAAATGCTCAAAGTCAACAATGACTATGATACTGTCAACAGTTATGATAACGTATTTCTTATATTCAACCACTGTCTTCGATTCCCCTATTAAGAAGTTAACATGGGGTAGCAGACTCCACATTAGCTGCTCTCCTGTTTCTCTAGTATGCTTGGTGCCTAACTCACAGTGAAAAGGAAGTATTCTGAGGTAGCTTACTCATTAATATGTATCTTAAAAAATTAACCTATTAAAACCATTTT
Organism: Aptenodytes forsteri; assembly: GCF_000699145.1. Lineage (NCBI taxonomy): Eukaryota > Metazoa > Chordata > Aves > Sphenisciformes > Spheniscidae > Aptenodytes > Aptenodytes forsteri. The sequence goes on from NW_008795128.1 coordinate 7,596,870, forward strand.
TCTAAGCGAATTGTACAGCCCTCTGGAGTCAATCTAGAATAGGCTACCTTCATTTTCTTTTACACAGGAAAATTAACTAGAATAGGAAAGCTAAATGATCTTACAGGGTGCTGAAATCCTCTAAGGATATTGGAAGAAGGTTAGCTAATATCACAACTGCTCCAATATCCAAAGACCCTCAGGGTAAAAAGGCTCTGAGACAGCATCAAAATTTAATACCTTTTGTACCTTATCACCAGTGTAATAGGCTCCAAACCCACTGACTTTGAAGCATGGAAAGGGGGAAATTAGAAAATATGGCTGAAACGTCGCAACGTGTTAAAAACATGGTGAGGGTATCAGTGGAGGTGTTAATGGGAGGCTATGGTACTGCTCTCAGGGGAAAAAAAGTGTGGGGGGAAAGCAATTTTCAAAGTTTTTTGGGCAGAGAGGTGGTACAAGCAGTTAGGGTTAGGGCGACTGAAAAGCAACCAAGACCTTTAACAACTACTCATCTTTCTGAGGCTGAGGAAGGTATTTATTTTGAGTTCTCCAGAGAAACCAAGTGTTGCCTTATGCAATTCTAGTTACTGTCATGCACAGCTACTTGGAAGGAGATGCAGAACCAAGCAGGGTTCTCTTCCAACAGGTGTTGACTTAGAAGGATCCCCAAGTTCACAACTAGCTACTAAAACCCATGCTCACCAAATACCAACATTTGGAGTGATTTTAACAGCTTATACAATACACAGCAACAAATGTGTACTGGTGGACTTCCTCGAGACCTGGATCACAGAAGGTTATCATGTGCTCCACGGTTGAAAAGGACATTTAGTTCTGAAGGACATTTTACAGAGCATAAACCTAAAAGCCCCGCTGGAAGTCCAATAAGCGTCCAGGCAACTAGTACCCTAGTTATGACACTGGGTTGAATGGAGCAGAAATTACCAGTATGTGACCTATGTGTCACTGTGTCACCTGGCCAGTTCAAAAGGAAGAATTGGAATAATCTGCCAGAGAACCATTGTAATGGGAGTTAAAGATATAAAACAAATTAATTACAGCCAACTTGAACGGAGAGGCTATTTTAAGTACAGCAGCTCTGCCCCATCTGCAGTCTGACAGGACCTGACTAATGAGAGTTCCCTCTAGTGAGTGAGTGTCAATGAACAAACCAACCTGGGTGTGTTGTAACATATAGTTTACGGCTTCTTCAAAATATTCCAGGTGGAATTCCTTCATCTCTTTGGGGAGATCTTCATAGCCGTAGAAAGCCAGAGCCAGCACAGCAAAGCCATAGTTGGCCAGCAGGCATGCCCTGTATTCAGGGAGTCCTCCTCCAGCTCCATACAAGTCAATAATCCCCGGAAAGGGGCCATTTCCTGCAAAAGACCACACAACAGGGCACATTAACCCACAATTTTTAATTTATGTTCCAAATTCATAGGCCTGAGAATATGTCTTTTTAAAAAAGAAAAAAACATAGAGCAGCAGAATGGTGCTAAGGGTCCTAAATTACCGTGCCAGTTTTCAGTAAATGGCTACATTGCTTCAAGACTAAACAAGACAGCACAAATTAGCAGGCCTGCTAATGTTTTGGATAACATCAAGGAACACGTGGCTGGAAGGGAAGGGATCCCTTGACAGCCACAACTAGTTCTCCATATCATGTAAATTCACTGCAAAAGTATCAAGCTCTGCTTCAAAAATACCCAGAAGGCTTCTCCCCAGTGCATTTCTCAGAAGATTGATCAAAAAAATCTCATCTTCTGATGGTTCCAGCTTCTCAGTATAAATGTACTATAGCCATTTATTCTGGGATTAAGAGAAGAAAGTATTTGCAACCAACCTTGGTAACCTGGTGAGGGATGCTTTACATTAGGTTCATCAGGGGACAGGGACTGAAGTCCAGAGCTGAGAGGGATTGCTGCAAACTGATAACAAAGTGTGGAAAGGAGGAGGCCAAGAGGGAGACTCCCATTCCTGCTCAGAAAGGAGGGTGAGGTGTCTGCAGACTAACATGAAGAACTTGGGCAAGAAACAAGAACAACTGCAAATTCACCTCCAGCCACAGGGCCACAACGCAATCAGAGTCCGGGACACTGGCTGGGACAGCACATATGATTTTGGCATTATCATGGAGGAGTTACCAGGGACAGACAGGGAAGAAGGGGAAGAGGGGAAGTCACGTGCTACGTAGAGGAGCTCCTTGTGTACATGGGGTTCCAGAGACATGATTGGTGAAAGCCTCTGGGTCACAGGAGGAAAGAAAGGTGGGATGTGGTGGTGGTGTGGCTGCTACAGATCACTCAACCAAGAGGAGACAAGAGATGAGGCTTCCTACAGACAACTAGCAGAAGTCTGGACAGCTGCTGGGAGGACAACACAGCATTTGTCAGGCAATCTGGAAACCTCACAGACCCTCTCAATGATTATTTTCTGACAAAAATACTGTAAGGGCAAACCTGTCTAATGCTTTACTTGATCTTCTGCTCACAAACAGGGAAGAACCGGGGACAAATGTGGCAGCAAAAGGCAGCTTGGACTGCAGCAACTATGACATTACTAAGTTCAGGATCTGGGGGGAGGCTGGGAAGGGAAGGGAAGCAGCAGGCTTAGGACTCGACTTTTGGAGAGCAACCTTCAACTAGCTGAATTCCCTGGAAAACAGCCAGGTAGAGGAAAGGTACCTTGAAGACTGGCTGACACCACCTCCCACAGCATTTGGAAACAAAAAGGGTACTGTGGTCAATGCCTTCATGTCCAATACGTCAATAAAACAAACTCACATGTGTTTTAGCCCGTGTAGCTGCACTACGTGAGGAGTGTGGCCAGCAGATCAAAGCTGTTTGGGCTGATCAGGCTGCTCCTTGAAGAGTGCCCAGTGCCAGCTGGCAAGGTCCAGCTCCCCCTTGTCCTCTGCCTGGTACCGGGCTCAAGAGGAGTCTGGAGGCGATCTGGCTGCGGGCCCGGGAGCACAGGGCAGAGAGCGGAGGCAGCACCCGCGGGGGTAGGAGCCCGGCACGGCCGATACTCACCGGGGGGCAAGAAAAGCGTCGCCCGGATCCTCCCCTCTCGCACTGGGACTCTCCGCACCCCGTCCCGCAGGAACGCCCGCTCGTGCTGCACCTGGGCCAGGAGCCGCCCGGGGGGCTCCCCATGGCCCTCAAACACCTCCAGCTGCAGGAGGAAGGGGGTCTGCACATCCCGCTTCACCAGCCGCCTGAAGGGCTTTTGGGGCTGCAAAGCCCAGAGCAGCCCCATGGGCTCCAGGCCGGAGAAGCTGCCTCCCGGCAGTGCAGGGCAGCAGGCGAGGTCCAGCCCC
>NW_008795128.1:7600437-7606411 GCF_000699145.1 Aptenodytes forsteri
GAGAGGCCGCGGATAATGGCCGTCCCGGCTGCCCGCGCGGGGCTGCGGTGCTGTGGAGCTGCAGGCGTGGGCCTGGGCCAGGGCAGCTTCTTCTGCCACCCACGGGAGCCTGCCAGGCACGGGGAGCGGGCAGTGAGCTGCCACATGTCCCCGGATCGCTTCCGCCTCTGGGGGCGGATTCCGGGGCAGGTCCCCGCGGGAGCGGGGCCGGGATCGGGCGGGCTGTCCGGCAGCGCCGCTGGCACGCCCCGGCGGGGAGGAGCGGGACGGCAGGTCCCTCGCCCCGCCTGCCTGCCTCCTCCCCTGCGTTCCCTCCCCGGCTGTGGGAGGGATCTCTGCCAAAGACTCTGTGGTATGAGTCCCGTCCTGGCCCCGGGGACCTGCTCTTCGGTGTCCACCCGAGCTCCCCGGGGCCGGGCGGTGGCTGTGGGCTAGGGGACGTGCGGGGCAGGGCGGGCAAGAGGTGTTGACGAACCACCGAGCAGAATCGCAGTCGGGATTCACTGTCAGGACAGGGACGGGCCTGTGTGCGATCGACCTCAGAGACATCGGGCAGCGCAGGGGCTCCTGCCCGCCAGCAGCGACCCTGAGCAGGGCCGTGCTGGGCCGTGCAGCTCAGCCAAGGGACGGGAGCGAGGCCCAGCCCCAGCCGAGGCGGGGAGAAATCAAACCAGCGCCAGCCCGGCATTGCTTCCTGTCTTCTTGCTGCCTCTTCCTCAATGTTGGTCGCCCCAAGGCCTGGGCAAGGCGGATTATGGCTCCACCAGGCTCTGCCCAGCCCTGGCACCTGCACAGCCAGAGGAATTGGGAAGGATAGGATGGTCAGGGGTGCGGGAGGGATGAGGGAGAGGTGCTTTTACAGACTTTTTGGGCAGGTCAGGAAACACCTGGCTCTTCCAGTAATGGATTGTGCAAGGGTTTAAAAAGAAGGCCATTCAGTCCATCTTACCCAGAGCTGGATCTTTTGCTCCAAAGGGAACTGCAAAGGGAGAGCTGCTTTCTCAGGCTCCCTGACTCCTCCTGGGAGATGCAGGTAGAGGTGCCTCTCGCTCAGAGCTCCCCATGTCTGACTTAGTGGTGTGAAACAAGTGGAAACATCTGAGGGAATCCTCAGCATTGTCCTATTTTGAAATACTTAGTGGTCAGAGGTATTGGGCAGAGTCTCAGCAGTCTTTCGTTCCCCATGGAGATTGCCCCATCGCTCCTAAAAAGCTGAGGTGCTTTGTCATCTAGCATTTGGGTATGTTGTTTTGTGTCCAGTCCTTAGTGTGTGGCAATTTCTCCTGTTGTTGAGAACAACACTCCCTGGCTTGCAATGCTGGATTTGATCACCAGCTTGACCATATGCTGGAGCAGATGCTAAGGGAAAGGGCCCTGAAGGCTTAACCAACACTTCTTCTCCTCCACACTTGGTGCATCAAGAGCAGTGGAAGAGTGAAGGTAAGGGGGCTACATGTCAGTCTTCTCTGGTCTCCTCTCCCCACCTGGGCAGCCCTTGCTCCCAAGCTCCTGCAAGTTTCACCCTGAGATGAGAGAGTGGTCAAGATGCAAAGATCCCTGCTTCTAACCAAAGCACAGCAAATGACTCAATGGCTTTCAAACCTCAGTCTCTTTATTACAATTCTCACCCTAATAACGAAGCTGAAAAAGTTCCACATCATGTGGGAGAAGATCACAATGGCTGTAAATTCAGCAGAATGACTTTTTGCATGACATCTTGGGGCCAGAAGTATCCACGAGCCAGAGCACTTCCTTCTGAAGGGACAATGGAAAGAAAGCACAGAGGGCAAACAAGCCTTCCTGAGGCTTAACCAGAGACACGCCGGCATCCTGGCTATAGCATCCATTCTTACACACTTCCAGCAGGACAGAGATCAGAGACATTTCCATTTGTGATGAGACATTCACCATAAGAGTGGTGAAATCTCTGCTCCAAAATTAGCATTTGAGAGGTGTTGCTTTAAAGTGTGAGCTGAGGATAGCGTATGCATGTAGAGACCACAGTGATATGCAAAGTACCGTCAAGTATTAGAAGAATCAAAACCGCCTGAGAAATGTAACAGCGCATTTTGCACATGATCTGTTTTATCAAGGGCTAATGCAAATCTAATTGCCATTCCTTTTCTTGACAATTGAGCAAAAAAGTTCAGGGAAAAACCAGAAAAGACAAACCCAGTTCTTTTCTGAGTTATGGATGTGCAAAGTCATGGAAGATACTGTAGTTGTACTGGTACAGCTGTGAACAGGGTTTGACCTGATAAGTATGAAAACGCCTGTCAGGTTAGATCATTTAAAGCTGTGCCTTTCTTGCACATTAGTTGTCATTTAAATATTTGTTGAAAAAAGCCTGGATCTGTGGCCAAGCATGAACCTGAGCTTTAGAATAAGCCCCAAGCTCCCCATCCCAAATTGCCCACTTGTGAGGAAAGAGACGCTTTCCTATGGGGTACAAAGGGAAAAAGGGAGGGTCAATGCAGTGCCCTGTTCCAGGGTAAGACAGAATCTGAAAATTTTCCTTCCCTTGAGCCTGCAAATACTTGCAAGCTTCAGTAGCGTGATACTCAGATTTAATAACGTGATCATCTTGTCCCACAATGAATAGTAACTGTGCCTCAGCTTTCTCTAGTGGGATCAGGCTTTGGTTGCCAGGGGCTTGAAAGGGGTCAGTAAAGGCTTTAGAACAATCAAGAATATTGGAATCAATGACCTTGACCTGTTGTTCATCGATGGGCAAAGGGGGGATGGTTTTATCCTTGTAACAGAGAGGAATAACTGTATTGGCCACAGGGCCATTGAGGGAAGCAATGGCTGTGATGTTCTTCAGGAAGGCGGCCATGGAGAGAGACAGATCAGCTCCTTTGGAGTAACCGAGCAGGCCAACCCCTGGTCCCTTCACCTGGTAGATAGGAGGAAATCCCCATCAGTACTGAGCTGAAAAACACAACAGCAAGTTCCTGGAGGGGAACATTGTATAATGCTGTGAGTTTGCAAAGCACTCTGAAAGAGGTGATGGCAATGATTAGTTTTTCTTCTGGACAAGTGCCAAGCAGCTCCTATGCACAAATTTCTTCCACTCCCGTGAAAAATGTTCCCTGGTGCTATGACGACAGCCAAGAGAGAGCAAGCACGTTTGAGCATAGGTTGCAGGAGTAAAGTAAGACTATTCAGAGCTAGTGTGGAAATGTTTTGGTAGTGGGGAGCTATAGGGATGGCCTCTGTGAGAAGAGACCAGGGGCTGCCCTCACGTTGGACAGAGACAGTTTCAGCCAGCTCCAAAATGGACCCGCTGCTGCCCAAAGATGTGGGGGGGAGGTGTTTTTAGCTTTGTTCTTATTTCTCACTATGCTACTCTGTTATTAACTGGCAATAAATGAAATTAATCTTCCCTAAGTCAAGTCTGTTTTGCCTGTGATGATAATTGGTGAGTTATCTCCCTGTCCTTATCTTGACCCACGAGATTTTTCATCTTAGTTTCTCCACCTGTCCTGTTGAGGAAGGGGAGTGAGAGAGTGGCTTGGTGAGTATTTGACAGCCAGCCAAGGTCAACCCATCACAGCTAGATACCGGCAAATGCTTTTTACATTGTATTTTTTAGACTAAGGGCTCATACGGGGGCATGTGGTGACAATTCATGAAGGTTGCTTTGAAAAATGCTTGTCTCTCTCCTGCACAACCTCCCCACCTTATTATGTCTCAGACACCATCTCTGTCACTCCAGATGACAGTACCTGAACGGTACCCATCCTCTGCCCTTCCAGTGCATATCTGTTTGACCCTTCCTCTTTCCTAGAGCCCAGGCACCCAAACTCCTGGCAGATGGATCTGGGTGAGCATTTCAGCAGCTTCCTCCGGAGATAACTCAGGCAAAGTGACAGGCACTTTGGAGAAGAAGCACTCCCAGGGGAACCCAGGGGGACATGGAGGGTGCTCCTACCTGTGGGTGCTGCAGCATATAGTTCACCGCCTCTTCAAAATATTCCAGGTGGAGTTCAGTTGGCTCCTGGGGCAGATTCTCATATTTGAAATAAGCCAGGGCCAGTGTGACAAAGCCATGATTGGCCAGCAGGCTGGCTCTGTGCTCAAAAAGACCTCCTGTGTATCCATGTATGTCGATGATTCCTGGAAAGGGGTCTTCTCCTGGAGTAGACAAGACAAAGAACAGTATTGCCTGAAATGACTCCTTTCAATGTTTCTGTGGTTTAGAATGCATCAAACCAGGTACACAACAGGAACTGCAGAAAAGCATCTTCTGGGGAAAGGACATGACCAGTCATTTAGCTGTGACCTGCTAAATGACTGTAAATTAACCGGCAAGACGCTGAGCGGCAGAAAGACAGATACCACCTACGTAAGATGCAAATCCATCTTAGTGCTAATTGCCAACTATTCAGCATTTCATTTAAGGTCCACTGGCAGAGATGATATGTGTGGTGACTTTCCTCAGTTTCCCCTTCCTGCTCTCAGACCAGCCCTTGACCACCACTTGGCTCATTTTAGTTCTTAGCAGATGTCTGAGGCAGCCCTTGTAATGTGCCTTGGAAGGGAGAAGAGGAGCCACAGGGAGAGGTAAGCTGAAACCTCTGAAAAGTTCAGCTCAGATGCTTGGGATTTGCTCTAAGTTTCTCTCTACTGTTATGCAAATTAAAGGAGCCTTGAAACGGTTTAGGGATAGACTCTGCATGCCCAGAACACCATTTCTACTGCTAAAACAAGAGAAAGGATGAACATCCATCACTTAGCAGACCTAACATAGCCAGAATATGAGTGTGAGTTGTGCTGCTCTCTGCAAATATAGGACCTCCAATCCTTCTTCTTCTTTGTAGAAAAACTTTGATAGGTGCATTGATAACCACATTGTTCATCCCTACAGAACACGTCCTCAGCAGAGTAAAAGAAGGAGTATCAGGCTTTGAGCTAGAACATAAGGTTAAACTAATGACCATTGCTCTAAAAGTAGCCCCTGCAGAAGCCGGACCATGATACAAATGTGTTATATACAAGAAATGCAAAAACAATCCAGTTACAGAGCAAAAGAAGCGTAAGGACGCTGTCCTCCACAAGTCGAAGAAGACAAAATTGACTGATATTAAAACAGCATGGTCTTCAAGAACTTCAGTAACAAACTGTAAGTATTTGTGTTTGGGTTTTAGAACCATGGAGAAGCAATTGGTATAATCCCAGCATCTGAATCTGAAAGTGTAGAGATGACAGTGCAGGCAGTACTACCAGAAATGGAACCTCATGCGTGGGACACCTCAGTGCAGGACAACTCCAGTGTGGTGAAGTTGTAGTGGAGAAACACAGCTCTGAGCAAAACTGTGTAAAAGAGATGATGACTATGGCTGGAGCTACGCCGAAGACTGGCTGTGGTGGTGGCTGGTGAGAACAAACTCCTGGGAAGTCAAAGTGCCAGGGGCTGTGGCAAGTGTCTAACATTTTAAAATGCACATTATCCAAAGGGAGCAGGTCTGGGGACACTGAGTGAATGAGCCATTGCTGGACTCACCGTGACTCCAGGCACAGGATGCAAAAAAGTTTGGAGACAAAATGTAAGTGACTTCCTTCATCTCCTGGTTAGTGGATAGAGGGTAGAAGTGAGGCAGGGGAGGTATCCCTGGCCTTGCTGCTGAGTGGGATGCTGAGCATGTGAAATCAGCTGTCCCAGTTGGTTCCCTGTTCTGGAACACCAATTCTGTCTTGAAAATTACTTTTTGCATTTGACCTGCCATAGCCCAGCAGTGGGCACAGGGTACCAGGACTGGGCACAGGGCACTGTGTGTGCTCCCCATACCCTGCAGCATGGTCCCCATGCCTGGTCCTGTTCCTGCTCACCCCTCCAGCCCAGGCCCCTCCAGTCAAGGTAGTGGGATGACTGGCAGCTGCCCTGGCACAGCAAGGCCCTGGCCAGTGCCAGAAAGACAGGATGGCCGCAGCCAGTACTCACCGGGGCAAGAAAAGCGTCGCCCGGATCCTC
>NW_008795129.1:0-4682 GCF_000699145.1 Aptenodytes forsteri
CCCCCAGCTATAACCCCCGGCTCGTTGCAGAAGAGCGCTGGTTTTTTCATAGTTACCCAAAAAGAACCAGTTTCAGCAGTATTGTGAATCACCTTAGCCTCCCCTGCGTTGCTTCTAAACACGTATGCGCGTGTGCACGCCTGTAGTCGCCAGTATTTCTGCATACGTTTGTGCTCATACATCCGTGTGACATTTCCCATCCTAGAAGCCACATCTGTTTTGGCATGAAATCCACAGAAGAGATGCGCCAGCAAGCTCACATTCAAGTGGTTAGCAAAAACTTGTATAGTCAGGACAACCATCACTCCCCGCTGCAGTATGGAGTACTTGACCATCGCATGGTGAGAAGCGTAAAAATAAGTTGGGATGACTGAAATTTACTGCTCATAAATTTACTGCTCATCCAAAATATGTGCCAATGTGTCTCTACTTGAATTGCATAGACTGTCGGTTGCTGTGACAGCTACTTTCTTCATGCTTTTGGACGGTTCAGGAAAGCTTTCTTTTGAGGCGGGAGATGAGTTCTTTCTGCCTAGTTGTTGGGAGACCCAGAGACAACCATCTACAAAATACCGTGTTGTAGATTAGCGGGCTGTAGGTCAGTGGCAAAAGCTGTATGAGTTAATGTCGCTGCTGTCACTGGGGCCTGCGTGTGAACGGCATTTTTCTGAAGGTTTGGAGTGAATGTAATGCTACTGACGTGCTTCTGATGCTGGGAAAAAGGAGTAAGTGCTGTGCGTCTGCTGTCAGGATAGCTCACTAGCTTAGGAACTGTTGTATTTTCTATGTATTCAGTTGATTATGGCTAATTTTTTTTTTCTGTGCGTGTGTTCCCCTCCTCCCAAAGGGAACCAGTGAAAAAGACCGTCCCTGTGAAACCTGTGGAAAAAATCTAGCTGATTGTTTAGGACATTATGGGTACATTGACTTAGAACTGCCCTGTTTTCACGTTGGATACTTCAAAGCTGTGATAGGCATCTTACAGGTAAACACAATCATGATTTGACATCGGTTTCTAGTCTAGAATAAGGAAATTATCAGAAAAGATGATGCTTGAAAGAGTAATTGAGAAGACCAAAATAAGGTTGTATTATTTTATCTTTATGCGTCTTGTGTTTTGTAAAATATATGTATTTAAATACCAGTCTTAGTGATGTAAATACATCCGTTTTATTTTATATAATCTCAGACTGATTAATTTAATCCGTTATTTTTCTGTAGTAGTTTGAATTAAATGTATGCACTATAACTTGCCTTTTAGGACATCCCAGTAAATCAAAGCTCGGTTTGCTTTATATCTGGATTTTTAAGATCCTGCAGAGCTTAGATAAGGATTTGCCTCACTGACTGTATTTTTTTTTCCCATGTACTTTTTTTGTGTGTTACCGCATATGAATTGGTCTTTCAACCAAGACCATTGTATTTCATTCAAAAAACTGCCTTCTGTAGAAGAACTTAAGTTACAGTAGAAGACGTTACAACTCTGCGTGTATCTGTTAAACAACTGTGTTTATATGCATTTACGTTTAAGATGATCTGCAAAACCTGTTGCCGTATCATGCTGTCGGTGGAAGAAAAAAAACAATTTTTGGATTACCTGAAGCGACCTGGCCTTACGTATCTTCAGAAGCGAGGGCTAAAAAAGAAAGTGTCTGAAAAGTGCCGAAAGAGAAACACTTGTCCTTACTGTGGTGCCTTTAATGGTGAGTGTTGGCATTAGCTGTTAGTGATAGTTATCTACTGTGATGGTTACGACCTTGGTGGCTGTGATAGGCATCAAAATCTTGAATATCCTTGTTCGTTCCACAGCTAATGGGTATTCTCTCTGGCCTTTATTAAGAATCAGGTAATTGCGTTCTTAATGCCAAGCACGTGCTTGCTCACAGCTCATTTATGTGGATAGAGGCATTGTCCTCGTTGCTTGTTCTGTTTCATGGGGTATCTCTTCATGGCACCAACCAATATTGGATACTTGAATAATGGCAAAACCCCCCCTGTTCAACATGTTTTTGAAAATACTGGGAGCTATTGTCAGTGATCAGTACCGTAACTTAGAAGCATTTACAGGCTTACATTTTGACTGAACTTGATTTTTCATCATTATATTAAATTATCTTTCTTAATGTTATATCTGTTTGTCGTCCTCTAAGAGGGTATGTTCTGCAGTTTGGCAGTATTTGAGCTGTGATCATCTTGGGTTACACTGGAGTTTGTTCTTCAGGGCAGAGTATCTTAACAAGATTTCACATTTGGTTTTCAGAACAGGTGTATTTTTCTTCATGTACTCTGATCAAGTGATACTGCTGTTAAAGGACTTGCGGCGTTACAGATTCATAGTGGATGGTTAATTCATAACTTAAAATTTTACGGTTTTAACTTATGAAAATTTTGGGTTGTTCGTTGTAATGATCAACAGCCTGAATAAATAGAGAGAGACCTGCTTCATTGTAAGCGCCACGTATACACTTAGGGGGCACAAACAATAGGCATTTACAAAATTAAGTGGTAGGTGAGCGTACCTCAGTAAAAGTAGTTGAGTTTGGAAAGCACTTGTACTAGTCTGTGGAAGTTTTATGAATACTGTTACCTGCATGATGTTGTCAGATTCTTCTTACAATTCCCTTCCAAAATTACTTTAGAAGACAGTGGGATGATATATAAATGGCACACCTCAGTCCTGTTTTTAGTGTGGAAACTTCTGCTTTAAAAGAAATATCTGCTGTGATTGAGGGGAAGCTGAATTCAGGTGTGGGCTAAACCACCTGCTCTCAGCTTCAGAAGCCACATCCTGATCTAGGCACACCAAGCCAGCCGTGTGTCTCCTTAGACGTGACCTGATTTGTTCCCTTTGTGTTTTGTGAATTTAGGAAACTGGTTAATAAAGCTGATAAAGTTTTATTCTATTCTTGTGTTCACTGAAGGTTTAACTAGTTTTGGAACTGTGGCTTACTCATTTTAAGTTTGGGGGGGGGGTGTTGTTTAAAAAGAAAAACAACCCACGTTTATTTTCTTGCAGGAACTGTGAAGAAGTGTGGTTTGTTGAAAATAATACATGAAAAGTACAAGACCAATAAGAAAGTGGTAGATCCGATAGTATCTACTTTTCTCCAGTCCTTTGAAACTGCCATAGAACATAACAAAGAAGTAGAACCCTTACTGGGAAGAGCTCAGGTGAATTTTATTACGACTTAAATTTTCTGCTCGCTTTTGTGCTTGAAATAAAACTCCTCAAAGGTTTTCAATGTAGCAGCTTAAGCCTTGTGGCGATCCAAGATTTTGATATACCAAAAGACGCTTGAGGAATGTTTGTATTTTTTGCAATCATGTTAACTTTGCAAAAATGAGAAATTTGGTTTATTGGTATGTTCTGATATGTAGCTTTCTGTCTGTAAAGAAGTCGGATATTCTTGGTGTGTGAAACTTCCCTAAGCTAGAAAAGGGAGAAGAAAGGCCCATAGAAGCTCTGCGTGTACGTGTAGATCTACTGTAGCTCTGAGATTATTACAATACACAGAAATTCTTTTTTCTTCAGAGCTTAATGTTGAGAAGGAGAGACGAGACTTAATTATCTAACCTTTTTGTTTCATTCAGCTTTGCACTGTGTGCAGTTATGTTTCCTTCTGCTCTTTGAAAGCTGGGAAAATCCTGGGGTACATATTTAGACAGAAAAAGTAATGAGTATCTGGACTTCCTTATACTGCAGCAATAGCTGTGCTAAGAGAGAAATGAGATTTTTAAAAAAAAACCTCTAGAAAGAACTGTAATTCATGTTAGTTCCTACTAATAAAATAAATACAATGTACCTTAAGTTTGTTTTAAGAACTTCATTGAGTTGCTTTGACAAGTAACTATGAAATACTCTCAGATAACTGTTTAAAAAAAGAGAATAACATGATGAGAAGTAAACACTGATGTATAAGGAAAAAAAGGAAGGAAAGAAAATAGCAAGTTAGTACCTGAGATGCTAAAAGCATTGGTTCAGAATAAAACGTAGTTTTGTTTGCGTTAATAGTTCTTCTCTATTTGTCTTTTTAAAACACTTTCTTTTTGAACCATCAGTAAATGAGGGGAGGGGGGAAGCGTTGAAACTGTTACATGATGGCTTGTTCTCCCTTTTCTCCCACGGATTTTGTAGGAAAACTTAAATCCTTTAGTAGTATTGAACCTCTTCAAAAGAATCCCAGCGGAAGATATCCCTCTGCTTCTAATGAACCCGGAAGCAGGTAAACCTTCAGATTTGATCCTCACGCGACTCTTGGTGCCTCCACTGTGTATCAGACCCTCTGTGGTGAGTGACTTGAAGTCTGGCACCAATGAAGATGACTTAACAATGAAACTGACGGAGATAATTTTCCTCAATGATGTAATAAAAAAGGTGAGTCATCCTTCAAGCTCTCAGAGACTGTTGCTTTCAAAAAGATTTGGTTAGAATTGAATACAGGGAGTGTTTTTTCTTGTCTTACTGCTTACAATCTAGCAAGCAGTCTGTACTGTACTGCTGTGTCGTTTGGGGTTTTATTGAAAGAAATAGAGGAAAGTGCTTCCGATGGAACTGGCTGGCTGCTTGCAGCGTAGGACCTGCTGAAGATCTGCTGGTGGATCACGGGAAATGTTTTTTAATTTGAGTTCTGGTCTGTAAACTCTTCTCTTTTTTTTTTTCTTTTTCTCCCCCCCTCCCTTCC
>NW_008795129.1:4692-6626 GCF_000699145.1 Aptenodytes forsteri
GTTGTGGGGTTTTTTTTTCCACGTAGACCTTCCTCTTTTTTTTACTACATCTTTGTCCTTTCTTTATTCCACCTACTGTTCTTAAGAAATCAGGTTTCAGTTAGCGTGGTTATCAAATTGAGACTAGAAGTAAATTTGGCGATTTATCATTTGTTTAGAACAGTTCTGCCAGACTAACGCTTTTCAGGCTTTTCAAAACTGGTCTGTTGTCAGGAAAACAAAATCAAGTGAGCGCTAACTCCTGTGACTTGAAAAATTATTAACGACTGGTGATTTTCCTGTCTGTGACGTTATATTAGCTTAAGTGGCTTGGAAAAAAATGTAATTTAAACAGATGCATAGCTTTGTCAGCATTTGTCCAAAGCCAGTGCTAGTCAAAAGAAATTTCTTGCTGGGTTGTCTTGTGAATGGCCTTATGCTATAGCAATATGCATCCTGTTAAAAAGTTGTCTCGCCTTTTTCATTCCAGTGTATGAAGGTTTTTTAACATTATTTTCGAAAGAAGAGTTGTACTCATATCAGAAAAATTCTTTGCTAGCTTAATACGTGTTGCTATATTTATTTTCTGAAATGGATGGCTATTTTGTTTAGCACAGGATATCAGGAGCCAAAACACAGATGATTATGGAAGACTGGGACTTTCTTCAACTGCAGTGTGCCCTGTACATTAACAGCGAGCTCTCGGGAATTCCTCTCAACATGGCACCTAAAAAATGGACCAGAGGTTTTGTTCAGAGACTTAAGGGAAAGCAAGGTTTGTCTAGAAAGTTGTTTTTAATTATTTTTTTTTTTTAATTAAGCCACAAATATTCGCTATTCCAAAGCATGTCTCTGTTACTATTGTGTTGTGCTTCAGTGATGTACCTTGAAGGATTTTTCTAATGTCCTGTCTTAACAGATAACATTTTGAAAACAACTTTCATATAAAAAGTTTTCACTTGCTTATTTTGTTAGGTCGGTTTAGAGGCAATCTGTCTGGAAAGCGAGTGGATTTCTCTGGCAGAACAGTCATTTCACCTGATCCTAACTTAAGAATAGATGAAGTAGCAGTGCCTATTCATGTTGCTAAAATACTAACTTTTCCTGAAAAGGTATGTAGTGTAGAACCAAAACCTTTTCTATGTTTTTTTTTTTCTACCAGACATCAGTGTTGTCCTTCCTTATAGCCTTACTATAAAAGGGAGTGAATGTATTGCTTTTATGTTTGAAATGTCATTCGGTGACGCTTAGCCAGTTGTGTTGCTACTGGTGAATGAAGGTTGTACTACCAGATATATGCGAGTACTGTGAAGGCATATGGTGTAAGGAGTGACGTATCAAGAGAGGAGAGTTTTGCTTGATAATTTTTGAACTCATACATAGCTTCATATGTATGTCTGGTGTATCTGTCTAAGGAGCGGTTGGGTATTTTTATTTCTGAAGTTACTTCCCAGATTTTTAATTTAATTTCACTCTGCTGTTCCGCTCTAAGATTGGCTTACATTTTCCTCCTCTACTCCCTCCTGCCTGTTCCCTTCCGCAGCTGAGGCTGTGAGGAGGATTGTCAGTCGAGCCTAAAATTTGAAAACGCAAAAGCCACCACCTAAAACAAGAGGTCCTGAAATGTGTTTCATTTGTTTCTGATTGAAGTCTTTATGCAACAGGTGAACAAAGCAAATATTAATTTTATGAGGAAACTTGTCCGTAATGGTCCTGATACTCATCCTGGAGCCAACTTCATACAGCAAAGGCACACGCAGATGAAAAGGTATCATGCTTATCTGTAATGATTTACTTTTTATCTCTCCCCGTCAACTTGTTCTTACTGCTATGTGAAAACAGTTATACCTACAGGGATGAAAATTTATTTTGAGAATCTTTCATAAAGGGCAGTAACAAAAAAATTATCTCCTCGGGTTTAGTGTACAATTTTTTTTTTTTTTTTTTTTTTTTTT
>NW_008795129.1:6898-19235 GCF_000699145.1 Aptenodytes forsteri
GGGTTTAGTGTACAATTTCTTTTTAGATAATCTGTTGGATTTAAGCTTAAGTGTACATACTGATGATAGTGAACTGCAATTAGGTTTGTCTTTTTTTCTTTTTTTTTAATGACCAAGTCTCTCGTATTTGGAATACAGGGTGTAGTACAGAGATAAATGAAAACAGGCAGTTCCGGGCACGTTGTACTGGCTGTTTTCATGGGAGAGCTAATCTGCAGTCAGTTTATGGGTAGTAAGAAGTCATAGTATATGAGTGAAAATCCCTATACTCCCTGATACAATTGAAGCAAATTCTTTGTTTTTATAAGTAGACTTTTTTCTTACTTGTTTTACTAGTAACACTAGATTTGTTAACTAATGTCACAAATACATTTACTATTTAAAAGAGCAGCAGGCCTGATGTTTAATGATGCAATCCACACCAGTTTTGTCTTCTCATTATTGTAATACAAATACTCCAACATTTAATGGAAGAACTTGCATTATAAACACAGAATTTATTTTCAGTTGTCTTTACATCTTTCTGACTTTATTTCTTCTGACTCCTTTGTTATGTGTTACTATATGATCTTAGAGGTCTTTTCCAACCTCAATGATTCTATGATTCTGTGATTCTAAGGTTTTTGAAATACGGAAACCGGGAAAAGATGGCCCAGGAGCTGAAGTTCGGTGATATCGTGGAGCGACATCTTATAGATGGTGACATAGTGCTGTTCAATCGACAGCCCTCTCTTCATAAGCTGAGCATCATGGCTCACATTGTAAGTGCACACACAGCCTAACATGCAGGTAGTGCATCCCTGAATATTAGGTGGTTTACCTTTGTTGATATTTATCTCTTGCACACACAAAAGTAAACAGCTGCTTCTGAATTACTGCGTGGGGACGGGCATGAACCCAGTGCAGTTGTGCATGGGAATTGATGTGTAACTAGGCAGTATGCTGTCTGGACAATTCTGTTAAGAGCCGTAATTGACCTCGGTATCTGTTCTTGCGTAAGCATTTAATTTTTGTAGAGTTGATGTGATCTCTACGAAGCATGCTGTTTTCTGTGCTTTGTATAAATTCTTAATAATGGAAGTTATTAGCTACATTTGTATAATATAACCCGAGTACAATTTCTGTCAGTTCCTGGTTGAGTTAAATCCTATAATTAGAAATTTTGACTCATGTCTGTAATAAAAAGAGAGGATAAAGCCTAGAAGGAAGCGCTTGGGCATGGCATTTCATCTTTTAGCATGCTCGACTGCATGTGCATCACTTTTTTTTTTTTTTTTTTGCAGGCTAGAGTAAAACCTCATAGGACGTTCAGATTTAATGAATGTGTCTGTACACCGTACAATGCAGACTTTGATGGAGATGAGATGAACCTTCACCTTCCTCAGACAGAAGAAGCAAAAGCAGAAGCACTTGTTTTAATGGGGGTATGTTGATAATGGTGGGGTTGGGATTTTGCAAGTGACAGATGGACTGAGCCCCATATTTCTTAACTTGCATGTGAAATATTATCAAGATTCCTGGGTATGGATAATGTGTGACTGTGAAGCTGCCTGAAAACTCTGCAAAAGGGATTTTAGAATAAATTAGGACTGTTACGCAATGGTAGTCTAATAGACTGATATTTAGCATCCATGGAAAATTCATTGGTTTTAAGTAAGTAGATGTCATCGATATTTTTCTGCCTGACTGTCCTTAGTGATTGCTACCAAAATAGGGTGGCTCTGTTACCAAACAGATACATACTTTGCTTTCTGGTCTGACAGCCCAGCAACTGCAGGTGGTCAGACCAATTGGAAATGGGGCAGCAATGGTGTGCTTGTACCGGAGAAGGCAGTTTACCAGAGGAGGCAGGAGACAGTAGGCTCTTAGGGCAGGGGGAAAAAAGGGAGAAGGAAGGGTAGATAAAGAGGGATCTGATGGTTGCAGGCATTGATCTGTGGTGTTAGAGTCAGTATCGACAATCTGAGGATTTTCCAGTACATTGCTCCTTTAGGGTGACTGAATGCCACTGCTACTGCAGATGTACCAACACAACTGTTGGCTGCGGGGTGTATTGGCTTGCTGAACTCATTTGGGAGCTTAAAAAGAAAATTCCCCCCCGCAAAGTGTGTGATTTAGGTTTGTGTGGGCCTATGTTCAGGCAAAACTGTGCTGCATAGGTGGGGGGTGATTAACTGGAGCAGTAGTCTGAGTAAGGCATAAGAAAATGGGGCTAGTGGAAGTGGCTAGCTTGATTGTTGCATATCAGTAGGGACCACGCAACTTGAAATACTTCACTAGCTCCCTGTAGTGAGCATAACCTCTTTTGTCCCTGCTCAGATTCTCAAAGCTAGCTTGTCTTCCCTACCCTGTCCCGTTTGAACAGTAACCTACCAGACACATCAAGTTGACTGCAACTTCTGCTTTGGAAACAGAATATGTTATTTCCAGTAATTATTCTCAAATTATTCCTTAACTGTCAATAGATTTGCATGAACTGTAGTGAACTGAAACTTCTAGCTTATTTTTTCTACCTTTTTGAAGACAGCTGTACTTTGATTTAGAATAAGCTTTTACCATTTTTGCTAAAATAACTGTCTTAAATGGTAAGTTTCCTTCTGAATAACAAATGAAATATCAGTGTCTTCAAATGCGTAATTTTTTTGTTTCTTGTATCGTACAGACCAAAGCAAACTTGGTAACACCAAGAAATGGAGAACCTCTCATCGCTGCTATTCAAGATTTCCTCACAGGTGTGTGTATATAAGGTTACTTTAGAGCTGTGTGATTTAACAGTTGTTCCTTCAGAATGACTTCCCTCTTTCCCAGAACTTTTCTGTATTAATTGAAAAATTTCTCCTTTCACAAGTCCAAGGGACATCAGGAAAGTAAGGCCATTCTTAGTCTGAAATGTAATGATGTCCTCAGAATCTCTTCTGATACTGTCTACCTTTGTAGGTGCAATTATTATTACCTTTGCGTATGTTTTGCCATGTTTCTCCAGCAGAGACAATGAATGTTTGGGATTTTTGTATGCATTAGGTAGACAATGTAAACGGCTTACGATTATGGTAGAGGAGTTGAATTGATTAGTCAAAAATTAGTTTTAAGCTACAGTAAGTACTTTCAAGTTTCCTTAATTCTTTGGAAATGTCCAATGGATATAAGTAAGCAAGTGTACAAAGATTAATGCCAAGGCCTTATTTGTACCTATGGGATAGAGTCTGAGAGGGAGAATAGATTATAGAAATGCACTGGTTTTAATTTTTAAAATTTGAGTGTGGAGCAATTAAAAAAAAAAAATTCTGGAAGGGATTTACAACTGAAGCTGTCTAAACTATTGTCATTTTGCATAGTAGGTAGGTAACTAATATTAGAATGAAGTCATTGATACTGAATATGCAATAGCTTTTAAATTTAATCTCCTTTTTGTCTGTCATATTAATAATTTTTTACATTCTAGGTGCCTATCTTCTTACATTGAAAGATACCTTTTTTGATCGAGCCAAAGCCTGTCAAATTATTGCTTCTATCCTGGTTGGCAAAGATGAAAAGATTAAAGTTCGCCTTCCACCTCCAGCAATTCTGAAGGTGTGTCAAACTATTTTTTTAAATGTTACTACGACTTTCTCTCTTGTGTGTTCTTGACCCATGGCGATGTTCTCAGCAGAGGCAGTTCTTGTTTTCTCTGACGTTAGTTTTGTATGAGTTTTTGTGTTTGTAAAGTGTAAAGTGCAAGGATCAGATTTCAGGGTCAAAGCTGTGCAGAAGTTGTTTGATGGTTCCTGATGCTGAACAGAGTCAGCCTTGGACGGCGCAGTCCAGAGGCAGGGTTCCTTCAGGGTTCAAACATAGCTTTGCTACTATCCTGCTACTGAGACAGACCACTTGGCTGTTGATGGTCAGCAGAAGATACATCGTTCGTCGTAACCTCACTGTTACTGGCTGTGCAGGCTAATACGGGAAATAAAAGTGGTAAAACGATGTTATTCCTTGGGTGCCCTCAAGTAACGTCCTGAAATGCTCAACAGGTCTAGGTTTCGGTATCCTAAATTTAGGAGATGTTAAACCTGGGAAACAGTATGCTTTAGTTGTTAACCTGGCAATGTGTTAAAGATTAAAGAGGATGAGTGCTATGTGATTTTTGTTTTGTTATGTTTTTTGTTTGGGGGTTGTTTCGGGTTTTTTTTGGTTGCTGTTACCTCATGTACACAAAATATTTATTATGAAGGGCGGAGTATTTGTGTATTTGTCACAAACTTGGAAGAGAGCTATAGTATCATTTATTAGATTAGGGTCTGTTACGCCTTCATTCGCATACATTTAAGGGCGTCTGTATTTGATTAATTTTGTATTTGAGGCAAACAGTATTGTTTGAAGAGAGTTTGGTACACTGTCAAATTTGTTAAATACTAAGTATGAGCGTATACTTTTTTTTTCCATACCCTTTATTTAATTTCAAAACAATAAGTGTAATATTAGGGAAATTCAGAAAGTGAAATTGAAATACCAGTGAATAATACTAATTTAAAGCAAGGTCAGAGCATTTATGGGCAGTATCTAACGTGAATTTTATGAATTTATATGAACTTTTGCTAATAGCTACGAGCAGTGATTGTTTGACTGCTTCTGTCACTCCAAATGAATAATTTTAGTGCTAGCTGTGACAGTTACTTGCATTTAACTACAGCTGAGGGGAGTACGTAATTATACGAATCTTTAACCTCCTAAAAATTTAAACCA
Source organism: Aptenodytes forsteri (assembly GCF_000699145.1). Taxonomy (NCBI): domain Eukaryota; kingdom Metazoa; phylum Chordata; class Aves; order Sphenisciformes; family Spheniscidae; genus Aptenodytes; species Aptenodytes forsteri. The sequence goes on from NW_008795129.1 coordinate 11,621, forward strand.
AAGGCACTCTGTAAAGAAGGAATTATAAATGCTGTAACCTCTTTGGGAAATGAAATGACAGCAGCATCTTTTTTGGTTTTTTTTCCTTTTCTAATCAGAAAGGGAAACCTGACAGAAAGAGGGAGCAACAGAGCATGTTTCTCTAAATGGATGCGCATACCCTTATGTGAAGGATAACCATTCAGCAGCCAGCATTTTTATATCTATAAAAGTGCATAATGCTTCCCTATTCAAAGGAATGCTACTATGCACTTCTACAAGTATAGTTCAGTATAGAAAGGTTCTGTATAGAAACCAATTTTACAATTAAAATCTTGCTTGCTCTTTTACTGTAGTTGTAGCATTAACTCTGTAATCCTAATTCTTGTCCTTTTGTTTCTCTAAGCCTGTAACACTCTGGACAGGAAAACAGGTTTTCAGCCTCATTCTCAAACCCAGTGATGATTGTCCTGTAAAAGCCAATCTACGAACCAAGGGCAAACAGTATTGTGGCAAAGGGGAAGACCTGTGTTACAATGATTCTTGTGAGTGACGCTTCTAAAGCTGTGTTTTGGAAGTCTTCAAAGAAATCGGAGCTATGGTGTTGTTGAGTTTGTTGCTGTTGAGCTCACTGTGGGAGTTAAAGCAGTACTTCACATAAGTGTTCTTGAAATGAAAAATAAAATTACGCAGTTTTTCTCAAAAGCGGAAGTCATGCTGAACACCAAAGAAAAGACTGGCGTGTTTTCTTGTAATAAAATTTCTTTTGTATGATGCTAGGCTTGTCGTGATACTAACGTAGTATTTGAAGGTGGGAGAGAGAGAAAAGCAAAGAAGCTTAGGAAGCGGTTGTGCAGAGGGCAAATGGAAAAATTTAATATCTTAAGTGGGGGTAGCGATACAGGGATTAGAAGTCAAACAGTGAAAGGAGCTAGGATACGTAGGGAAGACAGGAATTCCTAGGATATCAAACCATCTGTAGCCTTCCAGTTAGGGAAGTCGGAGTGGCAGATGGAATCCAGAGCACCAGGGTTGAAGAGGCTGTAGGAGGTGAGCAAGGCTTTGCTTGTTATTAATTTAACATTCGTGTGGTAACAGCTGGAAAAGACCTTGAGCAGGCAGGATGAGCTTGGCTCATTGCTGCCCAAAGCGTGAATTGAGGAACCATTGATTTACAGTAATTCTGTCATGTAATGTTGATGTGAGAAAGAATTTACCAGTTAGGACTCAAATCCACTCTACACCGGACTCTGACCGATTTCTTTAGAAGATAGGACCACTCTGTGGTTGTGAAGCTGGTTATAAACATGGTGGCACAATTTTTTTTCAGCCTCTAAGGAATGTGGGGTGAAAGGCAACAAAGCAATCCTGTTCACACTCGTGTGAATATAGGCCATCGTCTTCGCTCCGCAGTCTTTTCATTTGAGGAAGTAAGGGAAGAATTTCCATTTTCTGAGTTTGACAGTAGCAGATGATGCGGAAAACTTTTGGATTTCATTGGTGGCTCTGTTCAGTTCTCTGAAAAAAAACCTTCATTTCTGAAGCAACACGAATTCTCTTCGGAAAGTTCTCTGCAAATTCTCCAAAGTCTCAAGAAATCCTGGTATCATATTTTGATTGTATGTAATAAGTAATAGAGCAGTGACTTCTGGTTCAAGAATATGATTACCTAAATTCACATTGAAAATGTTGAGCAGAGTGCAGTGTGCAAACACCTACAGCGTTCTGCATAAAATGATTTAAATTGGATCCATCTACATATGCCGGTTCTTCTTTGAAAGATGCATAATGGAGTTGAGGATGAACATATATTGTACTGCTCTCATTGAAAATATATCTAAAGTTCATGTACAGAAGATACTCTTTAATTGCTTGAAGGCTAAAGCTTATAAGGAAGATTCAGTGCCTGAAATGGAAGGTTCCTGATGAAGCAAAAGGAAGTCATCTAAAAGAGGAATTGTGTACAGGCCTACAGGCAAGACGGATGTCTTTATGATATGCTTGTCATTAGAGACATCTGAGTCCAGCGTGTCTTAAATGTAAGCTGTGCCTCCAGAGGTGATTGAGTTGAAAGGAATATCAGAATCTTTGAATAAGAGAACTGTAACTTGACTGCTGATTTTTTGTTGCTCTACTTTATAAATAGATAAATAACTTTGTTGTATTATGCATGATTGAGGACTTTATTTCTGGACAGATAAGATTGATTTGAAGACTTTATTCTGATTAATGAAGTGAAGTTTTTAGATTTTTAACAAAAAGGATTATTCACAATGTTTCTCACAAGTCTTAAATTGGATACAGTTGCCTTTCTAAGGAGGAAGGGAAATAAATTCTAGCTGAAGTTGGTAAGGTCAGGTTGTAGGCTGTTCCCCTTACATACTTACTCATGCGCTTCTACAGATACATTAAATGTATGCTTTTGGGTTTTGTTCTTTTCATGAATAGAGCTTTTATTGAAAAACCTACTCCATAACTGATCACTAGAGTTTAGGTAATGTTTTAGAAAAACGATGAATTCTTTTTGCCTTTTTATTTCTAGATGTCACAATTCAAAACAGTGAGTTAATGAGTGGCAGCATGGACAAAGGAACCTTGGGTTCAGGATCTAAAAACAACATCTTCTACATCTTGCTGAGAGACTGGGGACAGGTAGAAGCTGCAGATGCCATGTCACGACTAGCCAGACTTGCTCCTGTCTATCTTTGTAAGTAACGGGGGAAGTACATTTCGTTGTAAATTAGTATCTTAAAGCAGAAATACAGAGCAATCAAGCAAGATTTTTGCTTCAAATATCATGTTCTATGTTTAAAAAAATAAGCTAGTTGTGAAGCTGACAGAAACAGTGAAACAACTGATTTGTGTTTCTGAAGTGCTTATGATGGTCACATGATGGGAGGAAAAAAGAAAGTTCCTGATGATAATATTTCCTGGTTTTAATTTGTTTTCTCTATATGAGATTGCACTATAAATACGATTTTTTTTTTTATTTTATTTTTTTTTAAATATTAGCTAATCGCGGCTTTTCAATTGGAATTGGTGATGTAACCCCTGGGCAGGGCCTGCTAAAAGCTAAGTATGAGCTCCTGAATGCTGGCTATAAGAAATGTGATGAGTATATTGAAGCTCTGAACACCGGCAAGCTACAGCAGCAGCCTGGTTGTACTGCAGAAGAGACACTAGAGGTAAAATTTTTAATTTAAATCACTATATATTTAGAGTAGTGACTTTATGAATATATTAATGTAAATTGTGAAGTTCAAAGTTGTCTTCTGAAACCTAAAAATACGAGCAAATAGGGTCCCTAGGTACGCAACTTTAACTGAGTCTGTCTAGGCTTAACATTTAGATGCTTGTATGCATCTAAAATACGTATCTAAAGATGCTTGTATGCATCTAAATACTAAACAACTGAGATCCTCCCGCCTGGCTGGATACATTGGGGTGACATACAAGAGGATAAAACTAGACAGGTAATTGGAATGGGGTTAATTACATTTAGCAATATTTGCTAAGTTAATAACAGTAGCAGCAAAGGACCTAATCCAAGAAGCAAAACTTTCCTTTAGTTACAGTTCTGTTTATATGCAAGTGTTGTCTTGCCCCTTCTTGGTTATGCTGGGTTTTTTCTTTTTTCTGTGGAAATTGTGATGAAGAGCAATGGATGTTGCCCAAAAGCTTATGGACAGGGACTTAATGAAGTCAGCTGAAGAACACTTTTCATTGCCTTTAATGGTTTTATACATTTGTTTTCTTGGCTAGTCAATATCTAGTTTTTACCTTTAAAAAAAAAGTAGAAAGAAAAAAAAACACGCCAACAAAAAACCAACCAGAAAATCCACCCTATGATGAAGTACTGCCACAGTTGTCCAGTTTGAAGTGGCACTCTGAAAGAAGTGTCTTGCAGCCTTTTCCACTCTTCCTCTTTTCAGATACCTGTGTATGTCCAAGAAGTGTTTTTTTGATACATTTGTTGTGTTCTTAACAATTGGAGATATCAGCATTGTACTCTCTGAAAGCAGTCCCAAAAAACTTTTTGGTTTTTTTGTGGTAATCTTTCACATAGCGCAGTGAGACTTAGAGCTTAGTTCAGTGCTCAGTTTAGCTTAAGCTGGTGCTGCTGACAAAAGAGGTTGTCATGTACCCTGGCTACTCCTGTCTTATCCCACCAAAGACTTTTTGTGCAGCAAACTGGAACGTTATGCAAGTTAAAAATTAAACTTATTTTACCCAAAGCAACATCTAGGTTTCTTTCTCTTTGTTGTATTTTGAATTCCATTTGACTACTGAAGGTATTACTGGCAAATTATAAGAGAACTGTTTGTGTATGGTATTTTTAATGAATGCTGAATCTCTGAAATCTTGGATTTCAGGCCTTAATCCTTAAAGAACTCTCTGTTATCAGAGATCACGCTGGCAGTGCCTGTCTCAGAGAACTGGACAAGAGCAACAGTCCCCTTATCATGGCGCTCTGTGGTTCTAAAGGTAGGGATAGCTAAACTTTGGAATTAGATTGCTCGCTCCATCACTGTTCTCAAAATTACTTGTTCTGTCTTTATAGCTTGTTTTATACAGTCAGTTGTTCAAGTAGTAAATTCATGTCGTATAGATTTGAAGTGACTCTTCTCAGTAAGTACAGGTTGGGTACAGTTAATTAAAATCAAGCTGATGTGCTAGGTTTTGTATCTTTAAATTTTTAGTGCAAGTTGAAAAACACCCATTGGAACTTTAGATGTTCTTAAGACTTGAAGTAATTTGTCAGTAAAAAGTTTTCAGTTGCATTTCTGACTTCAAGTGTCCATATCACAAACAAAAATCAACTGGAAATGACATATTAAGAATTGGAACTAACATTTCGGCTATCTTCACTGCATTGTTTCTGAAGGACCACCTGTGTAGTAAATACTTGTTTTATACTCAAATCCTTATCTGAGCTTTCCTTTATTTTCTGTGAGAATTTGAAGAAATCACTTAACCCTTTGCCTTTATTTATCTGTCTCTAATAAATTGTGGAAAGCCTCACGGTGACATTTTGTATTTCTAAAGAAATACTGAAATCTAAGAAGAAGGATATATTAAGTGTATAATGGGGGGGGGCATTGTTTGCAAACATGTTCAGCAAATAAAACTTCTGAGTTAGTGACTTAATTCTCTGGGACTTAATTTGTTCTAGGAATCTTGGTAGACACGGAACCCTTCATGAAAAATATTGTTAAAATACGTTTATTGAAGAAATTGTGAAGCGAAATATGCAGGTTAGGATCATGGGTTGTACAAAACAATCCATAATACAAAACAGGGTAATTTAAGGTCTGTAGCCGAACAGTGGTGGCATGAATGTCTATGACCCAAAGAAAAACATTTTGAAAGGAGTTGTTGGCTATATCATAGACTAACTTAGTTGTCAGTCTCTGCATAAATGCTGAAATGAACAGGACAAGTAACAGAAAGGCTTCTTTAACTGTTGCAACTTTAACAGTTGTTAAAGTTGTTGTAACTTTGCAGTTAACTGTTGTAACTTTAAGTGCGTTTGTCAAGAATTATGAAGCTAAATAATAGATCTTCGTGGAAGTGAAGATAGCTCATCAGAGGAGCAGTGATATTCCTCATTTGTGAGTGAGATTTTTTTCTTTCTTTCTTTTCAGGCTCTTTCATTAATATATCCCAGATGATTGCTTGTGTAGGTCAGCAGGCTATCAGTGGGTCCCGAGTTCCTGATGGGTTTGAGAACAGATCCTTGCCTCACTTTGAGAAGCATTCTAAGGTAATTCTGTATGTTTACAAGACACTGTAAAGAAAAGTGAAACAGGTTGCCTTCAACCAATTTAAGAAGGACGCATGATAGGATGTATTGTCATGACATGGTGAAGGATCACATATGGTGAATGTAAAATGTTTTGAATGTGATTTGGGAGTTAACAGCAGTGGTGTGAATTGCCATGGGATGTCTAGCTAGCTTGAATTTTTACAGCTAAGCCTTGCTTAGACCTTTCTAATTTAGTAAAATTGAAGTGAGTCTGATGATACATTTTTGATTCTCTTGAGAGTCTTAAAAATAATTTGTTAATGTTTCACTCTTGCGTTCTGTTTCACTGCACTAAGGCTTTTCAGGACAACTGCTGGGTGTGTGTTGGTATCTTTAGACAGGTGAAACATGCCAGATAAACCATTCTGGAGTCTGTTTTTTTCTTTTTCCACTAGGATAGATATCATGGGCTGCTCTGAATGTTCCATGTTTGAGTTCTGTTATACATGAAGCAATAAGGAGTCTCATGCGCTTGTTAATACAATTCACTGAGATTCTTTTTTTTTTTTTTTTTTTTACTGCTATCTGAAATCTAATGATCAGCAGAGAAGGTTCTAGGTACCAGCCGTCGATCTTGTAGTGTGTTAGTCAGGTAACTCAAGTGTCAGATGGTAGCCATGACACTTGCGTTTGTTACTAAATGCCTAAATTTCAACTTCAGAGTTCTGTAACGTAAAATCTTTTCTATTCCGAATAAGTCAAAGAAGAGAAAATACTTCATGGATTAGATGAGAAGGTAAAAGTTAAAATTTAACTCTAGCTTTTTACTGCTTTAGAAAGCACTACCTGTTAAATAACAACAAAAAGTGATCTTCTAAGATTAACCTCTTTGTAGCCTATACATTGTTCTATGTGATCACGGAGGCCGTTTGGTGTTATTTGACTTAAAGGGATGCCTGCATAAAGTTCATTGGCAAGAACTCTTCTCAGAGGTGAGAGCAAACCAATCGAAAGAATTTGTTACGTACATACCTCCAGTCATATTTTTTTCTGGATTCCTTAGTCTTCAGCACTGCAAATACCTTTGCTATACTATTGCAAAATGAACGTTCTTATCGCCTTTTCAATTTTGGCAACTTTAAGGGAGGCCGAAGTGTTAGAAGTTGGTGTAGTGTTTGCAAGGAATGGCTAGAAGCATGACAAGGCTTGTAGGAGGAGGAAGAAAGTCTAATAGATTAGTTTGGAAGAACTAGGCAAGGGTTTTGAAGTCTTTATTCAGATCTAAAATACATTGAACTTCAAAGCTAAATGCAGCTGAGACGATTGCTCTGTTTGTGTATGTATTGGCTACCTATCTGAAAGAATTTAGATGACATACAATGTGTTTTTCTGTAACATGCATACAGAATGTACATTGCATTTTAACCTTTTTTTCCCCCCACTCTTCTCCGTAGCTTCCAGCAGCAAAAGGCTTTGTCGCTAATAGCTTCTATTCTGGGTTGACTCCCACTGAATTTTTTTTTCATACAATGGCTGGTCGAGAAGGTCTGGTTGACACAGCTGTAAAAACAGCCGAAACTGGATATATGCAGGTAACTGTCGGTGGAGTGGGGTTTTTATCAGTCTTGCAAAAGGAGGATATGTCATGTGCATGTTGAGGTGAGGGGTGGGGGAGAAGTGCATACATTATGTGTGTGTGTGTTTGTTTTTAATGTAGCAGAGAGTAATTTATACTTTGAAATACATTACTTTGCTCTGTTCTTCAGTAGATGTGAGGTTTGTAAACTAGACCTCGGGCAATGGTATAGTGACATGCTTGTATTAACACGGACCTGTTGGAGCGGGTCCAGAAGAGGGCCACGAAAATGATCAGGGGGATGGAACACCTCT
>NW_008795129.1:19430-20947 GCF_000699145.1 Aptenodytes forsteri
TGCCCCATCCCTGGAAACATTCCAGGTCAGGGTTGGACGGGCTCTGAGCAACCTGATCTAGTTGAAGATGTCCCTGCCCAGGGGGTTGCACTAGATGACCTTTAGAGGTCCCTTCCAACCCAAACTATTCTATGATTCTATTAAGCCATTTCCTCTTGAATATGGGTGATAAAAGCCTTTGTTCTATGGAGTTATTGAGGACTACTTTCTATGTAGTGTGTGTTCCTAAAACCCATGTGAATGATGGAAGTTTTGTCCATACATACATTGTAACATAGATTTGAGTTGTGAGTGCTTTTTCAGACATGGTGTTTCAACAATGAGAAACAGAAAACACAAATCCTTAGTTTGGGTTATTTAAAAAAAAAAATTGTCTGGATGACCGAAATATGGCTAAGGTTCTCTTTCAGTATCTGTCCTCTTTAGGTAACAGGCACCTTGGCCGTATAGACTTGGACTTAAAGTTCTGTAAGGTGTTAGTGTCTTTGGCTGTATCTCCTGTGAAAATACATGTCCCTCCAACAAAGCTTCTTGCTATTATGAGCCGTCCTAAGACTTCAGTGAAAATATTTAAGTAGTATTTTAAGTATAATCCTCTTCCCAGTGCAACAGGCAGTAGAAAAGCCAAGGTAATGTGGGGCTGGGGACACGTTCAGAGGTATGCAAGTAACTCTACAAATACTGAAATCAGTTCCTTTTGGGATGGGTAACTAATTAGACCATTTGTCTCCCAAACTAAGGGAATAATGTTTGCATGTGTGTAAGTATATACAAATATATATAAATATAATAAGCAACCTGCCAAATATTTTTTTCCTCATCAACTTTCTTCCTACATGAATAAATTGCAGCACTTGGACTTCGGAATTTAAAAAAAAAAATCTTAACATTTATTTCATCTTACCTTTTTCCTCCTCAGTGAAAAAAATTACCAATTTATAATCTTTAGTGAGCTAATTTAATTTCACAGAACAGTGAAGTCCATCTTTCAAGTAAAAACATTTTTAACCACTAATGCTTCATAGCATGCCTTCTTTTTGGGAGGTGGAGGAAGGAAGATGGTAGTAAAGGGATTTCCCAATACAAGAAATTAATGTAAGAGAAGCAGCTAACACTGGTAGAAAAATAGCACCTACTGGCTTTGACAGATGAGCTCTTTGGTTTTTGTCAGTGAAAATAGCCGTTGACTGGTTTTGCTTCCATATGCAAAAAGTGTTGTATCCCTTGAGAAATAAACCTTACTGGAAGAATATGAATATTCTGTCAAAAAAAGAAAACCAAATTCCTCAGACGATGATAGGTTCTTGCAGCTTAGCGTTAGGTTTCCTATGTGATGGAATTTCTAAATGTGGAGACCTGTATTGTTGCTTTAAATTTTGTTATTGTTGGCTTTCATGTGCTGGGGAATGTACAGTAAAGCCCTAGGGATAATGTATGGCTTAAAATAGGTTTTCATGCCTGCTAATCACTGTGTCAGATTTATTTCCTGATTCCAGTTTCTATACTTTTTTTAAACC
>NW_008795129.1:21023-54597 GCF_000699145.1 Aptenodytes forsteri
GAGGCGGCTGGTAAAATTACTTGAAGATCTTTGCTCACAGTATGATTTGACAGTCAGAAGTTCTACTGGTGACATTATACAGTTTATTTATGGAGGAGATGGCTTGGATCCTGCAGCCATGGAAGGAAAGGATGAACCGCTGGAATTCAAGCGAGTTTTAGACAATATCAGGGTAAGGATTACTGAAATCTTTGTTGGAAGTGTGAAGAGACTATTAAGCGTGTAGGAGGGAGTAGTAAATTATGGGGAGAATTGTTTCAGTTGAAGAATTTATTTTTAAATTGCCTTTTCGAGTGGTCCTGCTCAGTCTTTCAGCATGTGTGTACTAAGAGTTACAGATATTTTTTACATTAGAACAGAGCAACTAGGACCGAACTGTGTATAAGCTGCAAAAAATAGAATTTTCTTCTGTGCTTAGACATAGTTCTAGGGCCTAATATCCAACTAACTAGATAAATTACTGCTGGCTTAGTTGGGTACTAGATTGGACTTACATTACACAAAGTAATTACTTATTAAATCAAGACATGTATGTTCTTTGTGTTGAACTGCTTCTTAAGTCAGAGGCCTGATGTGTTGTTGAATAACTCAGGGGGGTTGCACTAGATGACCTTTAAAGGTCCCTTCCAACCCAAACTGTTCTATGATAACTCTGGACATATTGTGATGTTTGAAGAAGGGTATTGTTTGGTTTTGTGGTGGGTTTGTTTGTTGGTTGTTCTCCCATCACCACCACCACCACAGACAAAAGCCTTTTGCTGAAATGACTGTTGGGATTTCTGTAATGTGAGTGTAATAAATTGATAGAATTAGAAGTGTTTGTGTGTGTGTATACCTTCAGATTTACATAAGTAAGTAGAAGTGTATGTGGAACTTCTCTTCACAATAGTCTGGTATCATATGGTAAAAAAACAAACAAACAAACCCCCAAAAACCCAAACCAACCAAAACTAAAGAATGCTGTTAATCAGTTGTATGCAACTATATTCTGTGTCTTTACAATGAAGTTTTTGTGCGTATGTTTTATGTGAAGAAGTAACTTTTTTTCCTCTTAAGGCTGTATATCCATGCAGAAGTGAACCAGCCCTTAGTAAAAATGAATTGGTGTTAACATCTGAGTCCATCATGAAGAAGAATGAATTTCTTTGCTGCCGAGACAGTTTTCTGCAGGTAATTATCTCGCTTCCTTATCATGCTGTGATTAACTCTTCCTTATAAATCAAGGAAATTAAATAAAATGGTCTTACCAATCTGTAGGAGCAATGGCTGAATTGTATGCATTAGTAGCAGGAGTAGTAGTTTGTTCAGTAATATATTTCTGTACATTTAGTGGGTGGGGAGGTAGGACTAGTAATTTTAATTCTTACTATGGTAGTTGTTCATGCTCACCACAGAAACGTTAGAAATGAGAGGAAAAATCTAGTGATTTTTGAGTAGAAGGTGCCGCTAATCTGAGATACCTTGCTGGAATTTCTCTCTATAGCAAGGCGATACAGTAATTATGTGCTTCCCCTGGGACATCAGAAATGAAATAATACTTACTGACTCTATGTAAGCAACCACTAGGACTGAGTCTTATACTCTGTTATTATGCATATGTTTTGATATTATCAACTTTCTGACTAACTGTTTTTACTCATTTGCTTGTTTTTCTGTAATAGAAACACCAGCTATACACTTACACCTATTTACCTTGCTTTCTTACGATACTAACGCAGCAAAAAACTCTTGTCATATGAAGTGCTTTGCTGGACAGGGCTTATCTTCTGGGGAGCACTTACATGTCTTTTAAGGATGAGTGAATGTTCACACGGCTGCTTGCACTTCGACTTGTAAAAGTCAATTTGTTTGAAAGAGCATTAAGCAATTTTAATATTTATGAGGGCAGCGTCACTTAAGACTACTTTGGGAGACAGTGATAAGAAGTGTAGAATTAACCTGCCTGTGGACACGTAAAGGTGTTACCTTGATGAACCTTCTGATTACTGGCAGTGATGAGAACAAAATGAATTGTGACCTGCTTTTGAAGGGTTTCTTTTTAATAGATCAGAGTGCTTCAGAGCAGAAGGTAACAAAACTAGTAAGCAGCTGTTTATAAACCTGATTTGCGATTCGGTTGCTAGAGCAGAGTTGAAAAAATAATTATATCCATACTTGAAATATGCTGTAAATCTTAACTGCATCTCTGAAAGAAAAAAAAAATGCAGTGTATTAATATCAAAGTTTGGAGATGAAGCTGTTCTTTGAGGTGTACATCTTTTTAATTGTATCAGGAAAATCTAAATAATTGCTGTTAATTTCAGAAGCACAGATATGGCTACATCACCGTAATGGTAATTAGTTTAACTTAAGATTTTTAAGTTTTAGATACTGTTAGATTTTCTTCTTTCCTGTTCTTTTTCAGAAGCACAGATATGGCTACATCACCGTAATGGTAATTAGTTTAACTTAAGATTTTTAAGTTTTAGATACTGTTACATTTTCTTCTTTCCTGTTCTTTTTTTTTTTCTGTTCATCCTTGAAGGCATTAACTGAGACAGGTTATGAAAAATATAATGAGGTAATTGTAGCATGTGTGTGCACTGTGTGAGCATTAATGTTAGTGCTTTTTAGCTAAAGATGTGTGTATAGTGCTAAAGTAACTGATTAGCATATATACATTACTGCTTGTTAAATTATAATGTAGGCATTCACCAGAATAATTTACCCAATTCCTTTTTAAAGGTGAAAACCATGACACGTGCATTAATCCCCATAGTTAAATTTTAGCATTTTGAGGATTTGAGGAAACTTTCTTTTAGAGCATGACTTTCCTTTCTAAAACTCCTTCTTTCAACTTTTAGGGATATTAGCGTGTTTTTCTGATGTTTTCCTATCCCTTCCTCCACTTTTCCCTTCCAGAACAGAGATATTTCTTATCGCTGTTACTTTACCGGGAGGTTCCTATAATGGGCTTATTCACTGTTGTCCAGAAAACAGTATGTCTAAATAGCCTTTTTCAAACAGACTAGCGTTCATTCTGCCTGCACTCTGCCCTCACTGGAGGGAATTCAACTGATGAAAAAGCAGATTGTTGGCTGGCACAGTTTCAATCGTGTTAATATTTCAACATATTTGAGTATATTAAGATACAGGTGAAAGGAAATTTTTGTTCTTATTGAAATTGGGAAAATCTTTAGAAACCCTCACAATCAAAAAAAAAATCATAAAAATTCCATCATTTTTCTGTGTTTTTTTTGGAGATGATAGAATATGAGTACTGGGGAGTGTGGTGCGAACATGGAAAAAGGCTGAGCACGCAGCCAGTCGGTGCTGGCATGTGTAGAGCTGACCTAATGGGTCTGCCCGGACTTGAACGGATTATTGCTGAATCTTGCGGGATTGTCTGTACCACTCTGCCTTTCAGTGGGCTTCTTAACTGTGAGGATTCTTGCATTAGCAGCGCTTCACGTATAGAAATGATCCCACTAGCTTAAGTGCTGGGAAACATGATGCAAACACCTGGGTGACTAGGCTTTATACCCTGGGCTGCTGTTTTGACTAAATGTCGGCTGTAGGAGCTGACAAGGCCCACGTTGAGCCAGAGCTTACTGAGTCAGTTTGGTGCCTTTTTGTTAAAACAGGTCCAGACTAAAAGACTTGATAGGTTTAGGCGATGTGAAAGAACCGATGGTTTCTTGAGCTCGCTGTGGAAGTTACATAGCTGTGCTCACAGGGGACAGTGTTGCACTGAAGATGGTAAGTCCATAGAGACAGACAGGCTCAGCAAAGAGTGAGCTACATTTTCCTTCTATTTGTAGCATAAATTAATCCATAGTTTGGATAAACTGCCAACAGATAATTGAAAGTTGAGAGGAATAGGTCTTCTCCTCTTTCAGTTCTTGTGCATGAATAAAACTTTTGACAGTGAAAAATAAATGTCTTCAGAGATTTATCTTTTATTTCTCACATTTTTTGGCTCTAGTGTATGGAAATAATGTATCATTTGAGTACTTTATTTTTACAGTTCATAATGATATATAACAATTGATTTAGTATGTTGGAGACTTTTTTTTTTTTAAAGTATTTTGGAACTCAGGGACTGTCAAAGAGGAAAAGTTGACAATAAATAGTTTGCCATAATGCTATTTGCAGTCCTATGCTGGTTTGGTCTTAAGTCTGCCCTATTGTGGACTTTCTCCGTGTGACCACATGACCCAGTTTCTCAGCCAGCATGACAGCTTCTTTTGAGGAGTTGGTGGTGGTGTGATTATTATTACTCTCCCCTGGTTTTATGTGAGTAGGTGAAAATTTAAAAGAACTTAGTCTTCAGTGTTCTGGAGGGAGAAGTTAGTGTTACACCTTCTGCCTTCTTCCCCTTCCATTCCTCCCTTCCTGCCCCTCCACAAAAGGAGCATCTTTCAAGATGGAATTACTTTTAAAGTCTCTCCTTAGTGGTTCTTTTTTTCACTAGATCAAATGTTCTGGATGATCTTCTGCAAGTCCTGCAATATTCCTTTTTTTAATGCACCTGTAGTAAAAAGATTTATTTTTCTAATACCACATTATTGCTTAACACTTATTTTAGAAAATAAATAATTTTATGCAAAGATTTCAGGGTCAAAAACCTTTAAAGTGGCAAAATATTTCATTTGTGAATTAATATGACTTACTGCAGGGCAAAAGGGGCAGAAATGTGTGAATGCATCCTGTTGTCAACCAAGTGGGGAAACAACTTGAAGCATCCGTTCCAGCAGCACACTTCTGTTGTCGGTTCCTTCGTTTGAACTTTGTTCTAGTATTCACAGAAAATAATGTACTATCTGAAAATACCTTGAATACCAGTAAGGAAGTTGTTTATTTTGAGAATCTGAGGATTCTGTTAGAATGTAATAGAAGTGTTTTGATAACGATTTATGAATTCAGTTGTAAAAAAAAAACCCCAAAATAAACCAGTATTGTTTCAATTTATGTTCCAGTAAAGACTGCTAGAACTGCTTTTGGGTAAACCTGGTAAGAGAGTGAAAGGCTTATGTACTACTACATGTTAAATGCAATTATCTTCAAGACCTCTCCACAGCATAGAGAAGCTATTTGAACTATGTTAGGTAGAGACTGACGTGTATATATCAATTTTGAGGGGTTTTTCTCCCCAAATAAAGTACGTCTTGAATCTCTGAAATCTATCCAGCAGGTGTCCTTTATATAATTCCTCTCTTGCCACAGTCTTTCCCCTTTGACTTATTTTGAGTACTGAGAAATGAGTGAGAATGTGTTTGTGTCACTATACTCAGAAAATAAGAATTTTGAGGGTTGGGTTGGTTGGTTTTTTTGATGGCAGAATCAGTTTCAGTAAGTGGTGGGTAGGAGGGAAGGATCGGCCGAAGTCAAATCTCTTAAATTTTCAGTGTGTGCTCAGGAAGGATGCTTTTATTCAGCGTGGACCATATTCCTCATGTACTGCTACTAATTTGTGGTTACACAAGAGTGAATCTGGTTTGCTAAATTCTAGTGTATGTGCGTGTCTAAGTTTCGATTGTTCCTCTCTTCATATTGTGCATTGTTAATTTATTATTGTTAACGTTCCATTTGGAGCTCTAAGCAAATAACTTACTGCTGAAGACTTCAATATGAAGACCATGTCTTTGCTTACTGTTGTTTTAATGTAATTTCAGGAAATTAAAAAATTCATCAAAGGTGTTTCTGAGAAGATAAAAAAAACTAGGGACAAGTATGGCATCAATGACAATGGCACAACAGAGGTAATCAGTTTCAAGGGAGTAATTACGTAGTTATTTTAAATCTTCATAAGCTATTGCTTTTCCAACTGTTCTATTCTCTTTTCAGCCACGAGTTTTATATCAGTTGGATAGGATTACTCCAACACAACTAGAGAAGTTTCTAGAGACTTGCAGGGACAAATACATGAGGTAAGTGTTTAGCCTGTTATTTTCTCAATATATCCCCCCCCCAGTTTAGCAGTCTAGGAGTGTATTTTGCTATTTTTATTGTATGAATGTTGGTTCTGCTGTGAATGCAATACAAACAAAGAATAAGAAACAGTTGGCCCCGATGACATAAACATTGCAAGACAAAGGTAGAATGCCAAAAAAAAAAAAGCATCGCCATCTAGAGGTGGGTTTGTTAAGGCAGAGTTGAGTCTTTTACGACAGTTTTAGAGGTCTGACAGAGCTGAGGTTTTTACCTTTCTGTCTTGAGTCATAATCAGATTCTTTCATTAGAAGACTCTTACTGATTTGTTTGGTTTCCTTTTACATTGTAGAAAAAATGCTTTACATTTCATTTTATATTTCTTGAACATGCAAAGCTATCTGCTTGTGTTCAGGCACCTTTCTTCTGAACTAGTAGTAATCATACCAGCAAACACAGTTTTCTTCTAAAGCTGCTTACTGCTTACATGCACAGATTGTGTTTTGACAGCAGATTCTGGTAAAAGCCAAAAGTGATAGGATTCAGAGTGAGAGAGGATATTGTTTAAACACTAACATTTTTACACCCACTGGCAGACATGTTCCCTTCCTCCCCCTCTTGCAGGAGATTGTTCCAAACCTTCAAAGAGTCCATGCAAAATAACGTCTGAATAGATGAGTTTCAAATCCATATGAATCTTGATGGTTATTCTTGATCTACACAGTCTGTGAAGAGTTATGTCACACTTCACGCTAAGGTGTTCTTGAATCTGTTACGCGCTTGTAGGAGCTTTCTGTATCACAAGATAGTGATAGTGTGGATGTTTTCATCTCTTTATCCATTGAGAGTTGTTTCATTTACTTAGACTCCTTGGATTTGTCCATTGGCATGCAGCCATTGGTGACATCTGCTTTGTGGCCTCACGCTCACCCACATCAATTGTTTGTTAATATTTTTTCTTTTTCTAGAAAATGCATGTATATGTTAAATTCTTAACATAACTATTTCAAAGCAATTACCAGTTTTCTGCTTTCAGTTACGAGGATTACTTGCTTACGTTTGCCTTAAGTGTTCTTAAACATGAATTACCTATTTTACTGTAGTAAGTTGTTTTGGCATACTATATTATGCTGATCTGACAACTGAAAGATGGTATCCTTGGGAAGGATCTAATTGCTATGATGATTGTTTTATAGACTACTGTCATTTTACCAGGACAACACTCTCAGCTGAGATTTCAGCAATTTTTGGGTAGATATGACATGAATGTAAAGAGAACTCCAAATAATAGTGAAAACAATAACCTCTACTTAAATAATTTTGTTTCACAGTCATCCAGAATTAATTCTTTTAGCTAAATCACTATTAGACAGCAATTTTACTTGGTAAGAGTTCATCAAGGAAAATGCAAGAAGTTGCTACAACTTAGATCGATTTAGGAAGTGGTATTGTGCCTTAAGTTCAGAGGTTATATTTGCTCTAGAAAAGCAGATCACATTGCACTCTGTGAAAGCTTAAGAATCCTAACTGCAGGATCTGAACAAAATTGTAGGGAAGAATGTAAGCCACCCCTCAACGTCTCATTGTGAGATTGCATATTGTAGAGTAGTGGTCTTCATTTTTTGTCCTGTAAGGACAACCAGTTCTCAAAGTAGATAAATTTTAGAAAGGGGGAAATGTGGGAATGAGCCCATTACATGCATAACCTGAAGGGAAAGTAGGTGATCAGTACAGGGCTTTTGAATAAGATGAAAACAAGAAGGCATTAATATCTGGATTTTGCTCTGATTAAAAAGTAATCTTCATAGTAATTTCTTAAAGACGACTTAATAAAGGTGTCTCATGCTTAAACATATAAAGGGGAGTTTTGGAAATGTTAGCGTGTGGGATTTCCCTGAATGGGGAATCCTGAATCTATTGCTTGATGCTTAGGAGAAGGAGGACAAGCGTTTTGTTTTCTGTTACGGATGTTATGCTAGACCTGAGGAATGCCTGTATGACAGGGCATCTTCTTGCCTTGCATGAGATCAGTCTTGAGTATTGGTGACCTTTTAACCTCTCTCCTCGTTATTTATTTAAAAAAAAAAAATTAACAAACTTCTTATGTATCTACCAGGATAGTTTCTGTCTTTGCTTGCTTAGGATTTTATGCCTTATTGAGTTCTATGTGTCTTTCTGTATTTTTTTATAAGAGAATTTCTTTATCAGGGCACAGATGGAGCCTGGTTCTGCAGTCGGAGCTCTTTGTGCACAGAGTATTGGTGAGCCTGGCACACAGATGACTCTGAAGACTTTCCATTTTGCTGGTGTTGCTTCAATGAACATTACTTTGGGTGTGCCAAGAATCAAAGAAATCATTAATGCTTCAAAGGCTATTAGGTACTAACATTGTTTTGGTTTGGTTTTTTCCCTTTGCCCAAGTGAAACCTGATGGATAAATTTGCAATATGCGATAGCATTTCCCTGTTCTCAGTAATATACTAGACAACATGGAATGCATGGAATACCCAAACAAGAAAAACCTAATGTCTGTCCAACTAAGTGATACTTAGGGCCAGAGAAGAGACAAGTTTTATTTTTCTGAAAATCAAATGAGGTAAAGTCGTTACTTACTAAGTTTAATATCCCATTAGGTGTCTCTCATGTATTGTGAAACTTTCTGGTGTTTAGCGGTAGTTGAAGCATACCTATTCCTAGGTATCCGTGAAGCCATACTTAAATAATACTAGAACAGTGTACACCATGAAAATAGTCGCTAGTTGTTGTGTTATAATCTCTTGTGTGTTTGCTTGTTTTTACCAGCCTGAAGTACATGAACAATAATTTCCTTAAATGTACCTGAGGAAGCTGAAGGTCTCTCTATCTTATTAAATACTACTCTAGATACGAGATAGGTTCCATAAGGCAAGCTGTAGTTCAAATTGCCATCTGTAATCTAGCTGAGCAATTTCCTAACTGGGTTTTTTGGTGTGTTTATTCTTTGTAGCACCCCTATTATAACAGCACAGTTGGACAAAGATGATGATCCTGATTTTGCCCGTCTGGTTAAAGGAAGAATTGAGAAAACTTTGTTAGGAGAGGTAGGAAAAATTGTATTATTGCTAATGCTTTAAATGTAAACATTAGCCAATTGCTGTGGGGCATTTTAACCTTTTTCACATGCTAACTGTTTTGTCCTGATCTCTTAAAGATTTCAGAATATATTGAGGAAGTGTTTCTTCCAGATGATTGTTTCATCCTAGTGAAGCTGTCTTTAGAGCGCATTAGACTACTGAGATTAGAGGTGAGTTGTTCGGTTCTTATGCAGAATATGCCTTGGGTAAGTTCCAAAGGGTCTCTTAATACTGTCCTAGAAACAGAAATCAGACCAGTGGAAGTTAAAGAAAGAAAGTGAACGAAGGATGTCCTGTGGCTACATTACATCTGGAATTTTTTTTTTCCTTTTTTTCCCTTGTAAAGTGGATAATTTTTCCTTTATTTGGAAACAAGAGAACATACATTCATTTCTTGGTGTCTTGCTAGATACGAGGATGCCATTTCTGTCCGTTAGTTAACATATAGGCTGGTACCCTCAGCATAGGATAGTATTTCATGCAATTTACAGGAGTGACAATTTTTGTTTATTTTTCTACATCCCGCTTTGTTATATTCTGTTGAAAGACTGCTGCACGTATTTGAGCAGATTTATATACGTTAAGAGAGATACCCTGATGTTTGCTGGCTGACTTTTGCCACAGGTGAATGCAGAGACTGTGCGCTACTCTATCTGCATATCTAAACTCAGAGTAAAGCCCGGGGATGTTGCTGTCCATGGAGAAGCAGTTGTATGCGTGACCCCTCGTGAAAATAGCAAGAGTTCAATGTATTACGTATTGCAGTCCCTGAAGGAAGAACTACCAAAGGTAAAAACAAAGGCTGTCTCATGCTTTTGTGGGAGGTAATCAGTAACGATAATTTGGAGTTCTATGGTGGGAAGACGAAACAATTCTTGTCAGTATTGACAATGAAGATACGCTGAGTCCACAACTCTTAGATCGCGACGCTACTGCTTTACAGCTGAAACTAAGCTTCCGTTACTAATCTTTCTAAATAAAATTGAAGCCTCGATGCTTTCCTTACAACATTTACTGAAGCATTCTGAGTGCAGCAGTTGTATGAAATAGTTATATCTTCTTCCAGCTAGAATTGAACCGCATGACAGTATCTGGCGTTTTTGCAGCTTTCTGTGAGGAGACTGTCTCCTTTGGATTTTTAAAATAGTGATAAGTGAACCTTATTATGGCAGAATGCCTTTCATTTGTGTGGATCTACCACCGTTTAGAGACCTAGGTCTGAGTGTCAGGATATCTGGCATAAAATAAAAAATGTAGGTAGTGAGTAAGGTTAATAGTACAGCGTGAATGCCACATTTGCACTAGTGTATTTAAGAGCAGGAAATCTTACTTCATATGTGTTTTAACTGAGCGTTTACTCCAAAGACTGGAGCTTCTAAATAGGTTTGAATGCTGATAAGGGTTACCCTTTTATACTGCATTACTGTACACATCAAAGTTACCAGTTTTTTTTGTTTTGTGAAGGTTGTAGTGCAAGGTATACCAGAGGTTTCCCGAGCTGTCATTCATATTGATGAACAAAGTGGAAAGGAAAAATACAAACTTCTGGTTGAAGGTGATAATCTGCGAGCTGTTATGGCTACTCACGGAGTGAAAGGAACAAAAACATCCTCTAACAACACTTACGAGGTAATGTTCAGATGGGTACTGTGGGTGTTTTCCCCATAGCATCTTTATTACAAGTGCTTGTTTGTGCTCAGATGCAGCAGTTGATATCTAATCAAGCCTGGTTTCACTAATAGTTGTCAGAATGCATTATCGCAAGAGAATAATTCGACTGGCAGCACTGTTCACTTCAAAGAAGCTTTTTCTATAAATATTTTTAAACCGGAGAAATGCAAAAGAGTAGTAATGGAAATGGAGTATTATCTGACATCAGATGGTATTTGTTCCAGGAATATACTTGCTCCAAGCATTTGGCTCTAACATAATCTCCTGTGTAGGTAGAGAAGACACTAGGAATTGAAGCTGCTCGGACAACCATTATCAATGAGATTCAGTATACAATGGTGAACCATGGTATGAGCATTGACAGGAGACATGTTATGTTGCTGTCTGATCTAATGACTTACAAGGTTTGTACGATGCTTTTTCTACATGTTACATTGGCCTGTTTATACAAATTAGTTTTGCCATGTTTGAGAAGGATGGGTGAGCTAGGGAGACGGAAATCAGTTATGGGTTTAAAGAATTGTAGGCTGCACTGACCAAATACTGTTGTTTGTACATCAAACAAAATGCTTAATTAATCTAGTTCTTGGGTGTAGGGGGGAGAAGGTCTATTTTGACTGAAAACAAGTTGATATAATGAGTAGGGAATCATAACTTCATATTGGAAATAGGAATCCTAAAAATTGCGGTATGAAAATCAACTGTTTGGGTAACCATGCGTGCAATTTAAGGCTTGCTGTGCAGAAAACCACATGGGGTGTGGTTCATAGCAGCTGCACTGTATATAAGAGTCAAAGGATACAGACATTACAAATAGAATCAGATTACATGTAGAGCATGAACAGTCTTCCAGAACTTGTTAGTAGAAAATCGTATCTGTTCTTTATTGATTGACTTTCTTTCCTTCGCATCCGATATGTTTTTTAGATTTGAGTACACTTAGTGAAGCAAGATTTTCCACTTTGCCTGCCAGAGTGCAAGGGTTTAATTTGGGTAAAATGGATGAAGGAGTTCTGACTTGTCCCAAAACTGTAGGGCTTTGTTGTACTGAGCTGCAGCAGTTCCCAGGGCTGGCCGTGTGGAGCTGCAACACAATAGTGGAAAAGGGCACCAGAGTGCAGTGTTTTACACTTGTTGGGCTCCTAGCATGCGTTCTTTTGTCTGTACTTCTGACTTGTGCTTCTGTGCACAGTCTGTTATAATCAGGATGTTTGTTAGAAACAGAGGCAGAAACAAACCAAGTTAGTTTAAAAAGCTAGTTACTTTTCTTCTGGAGAGTGGAAAAAATGAAGATTTAACATTTAATCTCCTGGCAGCTGAAGTCAAGATTTATCAGTAGACAATAGGCAGTAGCTTCAGCATAGTGCTCTCGGACCCCACTGAAGTTTGTAGCTCAGCAACTCATTTATAATTGTGGGGGGGGTTCTCATGGCCATGTTTCTTTCAATCTTTCCAATATTCTTGCTATAAAAAAAAAAAAAAAAAAACACCCTTTAAATCATCTATTAACTACTTATGACAGCTTCTGTTGTGTATGAATAAACACTTCTGTTTTACTTAAATAATGATTACTACCAAACTATTAACCTTCAGGATGGTTAACTGTGAAGCAGCATATTATGACAATGCTATATTGTAGATAGTAACCTTTTTACTTACTACTTGTTTCATGTGTTTGTTCGACTAAAAACTACATTTCTGATGTTCAACTACTTATGACAGCTTCTGTTGTGTATGAATAAACACTTCTGTTTTACTTAAATAATGATTACTACCAAACTATTAACCTTCAGGATGGTTAACTGTGAAGCAGCATATTATGACAATGCTATATTGTAGATAGTAACCTTTTTACTTACTACTTGTTTCATGTGTTTGTTCGACTAAAAACTACATTTCTGATGTTCACTTGATTTGCTGCTTTAGCAAACGTAACTGACCTCCAGCCACTATTGTGATAGTCTTTCTTTGGGTTTTTCCATCAATCAAGGGTGAAGTGCTGGGCATTACTAGGTTTGGACTGGCAAAAATGAAGGAAAGCGTGTTGATGCTGGCTTCTTTTGAAAAGACTGCAGACCATCTCTTTGATGCTGCCTACTTCGGACAGAAGGATTCTGTTTGTGGTGGGTATTGCAAATTCTGTTGCAGTTTGTGGTCCTTACCCAGCATCTCTAAACCTCTTCAAAGCATTGGATTTTTGCCCTTGTTAAGCTTTCTGCTCAGCTTACGTGCCAAAAACTTCAGGCTGATGAGGCTGATCCATACTTCTTGATCCTAGAAGTTTGGTGGATGGTTCTCTACTTCTAATCTCAATCAGAGATCTTGAAGTCAGTTGGACATTTGTTACACGTTTCTTAAAGTAGACTTTTAGTGATTTGGTTTTACTTCTCACCACATAGCTCAGTGAAATACCAGGAAATTTGTCCCACTGTCAGTAGTTCTGGTTTTTCAATTGTAAAAGTTTGTATATCTTCAACACCTAGAGCTGATTATGGAATCTAGTACCCCGTTCAGTATTTCAGTTTCGGTTTCATTCCTAATAAGAAGTAGGAAGACATACATGTCTCAGGTAGCATAGCTGAATATCATACTGTGCATAATGATGGCTTATGTGATTTGTCAGTTGTACCTAGAAATAAACAGAAAGGCAAAGTTTTTGACTACTTCAGTTAGTTCTGATCTAAATAGATAAAAATTGTTAGCGTTTGTTTTTTTTTTAAATTAGAAGCCTTGTTTATCAGTACTCTGTTCATTAACAGAACAGAGACAATTCCTGCCCTGAGAAATTTCTTTTTAAACGTCTCTGTTCTTCAGTTTTAAAGTTAAGTTCATTAACATCCACCGAATCATCTTCTCACTGAATTAATGAAAGAATCCGATAAGAGTTTAAAAATATATGTATACATGCACACAAGTGCATGCATGTGCACACACATACAGCCAAATGGAAAATTCAAATAGATGAGTTTTGTCATTCTGTTTGTCTCTTAATTTTGCATTTCTACCATGCACTCTAATACTTGGAATTGAAATTATTTTTCTTTTTTTAAACTCCTTTGCCCCCATTCCTCCCAGATTTCTTTCTCCTTTGAGCTACGTACATTTTGGAAGTCTCTATCTAGTACATTAAACAGAGAAAAGGAGAAGTCAAGCAGGTTTCACCCTCTTCATCATCAGTTTATGTAAGGCCTGCCATCCTGGAGCTGTCACCGCTCATTTGGATTTTCTGGGTGCTAATGAAGTATAAAAATATGACTGTATTATGTTAAGGTTTACTAGTTTGTGTGTATTTCTAGGTGGTCTTAGAAAGTGTAGTCAATTTGAAACAGTGCTTTGTGGACAGTATATTTTCTGAATCGCTGGAATCTGTTAGAAACCGTTGTATTGCTAGTTTGTATTTTAAGAACTCTGCCACTTTCTGGCTGTCCAGCGTTCCACGTGAGTGGGATTTTCTTATTTTATTTAATTATTATTTGCCCGTGATTAAAGCAAGGATCCTGTGGGAGACTGATTGCATCCCGGACAGCAAGGAAAAGAAAATGTTTTCTCAAAGTCCCCTCTGAGCTGGTAAAATCTTGTTTTGAATAATGCGGAAACCAGAGAACTTCTCATGTTGCCTTCTATATAAATGTTTTCGTTCAAATAAGGAAATGGAATGGACAAAACAGAAAATTGTTGTCTGTCTTCCAAAACTGAAGAGATGATACTGGCTTGCTTGTATGAAAAAGTGCTGTGCAGCTGCCTGACCATCACTAGTTATCTCTTTGAATTGCTATGAAAAGACTCTTACACACTCATGGGTTTGCATCCCCAGAGCCAGAAAAAAATTATAACCGTTGCCAAGAAAAATGAGTATGTACCCAAAATCAACTATAGGTGCTGAACCGAATGGCATCTCAAATCAGTGCTTCTCCTGAATGTGTGGGTGTAGTTTTAGACCATGTGGCCTTTGAATCCCTTTTGTCTTGTAAGATGCTTTTTCCTCCTCGAGAAAATGGGGAACAGCTGATTCCTGCTTTACCTACAGAAAGACAAGCATTTTCTTCTGCGAATTGCTGATGCCACCTTTCAGAGGGCAGAGTGGGTTGCAAACTCGGGCAGAGGAGTACATCCAGTTCCAGCAGCATCCACTGGATGCTGGAAGCAGGATCAGCAGGAGTGCTACTGTCTGCAAGCCACTGGTTAGGGGTACAGTCAGCTTGCCTTTCTGTCCCCTTCCCAGAGAGTAGCCAACAGCACCCTTCGTTTCTAACTTAAGAGTGGGAACCTCTTAAGAGCTACAGATCACTGCCGTGACGTTCATTTATGAGGAGGGAGAGCTACAGGTCACTGCCGTGACGTTCATTTATGAGGAGGTAGTCTGGACGGGAAGTGTCAAAAATAACCTCTGCAATAAGAGCAGTGTGACTGGCTTCATCTCTACCTAGCTTCTTCCAGCTGAAAGTGAGAGCAGCAGTTCATGGCTGTCAGCCAGATGCCTAGATCTGCAATAGATTGTAACCGGTAGCGTTACAAGACGTTGCACTGGAGGAGTCTTGGATGGTCATTAGAGCAGAGCGTGCTGTCCTGGCAGTTTTTCTGCCATCAACAACATCGTTATCTTCACCCGTCCGATACGATTTTCATTGGCCTCCATTAGCCTGAGCAGATATATAACATACACTTGGTTTTTACCGCGGCATGTTCTGTCCAAACGTTTCCTGCTCTACATGGCTGCTGTCAGATCCTGCAAACTATTACTCTGTCCATGAGGCAAAAGGGAGGCGGGGTGGACGGGCTTCTGGTATATACATGGAAGTATTGCAAGGGAAGAAGGACTCCCAAAATCTACACGCAGTTTCCGTGGTTCAGTGGTTGGCTCAGGTTGAAAGGTCATTGTGCAAAACCCAGGTAAGTTTTATTCTGCTAGGTGTTAGAAAAGTATTTCCTTTATCCATTGTAACCTGCGTGCCGTAGGGGCTGTACAAAGTAGTGGGCCTAAATATACAGTAACTCCTAAGCATTCTGTTTTGCACAAGATTTTTAAGTGCATAATGTTGGAAAATATGTAGTACAAATGCAGCAACGGTCTAAGAGCAAAAATACAGACTCTTCATTCACATACTTTTAAATTGCCAATCAAATCTTGCCAGAATTTTAAGCAAACTGATTTTCATCCTTTGTGCATTCAAAGGTACAGCTTTTTATTGTTTCTTCTTAAACATTTATCTGAAGGACAATATTCTTACACTCCCGAGAACGTGCGAAAGTGTCATTTGGATCGTTAACAGTACACAGAGGAAAAAACCACCGGTATCTGATAGCTTGTTTGTCATGTGGAACGCTCTTTGGAAAAGTAGTATACATCAGTAGATCTGGATAAACGTGTCAGCACACCGCTGTGAAAATATTACAGCTATCAAAAACAGTTGGGACAGACTTTCTAAATTCAAAACGAGCACTTTGAAAATGCAGAAAGCTAAAGTAGTGGTATGCCTCTTCCACTGGGAAGTTGCGGGGGTTTCAAGGGAACTTGGCCAGATTTGACTGAAGTCTTAGCACCGAGTCAGAGAATGAACATGAAGTAACTTTGCCTTCATCTTCTGCTGTTGGCACTGGGTGGAATGCGTCTCCTCCAAAAACAAACCTTCTGAAGCTCTTTCGTCACTAGAGAAGGTGTTTAGGTTAGGCTGAATTTTTCCTGTCTAGAATTTAAATAAGACAGACTAGATAACATACTGATCTGATGACCATACCGTTTAACTTCTTCCAGTGAAGAGACCTGGGTCTTTACGTGTGAGGTTCAAAGAGGTTTGACAGGCGACACATACAGAATGGGCAAATGAAGACAGTTTTGTAAATCCGTACTCTGCAGATGTTCAACATGTTTGGTTTTTTTTTTCCTAGGTGTTTCTGAGTGCATCATCATGGGAATTCCGATGAATATTGGAACGGGACTTTTTAAACTCTTGCACAAAGCGGACAAAGAATCGACCCCTCCTAGGAGGCCTCTGATATTTGATAATAATGAATTTCATATTCCCATTGTTACATAGCACTTGGACATAATACAAGACAGCAAAACAAGAAATAGCAAGAAAACGTCATTTAAATTAAGAAACGTGTATTATCAGTTCTGTGTGTCTCTAACTGAATTAGTAAGTGAAAGACTATCAAAAGAATTGCCTGATTGTTTACCGCCTGTTGTTAGTACAGACCCTGAAAGGAGAAGCTTCTCTGCACCAGAGAGTGGAAATAAATTTAAAGTGGATTTCAGCTGAGAAAATTTTCTTTTTCATGTGCTAGAATTAGATCTTTGTGTTAATGTTAAGGGGTGGAAGTTGTTACTAACTCAGTGTTAGACACTTGTATTCAGATTTGATTTAAAAAAACCCCAAAACTGCAAGAGAGTTCTGTGAGCTTGCACGGAGCGCGTTTGGAAATGGCCTTTCAACAGGAGCTGCAGGCGTCAATCCATGGCCGTTAAGAACAGAGGCTTCAGAAAGCTGGAGCTGGGTCTCTGTTTAATTCATACGGAGTTACACTTCAAGAGTGCTGTTGAAAGCGTTTGAAATATTTGCTCTTTGCTTGTGTTTTTTTAATTGTTTGGTTGTTTTTTTTTTATCCCAAGTTATTATCCAGTAAATGGTTTTCCTCCCCAGGATTCTGCTTTGGGACGTACCTGCAAGAAGCTGCAGCTTGTAAAGCTGCTACTAAATTCTGAGAAGACTTAGAATGTTATAAGAACATTACGAATTATAAATAGCTTTTCATATTGTAGCAGCTGTTAAACTGCTGGAATCTGTAATTTACAGCAGTCAGAGTTTTGGGAAAGTTTCGTAATTGAGTGGGATCATCTGAACAACCTAGTTTTATTTTAATATATAGAGTGGAAACAGAAAGAGAAGCTATTTTCATGCATTGCCATGAAATAATTTGCAGATATTTTAATCTTTAGCCCACTGGAGCAGTTTTCAGAATGAATATAGATTTTAAATTATTTCAGCGTAGTACATTTAAATTTACTCCGGTGCTACGGAGGGAAAGTATCTTAGTGTTTTCTTGTCAGCAGCGTTTGGATATTCAGTGTGCTCATAACATGGGTCAAGGTTGGAGAGGAACAGAGAGAGAGAGAGAGAAGCTGAAGTCGTGCACTCATGAAGTAAAAGCGGGCTGCTGAATGATCTAGCATTTGAAAGTGAATGGCTTTGCGCTGCAGTTTGTCTTCATGTAGCGACCAAAAGAGAAGTGTAAGGCTACATTTGGAGAATGTGAGTCTGTTGTTTTAAGTCCTAAGGTGCCACTTGTGTTTGTTTTTTAAATCGCCCTCCATGCAGGGAAGACCTGAAGTGAAATTCACCATTCTCAATTTATTTTGTATTTTCAGTGTGATACTAAGTTATACTTCTGCCTGGATTTTGGCAGGGTAAAGATTGAGAATGTAATGCGTTTAGTATCTGCTCTAAAAGCCATATATATTTTGCTGTCTCCCTTTTAACAGTAGAAATTTCAGAATAAATTAAAATTTTCTTTGTGATCTCAGTGAGATTGCCACTTACTGATTTGTCTGTATAGAAGTCTAGCTCTGTTTCTTTTTGAAGATGTAAGTATAGGACGGGTTGGGGCCAAATGGGGAGAAAGCCCATAAACCTTTCCTGTGGAGAAGTACTTCATTTTATCCTGGGAAATTCTACTGAAAGTGCTTGGTATTTTTGTGAATAAAGATTCTTCTGAAGGTGTAAATGGGTGGAGTTTGTATCGGAATGAGTAGCCGCCTCTTTTTTTTTTTCTTTTTCTTTTTTTTTCTGTAAATACAGTGAAATGCGGCTATTTAAATGGTGGGTTTACTCTTGTATGTGTTAAAAGTATTCAGTAAATTACGTGTTATCATTGTCTGTAATATGATAATAAAAAGAGGCAGAGATAAAGAAAATGTAAACCTCGTGTTTGTTTATCGATGCCTTATATTTCTGCATAATTAACTTCTGGATCACCTAACCTCCATCTCCCTCATTTGCTTAGTTATTAAGAGGGTTGAGAATTATTGAGCTTAAATCTCAGGTTATTTACAACCTGCATGAATACGTAATATAAAACCTATCTTGCTTAAAAGTAAATATAAACACGTCTTGCTCTCCGAGCAGGCTATGCGTTTCGTAAGTATTTCAGCCAAAAATAGATTGTTTACAAGAGCACTCCGAGTTAGTAATTACTGTTTGGGCTTGCTGTACTGTCAGTAAACAAATTAGCTGTTGGATTTCACTCATAAGCAGCTTTTTTTAAGGGTCGGTTTTAATGCTCAAAGAAATGGAACTTTGGGATATTCCTTAAAAATTACATTTTTACTAATTTTCTTATCTTTAGTGCAGGTTTCCTTTTTAAAAAATAAATGCTATTTTGCACGTTTTCCTCTATTTTCTAATTAATGTGCTAGCTGAAATAAAATGCGAAGTTAAATGTACATTTTCAAGAAATAATTTCGTTTCTGATAAATCACCAGGTAACGGTCGAAGCCCTGGAACAGACCATCCCAGCCAGCCAACGGGTCGTTGCCTGGAAAAGCGCCACCGCTTCAGTTACGCCGCCTCGGAATGGTTTGTGTCCTTACTACAGTAAAAACGCGCGTGAAGCTAGTGCTGAAATCTCCGGCCGTTAGGTTACGGGAACAATGAGGCACTACCATTCCAATTTGATCACCAGGCGCCCTCGACCTTTTAAACGTCGGCCGGCTCCCGTAGAACACGGGCGTTGAGCTTCGAACGGCCGGGCTGCTGAAGAATCTCGAGTACGAGCCGCGCAGCCAGCGGTGCCGCAGCCGGGCAGCGAGGCCAGCTGCGAGCGGGCGGCCTGAGATGGGAACCCCGACTCCTGTCGGTACTGCGGAGGGCGTATTTTTAAGAAAGCGAGAATTGGCTACCAGAATTCATTAACTTAGTTATGAATATCCATATCCCGATTTCTAATTTTCGCCGTATTTTTCATCCGTTTTAAAAATCATGTAAACTCTTCCTTAATTGTCGGGCTTAGAAGCTCCTCGATAAGTCATGATTTATAAACTGATCCTTGATTATTTTTTTTTTTCCTCAGTGAGGTCTACTGAAAAAATGCTGCTTTACTGTGTGACTTGCACTAAAACTTGAAAACAGTTTTCTGTCTTAATCGTAAGTAAATGGCAAAGCAGATAGAGTGTTCATTTGTGTTCTCCCAAGATTAGTAGTTCTGGCTTTTGTGTGTAGTGGGTCATAAAACCCCTTCCATCTCCACTTTTTCTTCCTGTCTAACAATAGGAGTAGCTGAATAATTACTTCTAAAAATACTTCCGTGGATACGTGGAGATGGGGGGAGCTTCTGTACGGCCCTCTTTGCCCTACAAACGAACAAATGAAACCCCACCTTTGGTCCCTCCGATCGGAACACAGGAGGCGGCCTGCTAGCCTGGCGACGGCTCCGAGGGAGAAGCCTGGAGGCCTGGCGATAGGTAGAAGGCTGCCCGAGCTGCTGAAGCGCACGGTGGGTAGGAAGGGATCGGCCGAGCTCGGCGGCGAGGGCAGCGCCTTCTCAGCGATGGGAACAGAGCAGAAGACAAGCAGAAGCGTTAAGTGAAGGGGGGAGAGGAGAACGAAGAAACCCAACGGAGAAGCAAAGCAAAGCTCCCCTTCCCGAGGCTGTTGCAGGCGTTAGGTTAGGTGTTTGCTGTGAAACAAATTTTGTGAAACAAAAGGTTTCCGTGACAGCGGTATGGATGGCAAGGTGCAGCTGAGAACACTGGGGAAATGGCCGTTTGCTGCGGGGCCGGGCAGGGCTGCCCCGCTGGGGTGTGCGGCTTCAGCTGAAGGTAAGCTGGAGTGCTTCGGCAAGCCTGCGGGGTATCCTACAATGTATGCAGCCTGCGTGATCTTGACGGAAGACCAGACACAGACCTGACAGGGTTATAATTTTTACAGATGAGGTTTACGCTAATTAGCAATGTGTGACTGCTTAACCTATATCCTTTGACAAATCGCTGTTCTCTCCCCGTCGTATTTGTATTTGATGGGAAGAGTACTTAAGGTGGAGGAAGCATGCAGGCAGAAATTGTAGATAAAATTCATTAGAAAACCAAAAAGCAGAGAGCAAATTTTTTTTTTTTTTGAGAAGGCACTTCATTAAAAAAAAATAAAGTACTTTCTTAGTATGTTTATCAGGAAACTACTTTACACGTCTCTTATCTGCAGAGAGATAAGAAAAGAGAAGCATGTGCTATATAGGTTTCCTGTTGTGAACATGGGAAGCTGGGAATAAATCTAGGACTGTGCTGCTTTGGCCCATAACTTGAAGAAGTTTAGTACGGAGGGCTATTCCTTTTTTTGCTTTAGCTATGCTTCGGAAAAAAGGAAAGCAAATGAATGCTGTATTTTACAAATTCACTGCAAGTAGGATAAAATTTGGTTCCTTGAGGACAAATACTCCTTGATGTCTGACCACTTGTCACTGTTTCCGTATAAGCCGAAGGAACCGCCGCAACAGGTAGTTCCTCAGTTTTGTATCGCCGTGCTTGCAGACAGGGATGACTTTAGAAACCCATTGCAAACAGGATAAAGACTTTCATGGCATCTGCGTATTTGCCTAAATTCTTCTGTGAATGTAACTGATGAACATTGTCTCTTCAAAACGGTTAGCTAAAGCTATGCATTCAGACCTCGAAAAGTCTGTCAGTATTTAAATATGTGGAAAAAACATGAGAAAATAAGGAAAAACTGGCCTGTGTTTTTTATATTGTCTAAGAACAGAAAAACTAAAAGGGATCAAACTAGAAAATGTGTTAATGTTTTAATGCACAAATACTCGGCAGGTTATTTGGATGCGATTACAGTATTGGTACAAATGCATGGCAAATTTATCTTGAGGAATAAATTCCGAAATCTCACAGGACAATCTGAAAGACTGAAATAAAACAAACCAGCCCTACTACTCTTGTATGTCAGTGCTTGTGAAAATGAATTAAGGTTTCCTGTAACTGATAAAATTAAAAATTTTAAAGCATTCCTTCTAATGAAATTAGATCACATCATCGTCTTCCACTAGAGAGCAGCGTTTTGTTTTGGGAAAAGAGGTGTTTGGGTAGCAAGTCTTTGTTTTTCTATTAAAAATGGTTTTTGCAATATCAGAGCTGAAATACAACCATGAGAAGGAAGGTTACCTGTTAAAATCATATACGTGAGGAAGGAGATTAAGGGAATTCATTTTCCCAAGAAGGAGAAAAGAGAGTCCAGACATGCTTTTTCACGAATTAGGAAGGACTTGCTTATCTTCTGCCCCATCTGGCTTAAAAAAAAAAAAAAAAAAAGCCAACCAAACCAAAAAAGTAGAGCTTACGTAGAAGGCTGCGGTCATTCCCAAGGGAACTCATTCCCAAGGGAACATAGCGAGTGGCTCCTGGCAAGTGGGAGAACGGCCTATCTGTACTGTGAAAGGGGACGTGTCTCCTGTCGCAGCATTTTCCATGCAGCAGTGATTGTTACAATCTGCGTTCGTTCGTTCTCTACGGCGAGAACTCAAATATAGCTCCAAGAGCTGCTCTGAAGCATGACGTTCTGGCAGCTCGCTGGGTAGCATCTCGCGTTCTTCAGCTGCTGCAGAACCCCACAGCGAGGCTGTATGAAAAACACTTGAAGGTGATGCTGAGAGATGCAAGAGACCAATGTTTAGGACTGAAGGTAATACGAAACAGATGGTCTTCACTGTGTACAGACAGCTGAAAACAGCAAGATTTATGAAAGATGACTTCCACTTTACTGTCTGAAAGCTACAGGGATGCCTGTAGCTTTGTTAGTTCCTATCGTACGTGTAACTCAATTCACAGTGGTCTTTTGAGGGAGAACTTAGTGTTGACTGGCTGCGCTTGGGGATTCTGTTGGCCATGAGCCGCTTTGAATACAGCGTTGTCTTAACCACCGCAGTTTCTTCTAGTTACACGTAAAGCCACTGTGTGCATCAGATGGTAAAAGGTCTTTCTGAATCCAAAGAGTCTGTCTTGTGGGTCCGAGCCTGCGAGATGAGGAGATATTGCATGTTCCTTTCAGAAGCAGTGATGGTAGGTGTGACCGACGTTGCGCGGGAACATGGTGGTTTCTGCAGGTGTTGAGGATAGAGGGAAGAAAGCTGAAAGGAGGGGGAACGCAAAGATAAGCAAGGGGATATGGAAGCAGTAGAGTGGAAGTTCATATCTGTTTGGGGGGGGGAACAGAACGGTGCCGGCTAGGTAAAGTGACAGACAGATACTCGTAATCTCTACAAGGAGTCCCAGTGAAGCGATGGAAATAGCTGGAAAAAGGACGCGTGTTCCCGAGAACTAAGATCCCGTCATTTGTACTGGAGGGTACTGTCACTGGCTGTGACAGCTGATAGTTAAATCATCATTCGTTCATTAGATGACTATTCATAATGAGTAATAACTGAATTATTTCTTTCAGTTATCATATCTGTTTGGTTAAAATGCTCTTTCAAGCAACTGTACACAGTTACAGCTCCTTAACTACAGTGATATGCTACAGTTAAGTGTAAAAACTGCTGTGCACGTTGGGTTCTGGTACGGTCCACGTGGAAGATCACATCTGTAATTGGGGGGCAAATGGAATCTGTCTTTCAGCGTTGCTACCTGCGGTTAGATCAGAAGCATTCCTCCTCGTCTGAGGAGCCTTTAATAGTCTGTTAAGTCCTGCTACTGGGCCAAGATACAGAAATGACTTCAATTAAATTCCTAGTGGTGTGTCTCCCACTAGAAGAGAGGCTACAACATCTATGAAGATCAGGTGGATAATTCACTAACGTTTGAAAAGGAAAGCTATTGCATATAGATTTTGTTGTTGTTAAAAAAAAAAGAGACTCTTTGCAATGAATGTCTGCCATCGCAGTGCTATGACCTTGTTGATTTCAAAGCCGGATAGTGCTGAGGAGTTTTAGTCCGTGGATAGAAGAGGACATGCAGGTGCCTCTGTGACTGTGGCTTTTGGGGTCTACAGAAAGCTGGGGTACCCCACCGGGTTTCAGACCAAGTTCCTTCCTCCTCCACGGTGGCTACGTTTTGTCAGTTGGAGACACTGTTGACCAGAAATGAAGCGGTTACGAAAGCAGCAAGTATCTGGATTATTAACCACAGGCATTTTATTCTCCTTTTTGTGAAAGTGGGTGTTGGTTGGCTGATCTTTCAATACGTACGGCAATTTTATCTGCATGCAACCCTTCTAAATGTTAAATTGTGCAGGTTTTTAAAAGCAAAATAAAGAAAATTAATTGCCAAGAAATGCAAAAGCAACAGTGAGACTGTGCTGGTAAACTTTAGGAGTCCCAGAAAATGCCAGAATTAGGTGCGAGACTTAGAAATTATTTGACTTGATTTATTATTCAGGGTTTTGTTGCTTTCTGAGAAGAATTGGTTAGCAGCGTGGTGTGATTCATCCCTGTTTGTAATCCTGTGGTACTGTTTTCTCTTCTGTTACTTCAGATAGGAGTTGGTTCTTAAAGTCCCCGGTTCTACAGGATGAAGTCCTTCAGCCTGAGCAATACACAATCACAGATCGGGGCTTCTTTGACTCAGGCCAACTCTCTTCGTTTACTCGGTAAACTGCTGACTGTCTTTGGAGTGACGAGGATGGCCTTGGCCATACCGTGGTGCGGGCTTGAAGCACCAGCAGCGATACTGCGTGACTCATTGCTGAAGGGCACAGCGGGCAGGGGATCTCTTTCACGCGCACACGGGAAGGAAGGACGCACCTCGCTCCTTACCCTACCCTGACCCCTGCACTTTTCCAAAGCAGTGATGCTAAAATGTTGGCTGTATGTGTAGGTACCTCGACAAGCCCCCACACAACAACTCATTCCCTTTCCCATATGCCAGTCTTCCAGATTTTTCAGCTCGCGCAGATATTTTCCGGTTACATCAGAGGCTTCCTTTAAACTTCCATTTTTAAGAAGATGTTTAGTTCTTCTGACTTACGCCACTGCTGTGCATTTCCTAGTTCCCCTTCGCATTTCTTTCTTTCTCCTTGTCCTTGCTTCTCACACAGATTCCTCCCTTCTGGGCCCGTAGTGACTGTCACTGCTGGTGACACCGCTTCCCCGCAGCCGTGCTGTGTCAACCATGCTGTGCCACTGGCTGGCTTCAACTCAGCCATGCGAGGTTACTGTGAACCTTTGCCTGGAGGGTAATTAAACCACTCGAGGGAAAAACGTCTCCTCAGCACATCCGGATGTGGAAATTTACTGCCGTCAAAATCACAATTACGGTCAAATAACTTTTGGAAAAAATGACCTTATTGTATAAGGGAATGTATTTGTACCCTAAACTGCAATGAAAAGGCATCCCTGCTTCACGTGGCTCTTTGCCAGCACTGAAAACTGTATTCAGCTCTTTAATTCTCCACTTACTTTTCTCTTTGGCCTGCTTCTGGTCCTTCCCGCTTACCTGACACCGGTGTTGTTTGCCTTGCTTGTGTTTGTATGTATTCTGTTGAGAAGAAAAATAAGGAGAAGGGATGATCAGCACAGCAGCTTGGTAGGTAGTTGGCAGGCGTAGAATCAGTTAACCGTTGCTGCCGCACACTTGTATGACCTGGGGAAATCTTTAGGCTCCCTGTACTTGAGATTCAGCCTGTGAAAGACTGTTAAACGGTGATAGTCTCTCCTTAGCAGCGTGGTTGTGAGAGGAGACGATAGAATCGTCGAGGTGAGTGAAGGGACTGCGCTTGTGAAAACTTACACGCTAGACAGAAGACTTAGTAAATGGCATGTACTTGTCCTCCTAGGTTTTCATTGCCAGGATGTGTGGATTAAACAACGTGATTAGCATCTGCTGCGTATAGTTCTTTTTATTCTTTCATCTTCCAAAGAAAGCGGAAAAAGGACAGAAGTTGCTGCTCTTGAAGTCAGCTGCAAGACAGACACTGACTGCAGCAGGAAAAGGAGAGGGCAAGGCAGTGAAGCTCTTCGCTGCCATTAATATTCTTGGAGGGGGAGGGTGGCAGCTCTGAAGATGAGTTAAGGGAAAAAAAATTCTGAGAGTACAAATAGCCCATGGTAAAAAGGATGGTATTTGGCTTGCCTTGCTGCTGAAGTGTATTTATCCTTCACGGAATATCCCTAGCAGACTTGGAGACTTTTTATTTCAGTTATTCTTTTGCACAGTATTTTTATTACCAAACTGGGGCTTAATCCAAGTCCCCTGGAAACCAATTAGAGAACTCCAACTCGGCAGAACTGGATGAGCTTTGGTATATGCATTACATTAAATATTTCTATCCGTCAAACTCCCACCAGTTAATGCATCTTTATGAGTTTCAAACAGTTGCATAACACTTCTCTAAACATCATTGCTGCAGACTTGATCCAGAAAGAATCATTTCGACCTAAATCCTTTTTAAAAGGCTTCCATGCTGCTCGGGACTTTGTCTCAGACGTTTCTGCTGATTCTGGGCCACGCTGTGTATGTTCTTTTCCGTTTAGTATCGAGGTGGGGATTTGCCTTTTTTTTTTGGGAGGAGTTTTTCTGTTTGTTGTTCAATTCTGACAAATCCCGGCGTTTATAATAATTTAAGTTCTAAATTACTTTTATGGCATTTTTCTTTAAAAAATACTAGTCAACTTGAACTGTTGAATGTTTAATTTGTACGTTTTTGTTATGAGGGGGGAAAAATACAGATGTGTTGAAGATTCGTAGCTCAGTTTAAACTGGATAACCAAACCTTGTGGAAGCTGGTCGTGCAGCTGCCACTGTGCCAAGCTGAGACATTATTTCATTCTGGAAGTCTCTGATGCCTTTCCCATCCCTGCCAAGGCATGTAGACTGGCGCAGAGACTGTATTCCTTTTGCCTTCTAAATTAGAGAGTAACTTAGGAGTTACTTCATTTCACGTTAGTTACTGTTTTCAGAACTGATTTTAGTGAAGTCCGGTATTTTTGTCATGTTAAACGCTCCCCAGTCTTCAGTTGCATCTTGGCCCATAGTCTGCTTTGCCTGAGCAAAGTCACTGTAGCAAGTTGTACAAGGGTTTCTCTTTGACTTTATTCCCACCGTAATCCCAGTCTTGTGTTTACCTCCTACAAAAGTCATTTCCCCCTCCCGCCCAAGGAATATCCTGCAACGGTAAAAGTAAAAATTTCTTCTCAAATCAGAAGCATATGGAATTTATGCGGTATTTATGTAAACAGAAATCAATGTATCGCTGTCAAATAGCAGTTAAAGTCGTAGCTACGGGTTCGACGCACAGGATCTGCCTGAAGACCAGCATATTTTTCAACCTCCTGACCATCTACGTTTGTCTGGGTTTCACAAAGACTTGCAAAACTGTACACAATTAATGAAAGTACACTAGAAATGCTTCTCCTACATCATAAAACAGATGGATTCAGAATGCTAGAGCATTTCGTTATGAAGCAATAATAATCCCCTCCAGCTGGATGCTCCCCACAACCCTGCTCATCTGCTTCCATGCATGATAAGCTTTTGGAGTCCAACCAGATCCGAGTGTTGGTCTGTTCTCATACGCAGATCTGCTGGGTACCGTTTTTTTTTCAGGAGCTGCAGGACTAGCCCCTCAGGCGTGTGTGAAAAGAGGCCTTGCACGGTACCTAGAGAAACGCAGAGAACCACGGCTGCACGCATACCTGTCTCCATTTCCGCGGGGAGCTCTTTGGGCTTGGACTAGAGATATCTGGACTGCCCTGGAGCTTCACTTTGGCAGCGGGAGCCTTTTCCTTCAAGTCCAGCTATCCCACAATTAAAGCACTGCCCCACGCTCACCGGCTGTGAAAGTGTGCGTGTTTGTGTGTCTCGGGCAGTGTTTCCTGTGGCTCTGCAAGCATTCTGCCCCTAAGTCTTTCTAAAGCTCTGCTTTGTCATTTCTGCCTGCTAGGCATAATGAGATGGTTTTTTGCTCTTTCTATACCCATCGGGCTCCTGTCTGACAGGAATGATATTCTATCAAAACAACTTCCCTTTCTCTCTGGCTGCATTTTTTTAACATACTACGTTTTCTAGTGGTAGAATAAAATGTGTCTATTTTGGTAGATAATGAGCAAGGCATCTGAACCAAAACCCTTTAAAATCAATGGGAGAATCACCATTATCTGCCAAGAGTCTTGGATTAATCCCTAGGTCCTTTCATTGACTTGGAGACCCTCAAAAACTTAGCTTGGAACGGAGACGTATTCAACTCTTAAACCCTTGCATGTCAGTGAGCAGGGGAACTACTTGCTATTAAAAGTACATGTGCTATTCTTAGCAGATCTGAGGCTCCAAATATGAAATGGAACATAAGAAAATACCTTTCCTTCTTCAAGAGCCTTTAGCTTCAAATCCAGTTTGAAAATGCTCATTGCTGACAGAAAAACAATGAAGACGGCGAAACTGTGCCGAGGCTTACTCTGAAGTCCTTACTATTACATTTGTCTACCTCCTGCAAATCTAGTTTGGGTTTTCTTCTTACGAATTCCCAGCTTGTGCGTGGCTTGTTTGTCGAAGTTACCCAGGGATGCTTAGGGCACCCATTTGCTTTTATCTCCCCATTAGTGCTAAAAGAAGTAAAAGCAAATGATCGGTATAAATAGCCTCTCTTGGCTTGACTTGAAAACTGACCTAGAAACTAAACCAATAACAAACTGCAAGGAACAGCTTTTAAAGGGGCTGTTTAACATCTGCTCGCTTATAGAAGTTAACCACATCACAAGTCAGCCTAGTCTCCCAAAGAAAATTAAATCGCCCCCCAGTTCTGTTCTAAACAGGGGGGCACTTGGGATGTGCATGCAGGGTGCCTTCCCTAGGAAAGCTGAAATTCTTACAGCCCTGTAGGATCGCCACTGACGTGCCTCTGTAGTACTGCTGGTTTTCTTTTGCTGCCTGTTTTTGGAAGCAGTTGTCTGAGAAGCAGAAGTGATGGTGTGTATTCACAGCTCCAGGAGGAGCCAATTCACCTACCCTTTTCTTCTCCCCCCCCCAAACAAACAAACACACACCCTTCCTGCCAGGTATTCTGCCCCAGAGGAAGGTCTTTTCTCCCTCTTTTAACAGGCAAATCTTTAGCTGCTTAAGTAAAACAATTTTTTTTTTTAAATTTGCTTTTTCAACAGCCCTGGGGAATTTAAAACCTTCAGCAGACAGGGTGGGTTTTTTTCTGTTGAAGCTGACTGAAATAACTGTCTGATCTTCTTCATTTTAATTTGAATTACCAGTTCAGCCCCTGCCCAGAGTGGGAATGGGCCAAAATAATTACTATCTGAAAACCACCTAGCGCAGTGCAAGATGAAATGACTGATAGGTTTTAAGGCTACAGGGGAAAAAAAAAAGCAATATAATCCTCTGGTCTGCTTTCCTTCATGCTGTATGTCACAGGAGCTCACTTAAGAAAGAACTAAACCATTTCCTGGAGTTCACGGTCACACATTTTTAGGAAGACAAATGATCCTTGTGCTTCTGTGGGAGTCCGACAGCAGTTCCCTCGGTCCGCAGCTTCAGCAGGAGCGCTGAGGACCTCGGGATTTACGGGCATAGCCCATTCCTGCAGGCGATACTGCCAGGTGAAATATTTTGCCTGGGCAGTGCCGAGACTGCTTACGTTATGTTTGGGGGGTTTTTTTTCCCTTTTTATGGGTAAATGAGATCATCTCATCTGCTGGCCCATTAGGCCAGCACCTTCCTATCCTGAAAATGCTAATTAATTGTCTATCAGTTACATCAATCTGAAAAAGAAAGCTTGTGTTGAGAACTGCTTAGCTGCTAGTGTTTCATATAACACCTATTACAAAATCTCTGTGCTGCTTCCTTTGCATCTTAGACGGCTCTGATCTCAACTTGGTGGTCACTTGCCTTTCTCATACACCTGTCTTGGAGACTGTGTAATCTTCCTTCCCAGGATCTACACAGTGTTGTCAGCTTCCATTAACTTACTGCAAATCTCTCAATATTTTTCCCTAAACCCTTAGTTGCTTGAATCATATGATTACGTGAGCAGCTTAGCTTTCATTGCAAAACCGTTTCTAGCATACGCGGCTGCCAATGAAGCCTGAAGACCTGTATCCTAAGGGCTCCAAAACCATAAAAGCAAATAAAATGTCTCCCATTTATTTAAAAATAATAGAAGAAACTCCTAATCCTGAAGAAAATCCTCTACTTTTGACCACTGGAATTTCTGACCGGTTCAGATTGATATTGAGGAGGGGATTCACCAGTAAAACCGCAGCAGCAAGGCTGCCGCCGTGACTCGGGCAGCAGCAAGCAGGTAGGTGCGGAGGAGGAGGAGGAGGAGGAAGTGTCTGAGAAGCAGCGACAGGTTATTTTTTGCACACAAGACTATTGTCCTGTTGAAAGTCCTGTTAAAGTGAGTATAGGAAATCCGTTTTAAAGCCCAGATGTTTCTAAAGGGTGCCTTATCAGAAAACGCCAAGCTAAAACAATACAATAGTGTCACTCACATTCAAAGCCTTGCCTGTTCGCTGCTTTTTTTTTTAATACTGTAGTTAATATTGTGGAATTTGCTGGGATTTCATATACTGCACAGAGGTGTATGGGCTTAAAAACAGTCTTCAGCTGCGGGACTGCGGCTTGCTGAAACCTAATGCTTGTGCTGAGGATGCTGCTGTCCTCCCAACAGAAAATTCTGCAAGACAAGGACTTAAAAGTACTTCGCTGCCCGCATCTCAAATCTACAGAGGCAGGTTTTTCAGAGGCAGATATACCAAGCAGACGCCCAACTTGATTTTTCAAATTCCAATTTCTGCTTTTGAAAATCGTTCCCAAGGGCTGATACCTTCTTAAGCCTTGCATGTTTTACCTGTATCTAAAGACTTCATTTCTGCATGGCAATGCTAGTGCTTCTCCTTTTCTTTCTGAAAAGAAGATACAAAACTGAATAAAAATAAACCCCAGTTTCTGCCTCCATGTCCCCATCTTGTCCCCCAAATGTTTCTCTGACTTCATAGGCATAGGTATTGCTAGCCTAATATGCTGCCTCAGAAAGTCAATGTTTTTTTCTAATGCCCAAAGCATACATCTTCGGTAGCCTAGTTTCCAAATCTTAAAAAAAAAAGGATTTGTAAAGCTTTTCCAAAGCTTAGAAAAATCTACTCATCTTCTTTTGCTGTTAATTTGTCAAGTTGTGGTTTGAATCCAATTTTCACAAGCACCCATGACATCCTGTGTCAGATATTTAATTACATTTTTTCAAATCCTTCCTTTTATTTGGTTTAAACAAACAAATGAAAAACCCGCCTTCCTTTTGGTGCTCTGATAAACACCTGGTTGATTCTTGCATAGTCTGTGCAAGTCGTAGACTTTAATTCACGTCAGGGATCTGTCTTTGATTAACTTAGATTTTAGCTCTGAAAATTTATTCCACAGATAGATTCTTTTTCTGAAAACTTGGCAGGGGAACCAAAGCGGTTGGCCTATTTTTTTTTTTCTCTTGGAGGGAGGGAGGAAGGCATGAATTGAAAACTGGGTTTGCTTCTTATTTTGGCAGTAGTGTTGTAGATTCTGGGGTGCTGCGACGATCTGAATTTTGGTCACTTCGTGAACTTTCGGCATAATGAATTCGCGTACGTTTCACAGTTTGAGTCTTCAAAGATGACATATATGCCTAAGTCTTACGAAGACGTTCCCCGCGCTTGCTGGGGAAGGTCTATACTGAGTCAAGCGATTGAGGCAACAGCAAGGTCCCTCTCTTACACAAGGCAATCGCCAGCCGGCCGAACCCGTGAAAGAGAAGTTTATCCGTGCAATGAGAAATTTATCTGAATTTACCCGAGAGCAAAGACGACTTGCCATTTGCAAGAAAAATGGAGTGTAAGAGACTCAGACAGGACAAAAAGATAGAAACTGCATTGCCAGACAGAAAGAAACCCAATACGACAGGGATTTACCCGCTACCTGGCACTATCTGAGCAATGGCAAAGGGAGGTGTGGATCTGCAAGCAAAAGGCGAGGCCGGCGTTGCAGGATGAGGAGACTGATGTTTTATTTGGACGAGCAGGCAAAGGACTAAGACACGCACTGGGGAAAGGCGGGAGTAAATCGAGTCCAGAGCAAACACTTGCCAAGGCACACCTCCCTCTAGACTTTGGAATGGGACTCAAGATACCGGAGTTATGCCCTGCCTGAACGATGCCGTTCCCGTGTTACTGCAACCTCTGGCGAAGAGCGCGTATCAGGGTGCTGCGTCAGGCAGAGGACGAAAACCGAGATCGTTCTTTATTATTTCAAGTAGTGGAGGACTGCTGCATAGATCTAAAGTACGGCTCTTATCATAATGCCCCGTAATGAAATTTGGTGGTTTGTTTCCTTTTCTTAACAGGAAACTATATAAGCACACACGTGATAAAACAATATCGTTAAAGGACTGCCGAGATTAGAAAGTCTTAAAAACTAGGAACTACTTGAATAATTTGTGCAATCTTTGTTCAGTCTTCCTGTGCATTTGCCTTACGAAAGCTTTCAACCGCACGATTACTTGCCCTGCGTTCTGCTGCAGGCGCCGAAGGGGACTGCCCTGGCGCCGGCTGAGAGCCGTGTCTGCTTCGGCTGTGCACCAGGTGACACGAGGCAGGTTTCACTTCTTGCCGGTAGTTTTTCACTCTGTTCTGTTCCAACTTCGTTTCGCCGAGTTAAAGACAACAATTCATGCATACCGGTGTTAACCAGTATTTCTGGAATGTACGATCACTCTCCTGGCTAAACTTTGCCCAACTTGTTGGAGAGAAGTAGGCAAATTTTCTGATAAATTTAAATAGTCTAGAAAGAACACAGTTTGCAGGAATTGACAACATTAGTCATTACCCAACAAAGCTAATCTCTGTGTATTTTGTCTAGTAAAGGAAGTTGCTAAGAAAACCATGGATGCAAAATTAGAAGAAATCAATCTACAAGAGCATAAGCAACGATGGACGAAACGTGAAAAAAAACTTGTTTCAAAATCATGCCATACTTCCAAGTATCGTTTTAAATAACGACTTTTAAGGTTGAGAAAAATCCTTAAGTCCCTTTACTCTGTATCTGCCTCCACTAATAGCAGTAGAATGCGTACCATGACTATGTGTGTAATCCAAGGCTGTTTTCGCGTATGAGAGACATCGTTATCATCATCTGCTGAACCACATAACGTGACTTGAAACTCAGTTCAGCACCTGACTTCTCAAAACGGGTGTGTTAACAGAAAATTCTAGGGAACAATTGCTTCCCCTCGTACCTCACCGAGTCCAGCTCTCTGGACACTAAATAAAGCATGTAAGCCTTTGGACAGGAGGCTTTCAGGTAATTTCAATTGCTACTAGATGTAACGGGGTTAACACAAACACCGGTAATGCTCTTTCTGTGTCATTACAGCCACCGTTATTTTTGCAGGATGTCAGAAACATACCTACGCGGCAAGATGAGTCTTTCGTCTAAAACGTGAATTTCAGATTGTAATTGCTTGTGGTCATTCTGCAGCCTGTTCCCCTAGCTGCTTGCAAATTAAGGTACCATTCGGTGCAAGCGGTGTTGGCAGACTGTTTACCGTCAGACAGAAACGTTGTTATTCTCCTTTTGCTTTGCTGAACCATTACATCCTCCTGCTGAGTACAGACACGGCCGTGCTCTACTGGGACATTACCTGGCCCCTGGTTATTCACGGAACAGCGGTGAAACTACGTTCGGGGGGAAGATGAGCCAGCAGGTATTACTAAGGTTTAGATCCTCAGTTTGAATAAGTCCATTTTTGTAAATTCTAATGGACAAAGACCCACACGGCCTGTTCCCATGTTGATGCTTTGCTTTTTCCGCCTCAGGATGAACTGAATCTCGACGCCTGAAGTTGCCGCCCGGTGCCCCCCGCAGCTCTCCCGCGAGCACCGTCAACAGGCGGCCCCCGACCGCGAGCACCGTCAACAGTCAACAG
>NW_008795129.1:56253-92038 GCF_000699145.1 Aptenodytes forsteri
GGGGGTCGGAACTCGCCCGTGTTTGCGCTTGGGCTCTCGGTTCTTGCTCTGTGCTCCCGACCCCTCTTCCTTTCTCTTCTGGCGGGCGCGCCGGTACTGCCCCCCGAGGGGTGCCGCCGATGCTGTGCCGTGCCCTTAGGAGAAGCCACCCCAGCCTGGAGGGGTGCTGCTGCTGCTGCTCCCACCCCCGGAGGCCGGGTGCCGGTCGGGGGCTAGGGAAGACCGGACCCGAAGGGGTTTTCCTCCCTCGAGGCTCCTCTGGGGCCGCCGGTGGTGTTAAACAGTCGCTTCTTGACCGGGCAAAAGTGTGAAACTCCCCCCTGCAGCCAGGCTGCTGGAATGGGCTGCCTGGCAGGGCTCCAGCAGATGTGCGTTTGAATAAATACTGTCACTATTTTTCTCCGGACAAACGTATGTTTGTTTGAGGCTATATTATTGTAACTCTTCTTGGCGGGGGGGGAAGAAAAAAAAAAAATTTTTACGGACCCGAAGGGGTTTTCCTCCCTCGAGGCTCCTCTGGGGCCGCCGGTGGTGTTAAACAGTCGCTTCTTGACCGGGCAAAAGTGTGAAACTCCCCCCTGCAGCCAGGCTGCTGGAATGGGCTGCCTGGCAGGGCTCCAGCAGATGTGCGTTTGAATAAATACTGTCACTATTTTTCTCCGGACAAACGTATGTTTGTTTGAGGCTATATTATTGTAACTCTTCTTGGCGGTTAGAACAGGACAACAATTGATTCAACTGCAAATCCAGACGAGAAGAATTTGAGGGTAAACCTCCTTCTCGGCTAAGTTGGGCTTTGACCCACGGGTCTTACCCTATTCTCCTCCCTCTAAAACAAGCGACAGTCTACTTTCATGCGGACCATACTAGGCTTTAAAATAATAATAAAAAAAGAATTTGGTGATAATACACAAGGCCTTGCAAATGCAGCTGTGTTTCTAGATGAGAAATACTTCGATTGAAGTAAATGGTTATTCTGTATTATAGATTACAGATAAAGAATATGCAGTTATCTAAGTGATGTGTAAGTATTCTCTTCCAGTGTGTGTCCAAGTTGACCGATTCAGAAATGTGGGGTCTCTATTTGTTTTGGTTTCCAGATTTGGGAATTGCAGGGTGACTACCTGTTTACGTAAGAAGCTGCATTGGGAGGGCTGTCTGGCTCTTGTAAACTATACCATTTCTTTAAGAAAAGAAACCCCTTTAAGAGCTGCTTCCGTCTGGAAAACAGCTCTTGCATGTGCAGTTGCACTGTGTACTCTGCCCTTATTTGAATTATACTGTTGATGCTAGGAGTTTGGTAAACACAAAAAAAATGCGTGAGGGTCTTTGTTTTGTTTTATATCAGTGTATTATAGCCTATGGCCTTTTCTAATGAATATATGGCAGGACCTCACAGGATGGGGAAAAATGGACTGAACAATAGACCTCAACACTTCTAACATTATGTGGCCTGACATCAATAGGAGATGAGGGCACTCGCTGCCTTTCAGAATGGGACCCATGATGTTTTTGTATGATTAGATTAATGCTCGGCCTTGTCTTGTTGAGAAGATGCATTAACGGTACTGGGCTACTAACATTCCCCAGCCTTAAAAACAAAGGTGTAAAGCATGAATGGCAGGAAAAAACGAAGTAGGCGTTGGATATAGTAATACTCTTTATTTTTAAAATACAAGTCGGAATTGCAAAATGTCTCACAACACCGAGCTCTCAAGGGAAAAGTAGTTTGATTGGCAAAATGAACTATATCCTCGCTGACTGAATGTGTTCA
Organism: Aptenodytes forsteri; assembly: GCF_000699145.1. NCBI lineage: Eukaryota > Metazoa > Chordata > Aves > Sphenisciformes > Spheniscidae > Aptenodytes > Aptenodytes forsteri. The sequence continues at coordinate 58,028 of NW_008795129.1, forward strand.
TGAGGCTAATCTGAGTTAAATTAACATCTGTGTGGGGAACGATGTTCCCCTGATGTGGTGGGTTTTAAAATTTTACTGCTTTCATTTATCAGTAGTAATAAAGAGCTAACTTTGAGAGTTACGGTTTTGTTTCCCTTGCGATAAACATGTTTACAAATGAGTACACAGGAGATTGCTAACAGTGAGCTTAAGAATAAACCGTCACGCACATAGGAAGGTAAAGGACCTTGAGCCTTCAGACACCGTTGTATATATTCCAACTTCACTCGCCTGAGGGGGGGTCTCATGGTAACTAGTCATGAGGCTGCTTGCGTGCCCACTGAGCGCCTCCGAAAAATCCTGGTCTACGTGCAAGTTTGTCCTGGATGTGTTATGCGAAGAGTTAATGTTTGAGCGTAACCGCGGTAGAAAGGTTCTTGTTTGAGCCTGTGTCGGATGTAATGGGGTTTTTACTCTATTATCTCCCTGTAGGAAGTCTGACCACCCATCCTTTAGGAGTCTTACTCCTTTCCACTGGGGCTGTTGAAGGCTGATGAGTCAAGTCGCTTTTTGTTCTTTGGGTGTAGTAGCAAACCGTAAACACGGTAGCAAGGAGAACTGTTGGATGCTGTATTTAAAATACTTAAGTGAAACGGTCCTCAGCGTATATTATGTAAAATGCCTCTATTCTTAAAGGCAAAAAATACATATCTTAAACATCCCTTTAATTGAACCTATTGAGCTGAATTAATTTTTAAAATTGCTATTAGTATATGAAAAAATGATGGTTTACAGTGGTACACTTAATTTTAGTATTGTTTGGAAGAGGAGGCTAATATAAAGTACATGCCCTGGATGCTTGTTGGAGTTGAAAATTATTTATAACCAATAACGTCTTGTAGTAGTGTTTGCTAATTTCTTTTTCCAGGGTGCTGTTGTTGTGAGGGAAACGGGAAGGTAATCGGCAACATAATTTTGTTCAAAGTTGCAGAATTCAGCATACAGTCTGCTCGCTATGCTAGCGCGAATGATTCTCCTTCCATTTTAACGTACGCGACGCGTACCATTACTTTGTGGGGTTTTTTCCTTCTCATTTTAAATATCACCTCCTATTGGACTTTAAAGGTGATATGTGAACTCGGATGGAAACTCAGGCTGTTATTCATATCAACCGTTCTTGTGGCTGGCTGGACAATGTAGAGCTGACACTTTTATAAGTATTTATCTACACAACAGGGAGGGAGGTAAACAGCTGGTCTGACTGCTAAAGGGAACGAACTGGGGTCCTGCTAACTGCCGAAAGACTTCCAGCGTGGGTAACTCTGTCTTTACGTTACAAGGAGCTCGCTTTGCTTTGTAGAGTTTCCCCCAGTTCAATCCCCATTCAAATATATCTGTCTTCTAAAATAGCTTCTAATTGCTCGTTTTAAACCTAAAACTGTGTAGTGGTTTGTGGATGACGGTTTCTCCAATAAAATGTATATATTTTTTTAAGCTGGTTGTGTTTCTAATTTGAGAGTAGTGCGCCTAACAGTGTTAGTAAACAGAGTGCAAAATCTAACAGGAAACTACCTTCTGTCAAAACAGAAGCTAAACAGAGTGCGATTTGCTCTGTTTCAGTCATGTTCAGAGACTTCAGTTCTTCCTTGAGTAAGACCTTTGATTACTACGTTACGCTTTTGTGTAGATGTTTGGTGTGAAAGTGACTGTTTGGCTGACTTAAAATCTCCCAGTACTTTGCACGGGGACTAATTCTTTAAGTAGTGTGCGAAGTGCTTTATTTTACTTATTTTGGGGTGAACTAATGGATTATTATTAAATACTTGATTTGGCAAATTACCTCCATCGTGCATGTGAGAAATCCTGTATCCTGATAGGATAATATATCCCTTCTAATGTGGAAATAAGTGACTTCTTAGCATTCAGTTATCTCTTCGATATCTTGCTAAGCAGATAATATTTCATTCTTACAGTTGATAAAATGCGAATTATGTGACATAAAATGTGTCCAAGACAAGAATACAGTGGAAGATACTTCATTGTGACAAGTACTATTAAAGATGTATTTTCTTTTAAATGTAATTAAAGGGCTAGAACAGAAATGTAATGAAACTAGGTAGTCTTTAGACTGCTCCAGATAATGTACAGCTTTGTACTTACATTTTTGTTATATTAAAAAAAGTGGGAAAAAGGCGGGTTTGGTTGTCAAGCTTGGAATTTGTTTTTGAGATGAACTCGTGGGGCTGCAAAGGTGCCGAGCGCTTTATCCTCAAGCTGAGCAGACTGTTGAACTTAAAAAGCTTCGCTGCCTGTTTCACAACTATTAAACTTCTAGGTTCGCAGTTTGCTTTTATATTAGCAGTTAGTCTCCTGCTTTTCTGTACCCGTACAGCTGCAACCAGTGAGTGTGCGTCTGTAAGCTTAATCATAACATAATGGCTTTTTTACTGTAAGGATTTAGCACCAGTTTGGATTTTAAAAGTTGAGCGTGTTAGGCTTCAGAGGTGTTTTATTTAACAGTTTCAAGATCGGAATTTAAGTTTTAAAACTTCAAAAATTTAAAGTTCCAAATTGATTGCATTTTTAAAGAGGTCTTTAAGGGGTCAAGAAGGAAAGAAGGAAGATGGTTGTAGATTGACTTTGAAAGTTTTCCTTCTTTTATTTAATAAGACTTATTTTTCTAGCTGTGTTTGGTCAGAGATCAAGTGTTAATTTCCAGTCCAAAAAGTAAATGTGGGCATTTATAGGAGTGGGAAAAAGTTAGGATTCAAACTTTTATAGCTTTTTAGAGGGAACTTCCTCCCTCTGCTTCATAAAAAAAAAGGAGCGAGTTGTTTCAGACAATATGGGATTTGAAGTCACAAAGTTTACTTTTAAATATTGCAAAGTCTTTCGCCATGTTTAAAAACAAACGCAGAAGGCAAGCTCTGTATGTCTGAACTTAGGAGATGGAGAGCTGGGACCCACTTCTCTTGCTGGCAGCACCGAGGAGACCCCCCAAGAAATGCGGTAATTCCGGGGTTGTCCCTGAGGAGCTGGGAGCGTGACTGCTCGGGGCTGGTGCTGGGGCCTCCGCCTTGTGCCCCCTCTTCTCCATCCCCCACAAAGTGTTGACCGGTCCCCACAAAACGTTGACTGGTGACTGCCGAGAGGAGCTCGTGAGCAGGAGTGAGAACTTGAGCTAGCGAGGAGCCGAGAGACTGTATGGAGGAAGGGTGCGAGACGTGGAGGCGGGGTGCGGTGTCCTGCAGGAGCAAGCGAGAAGGATGGGGGGCTCGGGAGGCTGTGGGGAGAGGTAGGGGAAGAAGACAGTAGAAGTGCTCGGAGATGAGAAATAATGCTGGGAGTGTGGATTCCCTGGGAAAGGAGAGAGGGGAGAATGAGGAGAAACTTGTACAAGCGTAATTTACTGACTCAAGGACTGAACTGACAATTTTGCAATTAAGTACAATTTACACTCCCTTCCGTCGCGGAAAATTGAAGAGTGGGAGAAGTAGAGCAGTATGTCTGGATTTTTCCAGACCTGTTATTAGTTTCCAGGGCAGCTTCGCAAGCCGTGTTACAGGATTTCTTAAATTGTGCAGATGAAAAAGCAGGCAGCGTTCAGAAGTCACATTAGGAGAAGTACAGGTCTTCGGCAGCGCTGAGCAGTAATTAAACTTGATAAAATACCCAGTGCTAGTTTTGCAGTACCTGTGTCTCCTGATGATCTCAGAGTTAGAATCTCTTGGAATTGCCAGGCTAAAAAAATGCAGGAAGTTTCCGGCAAGTGTCCAGAGGGGTATTCCCAATGAAATGTCTAATAGTAAGTGAATGGAAGCAGGCTCTCAATCCCAAGGAAGGAAATGCGTGTTTTAGTAGTTTACAAATCCCAAGGGGGTGGTAGTTCTCAATTACGTTTTTGCTGTGCTCAGGGAGGGGGTGGAAAGAAAGCTGGCCACAGTAGACTCATGGGGACATCGTTTCCATCAGTGTAAAATGAATAATCATCATTTTTGTGGTATCAGTGCATACAGCTATCAAGTTGCTTTGGACACACACAGGACTTGGTGTCTTACAAAATCACAGAAAAGAGGAGAGACTGATACATTTTTGAAGGGTTCTGTTAGCTTGTTACTTCTATGAAAATCCTGAAATAGAAGCATAAATTTCACTTTCAGACACCATCAGTAAGAAAAGCCAACAACTTTCTCTAGCTTGCTCCTTATTGATTTGTTTGTTAAAACTGAAGATTGCCTGTCTTAGAGGTTTCAGATCTTTAGCTTGATTTAACTACCATTCTCAGTCTCATTGTTGTCTTGTAGCTTTAACCAGTGTTGGTCGCTGTGAGTTTTTTGGACCTCTGGTCTAGATAGTGAAGACCACAGCCACCACATGGGTAGTGACTTTGGGCTTTCCAGTTCTGTTAGCAGCCTGCAATTTGAGCTAAGTATTCTTTTTTTTTTTTTTTTCCCTTTGCTGCTTGCTTTTACCACTTTCTGGTTGTTTTTTTCCTTTGTTTCTTTCAGTTTGCTTCTTAGCTTCCCTTGCTCCTGTTAACTCTCTTTATCTTTCTCCCTTTAGTCCTAATTGTTATTTCAGTTATTATTTTATAGCATTACAATTCCTTATTCACAACCCTGGTCATTAGAAAGATACCAGTAAGTCTTGATAAATGCCTTCTACTTTTCACTTTTCTCCTAACAATTTCTTATGCTGTAAAATCTCAAGGACAGAGGTTTCATCTTTCAGAGCTGTTGAGTCCCCAGCGCGTTTTGGGTGTTACAGTGTGAGGCAATTAGTTCCTGGTTTTTTTTAATATATATATATATATATATATATATATATATATATATATATATATATATATATATATATATATATATATATATATATATATATATATAAACAATTAAACAATCTTAAAATGCTGTACATATAATAAAGCGAAAACATTTCCTTATGTAAAGTGTTCATAGTATTGATCGAGATGGAAAAACTTGTTAGTGCCTATAACATTGTATGAAAAGAGCTGTAGAAATGAAGTTGAGGCATCTAGGCTTCTGTGGCTTTCCAAATTATATTGAGTCGTCAGTGCTGAAACATTATTTGTGACCTTCAAGATGCAAGTCATTGGCTGCTTTTTTGTGAACGGTGATAATTTAGAGCTGAATCATTCTGATGTAGGAGCTGGAAACGTTGCACCGACTGAGCTTTGGCTTGAGGCTAACCAATACTTCTCGAACGAAAGCGTAAAAGAAGGGTGCTGTTCCCTGAAGAGACGAGTGTTGCAAGTGCATCTTGAATGTTGGAGCCCGGCTCTTCCAAAAGGGCCATATTCTGGAGTTCTCGGTGTTACTCTGGTATATTAATTCTTGTCAATGCAAGATAGAATTACGGAAGTATTGAAGGAGGCCCCATAGTACTATAGCTTAGAAACCAGTTCAAAATACCTAGCGTACGGTGTTTGCTGTATAATTGGTCTAGTTGTATGCTTGCCATAGGTTGTGGTGCACCGGCAGGCGGTTGATGGTGACAGGTGGTAATGCCAACATCCCTTGCTGTTGTAGCTAACACATAAGGTTAAATTTGCCAACTCCTGTTGTAAGCTGTTGTGCAGGAGGAGTCTGATCTTCACAGGGCACCCTTTGCAGGCTTGAGAAGCTGGTGATAGCAGACGGGGTACCTAGAATTGATGGATCTTGAAGAAGCTGATGGAAGCACTTGACCACTTGGGGTGAACACTTAAGGATATTTTTCTTGACAATGTGTGATAACTGGGCAATACAGAATAACTTACTAGAACTGGAAGGCCCTTCTTACCCAAGCTGGTGTCGGAGGAAGTTAAGAGCAGGCCATTTCATATATATAACCCCCACCTTCTTCTTCCTCACGACTTCTAAAGCCTCCAATTTCACAATTCCTGGGTTGAGTTGCTCAGCAGTTTGCTTGTTCACAGCATTAATTAGTTTGTTCTGGAGAGATGCTGTTTGTATTTTAGAAAAATCTTTTTTTTTTTTTTTTTTTTTTGAGTTGGCTGCTAAAGGAATTGAATTTTAAATAGGCCGTATTGCCCTGATTCAGAAGCTTTCCAGGCATGCAGCTGGCCTGTAGCTGGAGAAAGCAAGTGAGAATGTAAAACCGGTGTGTGTTTCAGCTGGAGAGTTGGGGGGATTAGGTAAAGAGGGGCAGTCTAAGGGTTGGGTTTTGGCAGACTCTTTACATAATTGACAATTTATTGTGTATTCAGATGATAAACCAAGAAACTCTCCTCCTCCCCACCCTCAAACCCTCAAAGCCAATGTTCTTTAAACTTACTTCTACGTTAGGTTTCCTAAAAATCTGGTAGGGAGCATTCACTCTTAATTATTAATATGCCTTGTGACAACTTTCTTGCCTCTTGTGCCCCCTTTCCTTTCACCTTGGCTTTTTATTCTACCTGAACATAATTGCCGATTCATGAACGTGCTTATTATTCATGTACTTACCTTCCAGCATGTGAGTAATCCCTGTTTATATGCATCAGGTTAGGCATGTGCAAGTGTTGGCAGGATCCAGGCCTTGCATACTAAGCTCTTTGGATTAGACGATGTCTTCGGTAAAGTACCGCTTGTACGCTTGGGCCTCGGTACGTGGGGCTGATGGCTGTTTGCTTCTCAGTAGTGCTCAAAATGGAGTTTGTGTAGGGAAATGTAGCTGTAGTATAGGTTGATGTATTTTCCCTGAGGATTGATGTAAAATGTAATTGGAATTCTGGACTCACTTGGCGCAGGTGAGCTATGTCCTGTTGGTGTTGGTGCACCAAAATCCTTGCTTTTCCAATATAGTCTTTCTTTCTGAGACAGATGGGCGGGCAGGTGTGTGTATGTATGGCTTTCTTAAAAAGCATCAGAACTTTTGGATTGGGGAAATAAAGCTGGTGTGGTAAATATCCATATCAAAATTACCAAGTACAGCTGCTAAATTGCTACATAGATGTTCATGTGTTATTTTAATAAGCGTAGAATTATATTTATCTCCTTTATTGTTTCTGTTTCTTGGTATTTGTTTTTCTTGTGGATAGCTTTCTCCTGTTGCATGCTTTTGTGGAAAAATAACTCTAGGAAGAGATAATTTTGAGATTTGGGTAACCATGTGATCTTGCTCTTTTGGAGCACTTAAATAATTTCAGGTCGTCTTCCTCACGATCTTCTTGCAGAAAGAGGGGTTGATTGAGTTGTTGGGAGCTCTTCAACTAGAAGTTGACAGGAGATTGGCAGATGTGGTTTTAGTGACTGCTTTCTTTCAGGAAAGCTTCTTGTTATGCAGTTTTAAAGTTCTCTTAAACACTTCATACATGATCTCATGAACGTTTGCAATGATTTTTAAGAAGGTCTACTCTGCATTTAGATCATGATGGTGTTCAGTTTTTCAGGTGGTGTGCAAGTGAGTGTGTGTTTAATGGTGGTGAAAGGTTATCGAAGGGTTTTCTTTGGGGTTGTATGCATCACCACAATGAACGTATTCAGGTATTAACTTCATTTCTTAATCTTTAAAATAATTGTGAATGTCCAGTCTAGTTTTCCCCTTCTGAATGCTTCTATGAGAAAGAGTGATGTTATTTGAGAGCTCGTTTAACCTTTACTTGAAGATGGGGCGTGTTGTATTTTTAACAGATTTGCTCTTTCAGTTTGTTAAAGGCCATTTGGCTTAAGTAGGTGTGGTTAAAAACAATATAAAAAGCTTAAGTCTTAAACAAAAACAGAAAAACCCAAACAAGCCTTAAACAACAGGAGGCTTTCCCTTGTAATTGATCAGCTGGCCTGTTGTTGTCCTCAGCTGCTCCATCATGTAGTTCTTGAGTTGGGCTAGACTCGGAATGAGCTATGTAGGTACAACCTGAGTTTTAGAAATAATAAAAATCAGAAAAAACAATACTAAACTCCCTCAAAATCACAAAAGAGGTATTCTCAAGAGAGAATTCACTTTCAGTTATATTGTTTTCACCTTAAAGCATTGGTGGGGGTTTTTTTGCCCCTTTTAACAGAAAGGAGTATTAAAAATACAGCTTTCTTGTTCAGCCTCTTTCGTGCTTTCTGTGGCGATGGTCCTTGGGATGCTCAGACTGCCTGTTTGTTTCCTCTTTAATTAGATATGCTGCAACAGCTTTCCTTTGATGCTCTGCCAGTGCGCAGGCAGCCTTTGCTTTTTTTTGCTGGAGAAATGCAAGTTTCCAAGGCTTCTAGTTGCCTTTAGGGCATATTAGGAAAAGACGCTTTCTGTAAGATGCATTGACTACTTCTTTAGGTTAAGGGTCTGATTAGTCTGCCTTAATGGGTTAAAAAAAACCCAAACCCCGTTGAGTAACACGAAGCTGACTTAGGTATAGACTGCAGACGTGAACTTTGAGATATTTAGTGAGTTATTTTTCTAAATCGCTGGCCTTGAAAATGTGTAGGCCAGCACTTTAAGGTACACTACGCTAGCTCATAATTCAGATATATCCATCTGTTACCCTGGTTCATGAACCTTTCTTGTTTTTCTGGGATCTTTGCAGTAGTCAGGAGTATTTCGTGAGCTGCATTGCTGCAAGTGGCAGAGCAGTGTTTTGACTGAGCAAGGAGAACGTTCCTTGATAACGCTGAAAAGCAGTTTCGAATACTGAGGTCAGAGATACTTTCTGCCTCGGGCTTTTAGGACTTGGTAGGGTGTCAAGAGTATTTGTATTAATATGAAAATCAGGAAGTACATGAAGGAAATCTTAATGCGGCAAGGCTGCTGACAGTCCTGTTCTGTACAGTGTTGTTTGGCTGAAACCTGCGTGTAATGTGCGCTGGACTGGAAGAAAACACAATGTGTAAATATTAAGCTGTTTTTCTATCTGTGGCTGAGTTGATCTCCAGTGATACGCTGTGCCTACATGACTTGCCTAAAATTTCATTTGCCAGGGAGTATCCCATTATATTGTCTAGAATGTCAAATCTCAACTTAATTTTAGGGCCAACTATAGCAAATTGGTTAAGTGCTGCAAAAAGCCAGGTTGTTAGTATGGTTTTGGTACTGAACTTTGACTCTGGGGGGCCCCCGATTTCCTCCTTTCCAGTGGTAAGCGGAAGGTAAAGGCAGACTGGTGAAACCGCGAGGATTGCAGCGTGGCTGTTACCTGGCTATGGTGATGAGTGGTTTGCTGCGCGTACTGTGCTATACGGTGTGCTCCCGTGTAAGGAATTTCAGGGTGCTACACGGCGTGTTGCTCAGCATCTCTGGAAAGTTAAGGTCTTTTTTTAATCCTTCTGCATCTCTGCAACAATACAGTGTCGAGTTTATTGTTTTTGCTCTGAATCTAGCTTTCTCACGGACACGTGAGCCAGATCGTATCTGAGGGTTGTGGTAGCTGATGTAGGGAATCCATGTAAAATATTCTGTCAGTTCATCTCATCGAATGCATTTATATGTGTATGTTTATGCATGGGAATTTTTAATACGTGCTGCTTTAGTAATGAAAAACACTTGGGGGGGAGAAATTTTTATATTGAAAGTAGATGAGGCTTTTAAAGACCTGTTCTCGCTTATCAAAATGATTTAGCTTATTCCTACAATGTATTTAAGAGAACAATGAAGGGAAAAAAACCAACCCCAAAATTAAAGTTTTGCTGAAGTATGGTTGCATACATTATCATTATTGCATAGGACACGAACCCACAGTAATCACTAAAACCGTTTTATAGCACGTTGTGGTGAAATAATAGCCTGTGAAAGATAGTAAATTTGCTATGGCTAGAGCTTCCCTGGTCTTCATGACAGTGAGAGGAGGTGACTTTGGGTCATCGGGGCTTTAGGATTTCTGACCTTGTAGATTAGATCATGAGACCTTGGCCTTTGATTTGATTCCAACTAATATCAGACGTTGGATAGTATCCACATTTTATACGGAATTCTTAATGTTAAAAACGCTTTCTTTTCTAGATCTGTTTCAGAAAATCACTAAGAGTGTGCTTAATTTTCTTAATGATTTCAACAGAACTTTTTTAGCTTATGGAGGGGAGTCTCATTTGGCTCGTTAATCTCTGTTCTCTATTTTCTGCTGTCCTCATGTGTTTTTCGGTTCGCATGGGGTGTATTGTGAAGATAGGCTTCTCGGCTTTCCCGACTGAGCACTCGGTGTCCTTTTTTGGTGGTGGTGTTAGGGGACCTGTTATGCACATGTACTAATGCACACACACAAACTTGCACATCTTAAAAGGTGATGAAAAGGAATATACTGTTCTAGGTGATTTCTTTAGTCTTGTTTAATACTGCAGAATTTTAGTCTGAATGTATTTTTTTGTGTAGTTCTCCCCGCCCCTCTCAGCAGTGTGATCTAAATAGAGCTTATAGTTATGGTAAGATATCGTATAACCTTGTAAACTAAAGAACCCAGGAGCCGCTCCTGTGATCCCCACTTTTGCTTTGTAGAAGATAAACATGTAAGAAAGAGCTAGTAGGACAAATAACTCTGCATTCCCTTAAGAGATATCCTTATGTTAATGAATTTTTCAGCGAGACTCAAAAAGAATAAAGATCAGTTACACTTTTTTCAAAATGAAATAAATTCTGATATGAAGAAATTACATAAAACACAGATGTCCGATCTTCATGTTCTGAAGTTATTCTGGATAGCAAAGCTGTTTTGAGCATTTGTAAATAAAGGTAATAAATAGGTGTGGCACATTGGGAAGTCGTAACGAAGCATCTGTGTCTTTGGCTGTTGGATTGCAAGGTACACCAGTGGCTAGGCTTTTCCAAAAGGACTTTTGAAAGTTCTTGAAGAAATAAACTTGTTCTTGAGTTCTGTTATGCTGGACAAAAGTGATTTAGGGAAGTTAGTCTTTCTGCTCAAACAGCTGTTGGGGTTTTTTTTTTGTTTTTTGGGGGGGTTTGTTGTTGTGGTTTGGTTTTTTTTGTAAATAAGTGAATTACAAATAAGTACATCTGCAGCCTTCTGAACATAATTTTGGGTTTGTCAAAACGCTTATTCGTATCACAGGTCTTACTGAAATTACGTGGGATTTTTTTTTTTAAACTTCAAAGCAAGTGTTTTGTGGGTTTTTTATGGATTTATTAGCATAATGAAGTACATATATATATTTTTCCCTATAACCTTTCTCAGATCAAGAATAGAGTTTAAATAAAGTAACTTTGAGTCCTTGAAAGTTTCATTCTGTTGTCTCTATCAGATATAGCGCGTATCTGCATTTTTGGCTGGAAGTGGCATCACAGGGAAAAGCTGTTATTCTGAGTCTTCTAGACAGCTCTGTGTTCAACAAGAGCTTCATTAAGAGTGAACCTGCTAATGCTTAAGCTAAGAATGCTCATTTCATGCTAGCATAAAAAACAATTTCAGCTTCAAATAATCCTCCTAAAAAATGGCCTTTTAGAGAGAAGCTTTCTGCCAACCACCTTCTGTATAATTTCGTTTCAGCCATTTTGTGGATGTCTAAGCTGAACGTCGGCATTACTGATGTTAATTGCTCTGCCTTAGTTTCCTAGTGCAAAAATCGGGAATAAACATCGCGGAGGTAAGTGCTGTTAATGGAATGACCAGCTCCGAAGGACGCGGGGACTTGTGCCATGGAGAAGAGGGAAAACAATGTGTGTTCAGAGCAGGATGTGAATAATGTATTGTTAATAAGGTATGAGGCACCTCATCACAAGGACTCCCTTCGTGATGAAAATCAGGCGGAGTTCTGTATGGGGAAACTCAGGTGTTGCGGGAGCTCTGGGTCAGAGGAGAGTGTGCCAGCCAGCCTGGGCTTGGGAGCTCTCCGCTTTGTAGCGTGGGTGGCGTGATGATGAGCTTCGCAGAGATTTAGGGCCGAGAGGTGGAGTGAGTGGCTGAGGGAAACGAGGGCAAACTTCTTGAACTTCATCTGCAGTGGCAATTGTGAGCATTCCCTGTTCGCTTTGATACAAAGTCAATTAAGTTAGCTGAGATTATCCTCACTACTAGTTAGAGTTGGCGTGAAGAATTCCCTGCCGCATATAAGAAATGTTTAAAAAAGCTTTTTTTTACCAGTACTGTTGTAGTTGTTGCTGCTCTAGTAAAATACGTTTGTATTTGGTATGTAACTTTGAACACAAAAATTAAAAGGTCGGGATTTTTTTTTTGAGTTGAAGTCCAGGGCTTGGGCATGGCCAGGTATGCCGTGATCCATAATTGAAAATGTGTATGAATACTCTTAACTCTAGTGTGTTCTTAAATTTGTCAGTTCATGACCCTAAAGTTAAGAAATTGCTGCTGAACGTTTTACCGGATTTGACTTCCATTACGTAAGTCTATTTTGTGATTACTTTTTCAACTACTCTGTGTGTAAAACTCATACAAAAAGCCCTTTGCAGTGCATGGGAGATGTAGTTGATTTCTCCAGCTTGGGTGGGATAACCGTGGTAAAATGGTTAGTGCAAATTTAGTGATAATCTTTGTTACTTTCAGATATGCAAATGGTTCACATACGACGATGGAATGTGAATTTACTGCATTATACGAAGACACAATAGTCTTTTTTTTTCTGTGCTCAAATGCTACTTGCAGATCTGAAATGGAAACGTATTAACATTTAAAATGTGCAATCTTAATACTGTTTTTAGATGCGAAGAAGGAAGTGTGTTCATGGCTTTGCAGTTAGTGGAAAATGTCAAACTAGATGTCATATGCCTTGCTGTTGGATATTCCTCTTCAGAGCTGATGCTGTAAGAAAATGGGAAATTACAGAAGTAGAGTCGAGTTATAGTTGCTATACCGTGTTTAGACAGGGGATTGCAAAATTTGTCCTCTGAGTGTAAAGACATCAGTTCACTTCCATGTGAAAAGTTGATTCTTAGGTGGAACAGGGTATTATTTGTCTCTCTTCTCAAAATTGGCAAAAATTGCTAATTTCCATGAATGCATGGATTATAGCGACAGTAATGAATTGAAGACTTTTGGAGAGGGTTTCTGTCATTCAGAGGAAACTAATATGTCAATGCGAACACTACGGCAGAGCAGATCATGCATTACGAAAACATAAATGACTTGCCAAGTTACATCTTACTTTTCTTCGAATTTATGTTCAAAATGATGTTTTTTCAACAATTAATCTCACTTTACAGGTTCAGAACGGTGATAAAATGCAGTTTTACAGTTGGAGAGGTTTGAAGCAGAGAAGGGAGGAGTTCATCCCGAAGGACAGAAACGAAGCTAGGAATGCAATACCTACTCCAGCGCTCTGTTAGACAGTGCAGCCCGCAGAAATAGGAGTGCAATTGTCATTATTTTCAAAATTAGTGCCTTAAAATACGTGATGCAAACTAAAGCTAATATTAAAGTGCTGTGACTGTATCACAGTAGCTGTGTCTTCCTGGTATATTTTGACAAAAATAGCCTACCACCCAGTACAAAGAAGAAATACAGGAAAGCCTGCAACCTCTCCCTGTGGCTTACTGCTGATGGACTTTGTAATTACATCTGTCTAATTCCATCTGTACCCTGCTCGGCTAGAGGTTGGATTTAAGATTAATTGTATGACGGAGGATCCTGGCTTACAGCTAGATCTTAATTAGAATTCACAATCCACTTTACATAAAAATATCTGAAAATTCTTTTCTAAAAGAACACTGATTATAGGGCAAGCGAAAACATTTTGATCTTTCTTTTTTCATAATTTGGGCATAACTGACGTGTATATATAAATATATTCCCATGCCATCTGGTTTATTTCTCTCTTCATCTTACTCTTGGCTTCTGTCATCTTGCTTATTGTTCTTTGCCTTTTTAATTAGTAGGAAAAAGCAGGTAGAAATGACTTTTCTGTGATCACAGTAACATTTCAAAGATTATTGAATGCTATGAAAAATAGCGCTTTTCTATGTTTTGAGATTTACTGCTGTTGAACGTAGCTCTGATACTGATATGAATATGCTAAATCCCTTTGCGTTGGGTGTATAATATTTTACTTAGTGTAATTAATCACTTTTTTCCTGGAAAATACTATGTTTTTCAGAAATAAGTAGTTCAGTTCTTGAACTACAATACTCAGGTTGAATTATGATGGTAAGGTTGTTGCATTTAACTCTTACGTTCTGGTGGTGTCCTGGCTGAAATGGATCTGTTTCCAAAAGCTGTGGTTTGGAAGTGTTTAATTAAACGTGCAGGAGTTAACGTTTACCGTATTCTGGGAACTCTTAGGATGCCGCCTTGTGAAGATTGATAGAGAAATTCTGTCTGTTGTAATGATTTGGGTAAGAGAAGAAAAAGAAGGAAAATACGCACTTATCTTTTATTTGGGTTAATTTACTCTCAAGTGCTACAATGTAACTTTAGAACTGCTTTTTTTGGGGGGGGTGGGTGTTGTGTTTTTTTTTTTTTTTTTAAACTCTGTATACAGTGTTTTGGGCCCAAGAGATTTTCTTCAGGTGAAGTGAATTTCAATAAGATTATCTCTTATGTCTTAAAAAAAAATAGGGAGGAAGTTCTAAAGACCTTTCTTAAACAGCATCACTTAAAAGGTTCAGTTCAGTTTAACAAGGTGCGTAAGCACATGCTCCTCTTAAGCAAGAGAACGCTTCCTCTCTTAGGTTTTATAACGATATTGCTGCTTGCGTGAGTTAAGATGATTAAGTATGACCCTAATGTTGTTAAACCAGTGCCTGAGTTCCTGATATGATAATTTGCAAACAAAATTTGCTTTCTCATTGTGTCAGTTGCATTCCGGTTTGTTTGGCAGCATTTGGAAGTTCAATGCCCTACCTTGGGGCTTCCTCGCTCCTGCGGAAGATCCTACAGGGGAGTGATCTTACATGTGAAAGAAGATGCTGGACTGAAGGAAAAGCACAAAAATATTTTTCAAACCTCAGGGTTTCTGTATCTTTATTTGAAACTTTGTATTAAGCCCCTGAATCGTGGGATAATAATTTTTAAAGTTCTCTTAAAAATTAGGAAAATGAAGGTGCTTTTTACCCAAGACGTAATGTAGATTTTGAAAATATGAAAATACGCAGGTTTGTATACTGATTGTAAGCATTAACAACTTTGTTTTCCTACTTTTTTTTTTAAAATGCCATTCATAGCACCAAGTTCTCATGCATTTTGCCATTCGGTAGCAATCTATACAAGGTCTGCGTTTTGCCACGGAAGGAAAATAAAGGCAGGTAACTCTGATGTTCAGGGTGTTCTACAGCTGGCCAGAGGTGGTCGCTGTGAATCCCCTGGTACAGGTTTGCGTGAAGGCCTGCCATAAGACTGTGACTTGATTATGTGACTGTTCAGAGTAGCTGACTCGAGCTAATCTCTGATTAGCGAGTGATCTTTAGCCTTACTGGAGCCATGCTAAGAGTTAGTGAAGAAGTAAGAAATCTGATCTGATTTTTTACTACTGGATCATCCAAGAACTTTTTTCTCTTTATTTGATTAAAAGACTGGTGTGGTATAGAGGTGTCTTGACATCTTGGCCCTGTTTTTGCTTGCTTCAGGTCTGTCTTTAACAGTTTTGCGCGCACATTTGGAACTGGTGGTTAAAAGGGGAAGTTGTGTCTTGGGGGCAGCATCACCGAGAGAGGAAATAGCCCTTCTGGGACAGCACCATGGGATTGGAGCTGATGAGAAGGGCAGTGCTGTGTGGTGGGATAGACGGTGTTGACACTGGCAGTGTCTTTAACAGAGAAGGAAGCGCAACTGGGTTTCTTTGTAAGGAGGTATGTCTTGAATTGTTGTTTATAGCATATGTACAAAACTGAGAAGCCTTACTTTGTGCTGATTATACTTTCTGAAGGGAACGTTGTACTTCATTGCTGCAGCTTGGGTGTCTTTGGCAATAGGGTGTGATTTTTGTCTTTGCTAATTACTCCACAGCTGCTCACCCCCTTCCTCATCAGCGTCTCGGTTAACATGGTTACCTGGATCTTTAGGAGAAAGAACCACGGTATCTATCCTCTACAAACTGAAATTATGTTGTATGTATGTTAAAGCTACTTACCTCATCTCAGGAATGGCACTTTAGTTTTGCAGTAAGCTTTATACCGGGGGGGGGGGGAACAGCATTGTAGTTATTTCCCTAGATTTGGGGGCAAACGACAGCGTTGTAGTTATTTCCCTAGATTTGGGGGCAATCTGAAAGCTAGTTTCGCAAAGAAGCTTTATACAGGGGTTGTACTGCAGTACTAAAATTCATCTGTGAGTGACCTCTTAGAACTTTGTAACTCTACACCAACACATCCTCATTGTCTGCTCAGGTCACAGCCAGCCTTTGTTGCCCCACAGACCAGCGTAGGGTACTGGGCCAACTGGTTCAGCTGCCGCCCTGGTGCTGGCTTAGAACAACAGCCCTTTGTTGTGCACTGGGCCGGTTGCGCTGCTTAAGGACCGGGGAACCTGCCGGCCAGCCTCCTGTAGACTTGGGCTTCAGTAAAGCGTGCAGTTTGGGTTACGTTTCCACTGGTAGCACAAAGCCCAGGGGATATCTACGGTGTGTTTTGCTTGGTTTTGGCTGTGAAGGTGTCTGCTCTGTGCAACATGCACAGCTTGCAGTGCCTGAAGTATGACGGTATTTCCTGGGTGGGTTAGCAGACTTAGACTTGTCAGTCTATGTTCTTGCAGGTATTCTGCTTATGTTTTAGCTTATACCAGTGATGTTTCTTGTAAAAGCTTACTAGGAGGTTGGTTTGTTTTGTGGTTTGGTTTTTTTTTTCCTCCTTTTCTTTTAACCGCTTCTCTTCAGCAACTCTTGGACAAAGACATCTACTCATGTATAGTTAAAACTAATTTTAGGATGCCTCCTACAGACCTGTGTGGATAAACGTCCTGGTATCGAGAATAAAATTTTAAGTGGAAAAATGTTGGTGCATGCACACTGTCTTATGATTCCAAGGATCTGGAAAACCAACAATTTGGGTTGTTACAGAGACCGCTTCTCTTCAGCAACTCTTGGACAAAGACATCTACTCATGTATAGTTAAAACTAATTTTAGGATGCCTCCTACAGACCTGTGTGGATAAACGTCCTGGTATCGAGAATAAAATTTTAAGTGGAAAAATGTTGGTGCATGCACACTGTCTTATGATTCCAAGGATCTGGAAAACCAACAATTTGGGTTGTTACAGAGATGTTGCTTTATAAGAATATTGCCATGCCAGGAAGCATATGAAGTATTTTTGAAATTGTATCTAAACTGATTTGCATGCAAGACATGAATTCATACTGCATTTATTCTGACATTGCTCCTAGGATTGTTAGTGCTGCTTTTATATCTTCTTGCCACTTTAATACAAATACATTCTGCAGCTTGACTAATACAGAGTACCAGTAATACTTGGTTGTTCAGTGTACATAACTACAATTTCTTTAGTTCTTCCCCCCCCCAGCAGTCACTTGTATTTTTAAATCACAGGGGCTAAGCTAAATAGTTTGTTTGATACATATGCATAGAATACATGTTGGTCCATGTACAGTGCTTGGAAAAGTAGTATGGCTGCTTCTAATAACGCTTCCCTTATGATTTTTTTTTTTGATAGTTTGTTATTCTGATTTTTTTTCAAGCTTGCATTAACTCAAGCTTAAGGCTTATTTCATTTTATGAGCACTTGCTTGCTGCTGTCGCTCATCCCAAAAGCAATGCTGAAGAGTGCAACAAATACATTATTGCTATAACATAGTAAAAATAATGAAAATCAAATGTTATGCAGGCAGCACCTGAAACCAGGTGATAATGGCTACGGTTATTAAGCAAACTTGCCTGGCTTTAATCAGAGACCTGTTTGTGGAACACAGACTTGAGGGAGACAATAGCAACGTGATAATGACAAAGCTTTGCTGGGTTGGGAGGACTTGGGAGCAGCATATATGAGATACCGTCTGCACAATCAACCTGTAATCTTTGGAGCTGAGATGGAAGATGAGTTGGAAGAGAGCAGAAGCAGAAATGCACTACTGTAAAGCTGCGGTGAAAGGTATTGGAAAATGGAGTGGTTGCATTGGTGCCGAGTAGCTTTGTGGGCTCTTTGTTGGCTATTCTTTTGGGTTTCTGCTTATTTTTGAAAGGAAATGGAAAAAGGACGTGAAAAATTTGGAATAATGTTTCTTTTTTCCTTTTCTAATTCCTATATGCTACTCTTTTCTCCGAGAGATTTGATTATAGCATTGGTCTGCATCTTGAACAGCGGATTGATGTATTTCAGCCATTCTTTGCAGTAGTTTGGCTGTAAAATACAGAAAGTTGCTGTTTACAAGCAAAAACTAATTGAAATAAATTGCCAAAATTCCTTTAAAGAAGGAAAAACATTTTTACTGGCAAAGCAAACAGTCTGATGTCCAATCCAGCCATGACCTTATACGGTTCCTGGTAAGAATTGTGCAGCGTGAAGAAGTGAAACATTCTGAGACCAAAATCAAGCTTTTCTGGTGGTTTGATTGTGGCAGTGTCATAACCCACTTCCCTCTTTCAGTGTTCAGTAGCACGGGAAGCTCTTCAGCTGAAGTCCCAACCACCCGGGCTTCTGTGGTGGTTTGGAGACAGATTAAAAGCCACACATGGGGGAAGGGAATTCTTTTTTCCTTCAAAGAAAAGTATTTGGTTTTTCTGTTCCCCCCCATAGGATATATGTTATAGCCATATATGTGCTGTTGAGTAACTTATTTTTGAGCCGTATTGCCTTTGTAGCTTTGTACAGAACCTGTAGCAGGCAATCCTGTTATATATCTTTTCAGATCTTACGTTGGTTCCTACACAGTCAGCTTTTCTAGAGACAAACTGTTAGATGATTTCTGGTAACGGATTGGCAATAGCTAAAACGGCTCATTGAAAAATTTTCAAGAATGTCATTGGTCTGCATGTGTCTCATACCGAAATCATAGTTTGATAGAAAGGAAGGGTCCTTCTAAGTGTCCTGTTGAAGTTCTGGATGTGCGGGTGTGCAGTACCAATTTATACCTTCCTCCATTTATAATCATGTGTAGAGGATATAGTCTTACTAGCGGCTGAGACTGAAAAACCAAGGCATTACAAACCTGGCTTTTGACAACTAGGGCTTTCTACAAGTGACTTCTATGTAAAGGAAGGTCTTGCTCATCACCGTCCTCAGACGTGGTGTTTTCATTTCTGTACACCCCCCCACCCCCCCCCGATTTCTTTCATTCTTTGCTTTAAAGGCCTTGTGGAGCTTCTCCTGGAAATCCCACGGGAGGGTTTGTATTGGCGATGTTGTTTGTAACAAAGTCTTGAGTTTGCACCTGCGGAATCAAATGGAAATTGCTGTGTTTTGGACACGCCACAGCCTACGTTTTGAATGGAGCGAGGGGCATTAATGCATAGCTTTTCCTGTAGAAGTTAATTTATTGTCACAATCTGCACAGTGTGTGTCGAATAGGGCACGGCTGAAAGTGTCAATTCTGAAGCTTGCCGGGCTGTTCTAGGAGACCTGGTTGATTGAAGGCGTAAGTGGGGCTGCAGTTTGGAGCTGTTGGTTTTTATGAAACTCTCGTTCATAATTGAGCTTATTTAAAAAAATACTTTTAATGAGAAAAGTGAGATCTGTAGCTGATGTTGAAACGTTTTCCAGAGCCTTTTTGTACCTACACACACAAGGGTTGTCAGGCACATCTGTAATGTATACCACTGCAAGACATTCAGGCGAAGGAGATTATTTTTAAGCATTATTTACTGAAGGTATGAAACCTAAATAGTACCCGTTCTCAGTCCTTTTACTTGTGCAATAGTTAGTGTAGTATTTCAGTAGTGAGAACAGATTTCAGAATGAGCAAATTGCAATAAATTAACATGGTTCTAAGTTTTGAAAAGACGAATAGCATTTCATCCTACGTATCAGCTTCTTATTCCACCCAAAAAAAAGAAGTCACTAAGGATGAAAATAAGAGTTAGGTGGTGCACAGCAGTTGTCTTCTGCTGGGGCGGTGCTGAGATGGTGGTATGCCTCCTGCAGGTCATAAAGAGATCTTCTGGCTGTTTTGAGGGAGAATAAGCAGAATGGGGACCACAGTCACCTTTGTGTGAAGACTAAGATTTGGACAGTCAGCAGCTTCTTTTTCAGTCCACAGGCAGATGTAGGGACAGAGTCCTGGGACAGCATGAAAAATGTTTGGCTTTACTGTTCGCTTCACTTAAATTATGGGAGACGTGCATCTTATGGGGGAAATAAACTTTGCTTTTGCTATGTTTTAGATTACCATGTTCATGGATTTGGTAAAAGATGGAATGTTAGAATATGCAGTTGTCTCTCAGTCTAGTAAATGGCAATTGCCACCCCCTCTGGTGGCACCGTTTGCTGTCTGAGCAGACATGGGAATGTCAAGGCAAACCAACGTTGGCTCCAGCTGTAGCTCAGCTTTCTCCAGGTTCTCAATTTCATCCCTTTCTCCAGCAGTCTAAAAGCACTCTCAAAGCTCTTTCTTATAAAATTTTTGCTACACTCATTCCTCTGTAGTATTTTTATTCAGACAATAAGCACGCTTTTCTAGGCCTGTCTTTTTAACAAGCACAGCAGCGCTGCATTGGAGCTTCTGTCTTGGTAGCAGAGCGGGTTTTATCATTCCGGTTTTCTTTTCGATGTGTGTATGTATACAAGCCGTGCTGACAGCTTTCCTGCCATTCACAGCTAAACACAAGGGGCACCAGGACTTTTTAAAACAAAAGTTGTGGTTTGTTCTTTAGGACTTCTGGTTTGTGCATCTTATTCCTCTTAAAACATGCTGTTACAGCTTTCATGTTGCTTGACTACACCCGTGGAAAGCATATGCGTGCTAAATTGCAATTGTAGGCTGTACTATCCAGGATTTTTTTTGCTTTGAGGTTGCTGAAAGTTTTTTAGTGCAAAAAAGCTCATGTGCTGACATTAATTTTTGGTTTTCAAATCGGTGTTTTACTATCTAGGTTTTAACTTAGTATGTGTTAGCATAATACCAAAATGCATGGAAAAGATGTCACCCATTTAGGGATTTATTGTGCCTTACATGGCTGTAATTTATTTTGTGGGTTTTTCTTGTACTGTACCTGCTTCTTGTTGTGGATATGTGATGTGAAGAGTGCTGTGTTTCAGGCTGAGCTGTCAGGATGAGATCAGTGGTCACAGTGGCAGGAGAGCTCTTGTGCCGTAACACGGTTCAGAGTGCACAGTCGAGAAAACTTCCCCACTTATCCCTCCTACCCTCGTTCTTTGCACTGGTTTCACGACACTTGAGGCTATCTGTGCTTATAGCTCCTAGTCACAGGGACACAAGAGGTTCCTTCAAGTTCCCTGGAAGTTTGGCACAGGGAGCACAACACTGAAGAATGTGTTAGCATTGACGTTGCTCCTCGATAGGTGAGCGTTTCCCGTCACGCCACAGGATTTTCTCCAGACCTATTCCTGCTGTTAACTAGCATACTGCATTGCCAATAGTCTATTCCCCATTCTTTCTTTGATCCTCTTCTTCCATGCCTGCGTCGCTCGCAGCAACACAATGTTTTATGGATATTTCTGGTCTTTCAAAGCTCTACCATTGGTGAACAGACTCTGAGCCACTGTGAGTGGTATTATTGTGCTGGCAGTTTCGCAGAAAGCTTTCTGCTTCCCATTAATTTTGGGGAAGATGCCCGGTAATTTAACAGTTCTTAAGGTTGATTTCTATTTTTTTCATGTTGAATATTGCTGGCTAAAACTTCTGGCTGTCTAAACCCATCAGCTATCTTTCTTCTTTATTTTCATTGTTTGTGGGAAGAACAATAGACGTCTAGTGTACAATGAATGGACATACTGTCTTCTAACAGAAATTTTCATCTGAAATGTTAAAAACAGTAATAATGCTTTCAGTCATCACTAGATGCGTATTCATGTTGTTCTAAATGTAGGCTACTGCACTTGGCTTAAGATACTGTTGGTCTTGCAACTATAGAGGTTTGGAATAAGGAAATTATAGTTTTTTCACAGTTTATAGTTTTGGGAAAGTAAGCCTAAACCTGACCTTGCTTCTGTGTATTGGCAGGGACACTCTTGATTTTTTTATTTTATTTTTTTTTTAAAAATTCCTTAAGAATTTAATCCAGCCACTCTTATCATCCTGTGCAACAGAAAAATGTTGCAACTTGCAACAGAAAAATGATGTCATTTGTTCCAAATGACATCTGTTTAACTCAAAACACAAAAACCACCTTGGTAAATCGAGTCAAATAAGCAATCCACCTGTCTTACTGATTATGTGTTGCCACTTGTTGTCATTTAAGACTTCAGTTTTTCCACTTTATGAACATACATTCTCCAGATACAGTATCATCCTTAAAAAAAAAAAGTGTGCAAGTGTTTTCCTTCCCTCATTTCTTGGAAAGTAGAAGCTATAGGCATGGTCTCTAGCTTTGAAAATAGAATGCTACATTTCTGGGTAGGAAACAGTTAGGAATATTGATGAGATGGTGGATGTTTTGAAAGATGATCATGTGTGTGTTTGGAGCCAAGGGCCATGGCAGGGACTTTCTGGTCCTATAAAAATTGGTCTGTTTGCTTTCAGAACACAGCTTTTCTTTCTCTTCTCAAAAAATACTAATCATAAGAGCTCCCTCCCCTCCCCACAGTGATGAAAATTCTCACCTTTTTCTGGCTAAGACAGACAAAAATTGAAAAGTAGGAAAATTAAAGAGGATGCCTTCAGTAAGAAGACAAGCGATGTCTCGGAAAGGGGATGAAAGATGATGGTTAAGAGCTGGGACTAGATCATTGTTTCTACAGTGAGACATAAGGAGGAGAGAAGAGCCGCCTCCACTTAGGAGGGATGAGAATAGTACAGGGCCGGCAGGTTCCTTAGGGCTCTGATTTCTACTAGTGGGGGAACATGAAGGAGCGTGATTGCCTTTTTCCATTGTATTCCAGTGTCCTAATGGACCAAGAATAACTTTGCTGATGCCAGTGTGGATTTCCTTATCCTGTTTCTACTAGTTCTACCAGTTGTTTTTCTTCCCTATCTGATGGGAGGAGAATGGTTCATAAGATCCACTGTACTTTTGAAAACACAAAGCAAATTCTAATGCCTCTCTACATGTGCCAGTAAAACATGATGGCCCGGTTGTTTGATCTCTAGTCTTTCTGTTTGAATGTTTATCTTCAGCATTTCTTTGAAATATTGAGTCTTCTGTTCTCTTTAGCTGCCCATTATCACTGCTGCTGATTTGCTGGATGTTGCTTTTATTTGCATCTGCTGTTAATTTGTGTAGGTGATAAATGTGCAATTACCTGTGTGTGTGTGAGAAATCATCCCAAGTCCAAACCTGCCAGCATGTTGTTTCTGATGAATTCTGAACCTCGCTGGCCAGAGGGCACATATTTGCCATGCAGGCACGAACCAGTGGGTGATCATTTGATCTCTGCGAATACTCTCCCTTCTTATGGCAAGCTGAGGAACCAGGGAGATTACATTTTAAAAGCATGTAAGTCGTGACTAGAATCCTCTCGTCTTGGAAACAAGATGATGCTGATCTACTGTGTCCAAACGTGAACTGATTAATAGTAGTGGTTAGTATTTGCACTTTTAGGAATGCTTACAGGGGTTCAGCCTAAAAGTAGCAGGAGGGAGAAGTGCTGTAACCAGGCAGGACACTTTCTTTGTCTTGTTTAATAAAACGTACTTGCCTAATACAGGTTTCCAGTACAGGGATGTTGCTCGCCTATCCAAAGGGCCATGGTAGCTCAGATATTCAAGGTTTCATTTTTCAAAACTTCCCTGATGGCTCCCCTTTCCATGTGGTAATTGCTTCAGGATGGCATCACCAAAAAGCACTTGAGGCTGTGCTTTTTGATGGGGAAACTTCTGATGTTTTTAAAATGAAACAGGTTCCAGATCTTCTTGGATGCAATTTGAGCTCAGTTTTGAACTGTAGAGCCTCTCCTGTATGCCTGGGAGGATGCTTCTGCTCAGTTTATCTTGGATAGTTGCAAAGGCTGAACAATCAGCTCCTGTGTTTCATATGCGTGGAGCTGGTGGCAAGTCACCAGCTTCATTTTCTTGTGAAGTGGTTGGGTAGTTCAGGGAGTTTGCCTAGGCGGGGCAGAGGCATGAGCAACTCTCCCTCAATTTACACTCTTCCTTCTCCTAATAGTCTACCTGAAGGTAGCAACTTGATTGGATTATTTATTATGTTACAGGACTCTGATGCTTGTACTTGTTTATAGTGCAGGGGACTGTGATGGGCAACTCCAGTTAGGTGGGTGGACAGGGTTTGTGTGGGGTTTTGTTTGTTTGTTTTCCCAAGTGTTAATTTACATTTGTGCATTGAGTCCCTTCCCTCTGATAATTTGTCTAGGGAATGGAGAAAAGCATACTTTATGAAACTGAAAAATAAATGAATATGACCACCCTCCAAACTCACACCTGTCAGGATACGTTACTGGATAAAACAGAGAACGTGTGAAACAGGGTTTGTGTGGGGTTTTGTTTATTTGTTTTCCCAAGTGTTAATTTACATTTGTGCATTGAGTCCCTTCCCTCTGATAATTTGTCTAGGGAATGGAGAAAAGCATACTTTATGAAACTGAAAAATAAATGAATATGACCACCCTCCAAACTCACACCTGTCAGGATACGTTACTGGATAAAACAGAGAACGTGTGAAAAAATGAAGAGTCCTCTCCAGATTAAATCTCGCTGTTTTAGCCCATTGTCCTCATACTGAGGATAGTAGCATGTGGAATATCTGACTTTTGCTCTTGATCAAAAAAGTCTGGACCTATCTGAAAGTCTATAAAGAATTAAATATTTCCTCTGGTTGGAAACAAATTTTCATTTTTTGCTTTCAGGGATCTCTACAGTAGCTTGGATTTCTTTTCCCTCATATTTTTCAATTATCTCCATTCCGTGCCTTTAATTTTTTGGGGTTTTTTTGAAGTACTGATTTATTAAATATTTCTGGAAGGTTCTCTGCAGTTCAAGTAAAACAGAATCAGCATAAGCATCACTAATTATAAAGCAAATTTAGCCCTTCAAGTGAAGAGTTGCAGGATTTGTGTTCCCAGCAGGATAAAGTGTAGCACAGGAAGGGAAAGCAATGATTTGAAGAACTACATGCTATCAACCTTCTTTTCAGTTGAAGAATTTGAGTTTTCTCTGAAGTTTTCCACTGATGTTACTGATGAAAGAAAAGAGATGGTTATATGCTTTCATACAAATTAAAAACCTTTTGGGATTTGTTGCATTGTGGATTTTGAAATGTGAACCACTTTCTAATGGATCAAAACTAATACTCACACTTGTTTCTGACAAATCTGCTAATGTACTCAAAATGTCAATTTTTAGAAGATATTACCCAAGCAGAGAGAAGATACAGTATTTCCCTTGAGGAACTTGTGGTTTACAGCACGATTAGAAAAGTCGGAACTGTTGACTTGAGCTCTGATCGTCTATTTGCTTTTATATACTTCAGTTTACACAATTAAACTTCCTATTTTTTTTTTTCCAACTACTTATTCTTAACATTAAAATCCTGCAGCAACATCAGAACAGATGGATGTGGAAGAATTGTAATTGAATGTAACCTAGTTGTTTGTAACTTAAATATCTTGAATATTCTTGATTTATCTAATGGAAATATAGAATAAAAATACTTCTGTAACAACAGGAGATGATGCAGTACTATGTGAGAATAAATTTAAAAAAAATGGTGAAAATGTCTTGTAGAAAAGAGTTGCAATATCAAAGATTGCTGTAAATCATGACAGGGTAGATTTTAATCCTGTGCTTCTAAACAGTGATCCATCTCTACCTGTGTTTATATAGTCATTTCCTAAACACTTTTTCATGTTACAGACTAGTTGAATTTGGTCTTCATTGTAACGTGTTTCAAACATTTGGCGGTTATGGGTAGAGTAGCATGCTAATTCATCTCAATTTGGGTTTTTTGGGGGGGAAGCCTTTTACTGTATAGGAATTGCACTGTTTTGATTATGATTTAATCAGTGCTTAACTGTATGTCAGTGTTTCATACTGAAAGCAGTGTGTATGTGACAAAAACAATGGATGCAATGGATGTCTCTCTCCTGGTTTCTTTTTCCTTTTTCTTTTCTTTTTCTTTTTCTTTCTTCCCCCAGGAATTATTATTTTCTGAACAGAAAGAAAGAGATTTCTAAAATCTATTGTTTACTCACTCATTAAAAAAGATAAAATAATAATGCTTTTGCCTTTTTCCACCCCAAGAAAGAATAACGTTGCAGCTGAGCTTTCTGTCCCCTGCACACCCTTGACCTCACTGCTGCTCTCATGGCTACTGCTGAGATGGGGAACAAAATGAAACACTCGATCCTGGTGGCAGCTGCTCTCAGTGACACCATCTCCTTGAGGAGCATCCCCAGTGTCTTCAGAACCTGTTCAAGGAGGAAGATGTAAAGAAGGCTGGTTCACGGGAGGCTTGAAGTGGTGGAAGAGGTGTCAAAGCCTGCCGTTAAGCCTACACAAGGAAGCCTGTTTCAAGGCAACCTATGGAGGCACAAATTTTACTGCCTCTTCTGTTGCTGATACGGGAACAGTAAACTGTGGATGTTTAGATGGTTAAATGAAGAGGTTGCAAAGTGTTACGCAGTCTATCTGCTACTCCAGACCACCTGGCATGCTTATTTAAGGCACGTCTGTGCTGGCACCAGTAGCTGAACCTGAATGTTCAAGCTGTCCTCACTCAACCTTCACGCCTGACAAGTGGTGCTGATGGGGAGGCAGCAGCATCATCTGCTCCTCTGCTCCGAGAGATGTAGGTGAGAGAAGGTTGAGGGGAAACCGCAGCTCTGTGACAGGCAGGTGACTTTCCAAGCGGGACAGGTCTTGAGTCGTTCGTTGGCTCAGTCACCCGTCTTGGGTGGGAGGCCAGTCTTTCTCCCCTCAACAGCTCCGACTTGTGCTGTCCAGTATGACATGTTCTCCTTCTTCAGTGTCGTAGTCTTGTTTTCTTTTGTCTTCTCTCCTGTCACTGTCTTCGTGGACTAGGGTGTTGTATTTGTGTTTGGAATAGCATGCTGGACATCGAGTGCATTTGCTGAATTTTTAGCCTGCGTCTCTTCCGCAGGCTCCAGGGAGGTCTGCTGCGCTCCATTAAGCTCGGTGTGCGCGGTCATGTAATGCTAATGCTGCCGCTTCCTGGTAAGAGTGTGATTTCAGTCTTTTGTAGATAGATCATCAGTGCAGTAAGCTTTAAAACTTTTTCCAGAATTGATGGAGCCGATAGCATTTGGCTGCCTGTATTGCAGAGGCATTTTTTTCCTCCTTATATTTGATCTTACGGTGAATACTTGGCTTGTAAAAATCCTCCCATTACTGAGATCTGCCTGGCTGTCACTAGTACCTCAAGTTCCCGGTTATCCTTTGTATGCTCACTGCAGTTGCTAGCTTGGTAACCCAGACCTTTTGGCTTAAAATGCCATAGCTAAGCCATTTTAAAGTCATTAGCCACTCTGTGACTTGCTAGAGTTGCAGCGGTTTCAGCTGCTTTCTCCCAAAACGATAATCTCAAAAAGGCTAAAAGACCCATCTAGCGCGTTGATACCCTTGCTATATAGGAAAAATCCTCTCTCGACTCTAAAATTGATTTAGTCTCCAAACAGGGTCTGTCATCAAGGAATTACGTAAAAGATGAAGCTGGAAGAAGCAGCCCCTAGGAATATCTGTGTCGAAGCAAGCAAACTCCTTCAGCACTGCAAAGCACCACGTGGCCATGCGGGGCTGCCTCGCCGCTCTGTCAAGCCGCAGCAGAGGCTGAGGATAAGGAAGACATGTTTTACGCTGAGGGTGGTGAAGCACTGGCCCAGGTTGCCCAGAGAGGTGGTGGATGCCCCATCCCTGGAAACATTCCAGGTCAGGCTGGACGGGGCTCTGAGCAACCTGATCTAGTTGAAGATGTCCCTGCCCAGGGCAGGGGGGTTGGACTAGATGACCTTTAGAGGTCCCTTCCAACCTAAACTATACTATGATTCTATGACATTGTCTCCTCCTTGCCCTGCCATGACTGTGAGAGAAGGAAAAGTAGCAGCACTCACGTCCTGCAGAGAAGAGGCAAAAAGGGGGAGAGAGGAATGCGTGCCCTAATTGCTTCCAGATGAATTCCTTCTTTTCCAGCATTCTCTGCTCTTAGCTCCCAGGTAGAGTGAGCATTTGTATGCGTGAGCACCCTGGTACGTGGAGGAAGATGGCTTTTTGTTGTATTTAGTTACACGTGTTACTTCTGGCTTTAGGAAGCTTAAGCACCATTTTCCTGTGTTATTCCCTGTGTGTGTCAGGGAGAGGTCTGCTCACACACACTCCGGCGGCGCCTGTGCCAGCGGAGGAGGTTGTCAGCCTGTTGCTGCCATCATCACAGCCGAAGGTTACCTCTGGTGAGGGATGAAGAGTTCCTGTGGGCGGTGCAGCTGTAACCAGAAGAGGCATGAAGTTTACCCCTGGGGATTTCTGCAACAAGTTATTTTTGTAAATAGTTCGTAGGTAATAGATTTCTGTAATAATCACTCAGTACAGCAGAGCACTTGAGGACGTATTTAATTGTGTTGTTTAAATGAGGGCGTAGGTGTGGTTTCTTTTTTATATCTGTGTGTTTGTTTTCTGAAAAAGTACAGGCTATGGTTCAAATATATTCTTAACTGATAATCATTACCTTCTCCACCCCCTCTTCTGAGGTCATATCAGTGCTTGGCACTTTCAAAAGTTGTGTGGTTAAGCTATTACCGTTGTGAAAACTTGTACATTTCTGGAAAGATCCTGTATAGACGCACACAGAATATTTGCTCCAATTTGTCCAGTAGTTTTAGAGAGGGGTCTCAGTCACTTTGCCACGGGTTCAACATTTCTTTTGTCTGCAGCACTTGCTGTGTGCTGCAGCGTTCACGCAGTTTTGATGACCTTCCTGTAATTGCAAACGTCCTGAAGAGGACTTAGACCTGAAGTCTGTGGGTAACAGGGACTTATATCTCTCTTACTGAGCAGAGCCTTGGACCCTGTGCCTACAGAATAAATATGTAGGTATTTAATATGGAATCACTGCTGGCAGCAGGATTTCCTGCTCTACGGCACTAGGAGGGGAAAAAAAGCTGTATGTTTTATTCTTCCTTACTTTTGCTTTCTTAATTATTTAGCTTAGATATATCTTTTCTATTACCATTTCAAGTAACAATCGCTGTAAACAGAAAGACAGAAGAAGCTCTGATACGAGCCCTCTTCTGTATGAAAGTGTGTGTAGTTTTTTCCATTGTAACGACACAACAAAGTTGAATTTAAAGCCCTTCTCTGGCATATCTTAATGAAACCATCTCAGGATGGTTTTTTTCCCTGTTGTTTTTCCTGAAGGGGAGATACTTAGAAGCTGAATATTGAAGCATGCTATGAAGAGCAATTTATTGAGAATTCATTTTTTAGGGCTTAGCTGGGGAGTATGCATCTCCTTTCAAGGTTGAAAGGAGGTTACTTGAGCATTATGCCAGGTTCCATACCAAGTACCATGAATCGCTTTATCTGGAGGTGCATGGTTTGAAAAAATCAAATCTCATAATGCCACTTGAATTTCAAAGGAGGGGTGTTGATTATTCACTCCCACATAGTCTGAGTTGGGGTGATTGTATTGATACATCTCTTGCAATCCTTACAAGCAGAAGATGTGAGCTGGTTTGTAAGCGGTA
The DNA here is from genome assembly GCF_000699145.1 of Aptenodytes forsteri. Classification (NCBI taxonomy): domain Eukaryota; kingdom Metazoa; phylum Chordata; class Aves; order Sphenisciformes; family Spheniscidae; genus Aptenodytes; species Aptenodytes forsteri. Next base: position 87,597 of record NW_008795129.1, read on the forward strand.
GGAAAATGGGGAATTCAGGCTAGAAACAACAGGCTCGTAAGTTTTCCTAATTAGTTATTATTTATAGCATTTAATACGGAGAACAGCACATGAGGAGATATTGTGTAACCATAACTTCTTCAATCAGTTGCTGGTTTAGTTCTTGAATAGTAACAGGGGGTGCCTTTTGAGAAGAGCGTTCCAATGACTTTGTTCCATTTCTTGTTAGAAAGAGAAGTTTGGTCCTTGACAATATGCTACGGCTGTAGAAATCAGAAGGCTATTCAGAGAAAATAGCTTTGTGAGATTAAATTGTACACGGATGAGTTTAGATAAGGCAGACAGTATGGGCAGAGGGGGGAAAAAAGCCTTTGGACTTTGATATGTTACTTCTCTGCTTGGAATCGCAAAGGACTGGCCTAAACGTGGCCTTTTTCTCTCCTGAGCTGTAAATGGCACAACCCCTTGGTGCGACTGTGGTTATGTTTGTGTTGAGGTGCTTTCTTCCTCGTGTGCCTGATTCTCCTGCTGTACAGGAGTAAGCTAGAACTATGTTAAACCCCTTTGTCCTTGTTTAAAAGTCTCTGCAGAGTAGGAAAGCTATGTGGCTTTATCTGTACCATTATCATTGAAGCAGATCAGTTCTTATATTTAGACTGCGTTTATGGATGGGTGTAGGTACACGTGTGTTCTTGATGACTTGTCCTAAAAAACCAGTTTGAACCGTAATGCTTGTTTGTTATGGGCGAAGTTTGAATTGCTAGAGAAAAGCTCAGGTTAGGCATGTGATGGATGCTCTCGTCAGCCGCAGTTCCAGGTGTGCCCCCAGCTGCTTCTGCAGAGGAGATACCCGGTTGCAAGATATGGTGAGTTAATGAAAGGACTGGATCCGTTAAGAGGCTAATCTTGAGGAATTAAACGCTTGCTTTCCTTGGTACCTGGTAGATTTCTAGTCTTTTGAATGTCAGTGTCTGCAGTTTTAAATACCTGTAGTTGCTTTTTCCTTTGTTCTTCCATGTAGGTTTTTTTTATGGCGTGGCCTCTTTACAAACATAATTAGGTGGTTACTTTGATTTAATTCCAAAATTTAAATTAAATTTTAAATATAGCATTTAGTTGTAGAGTTAATAATGCTATTTTTTTAAATCTTATTTTGCCATTCATACTACCTTACCTTACAATTATTTGATGAAATAATCCGCTACAAAGCTCGGTGTATATCTGTGCAGACTAAATGAAGTTCGAATTTCTTAACTGTCACCATTGCAAATTTAGTAACGCAACTGTTGCTGATTGAGAATGCATTTGTGGGGATCTAGTATTTACCACCTTCATCCCGCAACAGTTTCTTGCTTTTGACTGTGTGTGGGCATTTTCTGAACGTAAATTCCTTTCACTTAAATCTTCTAGGGTCAGTTGCAAATGGCAGACGGTGTCATCCTCCAGAAATCTCGGTCCGATAACTTGCAAAGCTTCTGGAATATAACTTGATGTAAAGAATTGCCTCCAGATACGGAAATAACTTTGCAAAGTGAGCTTTCCCTGGAAGGAGTGCTGCATAACAAAATGGACAACCAACAAGTCTTTCTTCAAACTTTAAGAACTGGTTAGCGTGCCAGGAAAAATAGATGTGAATATATTATTATCTGGGGTTAAAAGAAGCTAGCAAGGAGATTTGAAGGTATTCAGGAATACTATTTCTGTCAAAGCTTAATGAAAGGGAAGGATGTTCTAAGAGGTGCCTGTTCCCAGCCCAAATAATGACATGCGACTTGGTGCATCATCTGTCTATCCCTTTTTCCTCCAGAATAAAAATGGATGTATAATATTTCCTTATTTTTAAGAACTGTCACTCAACTCTCAACTTGGTGATGGTGTTAAAAATTTTGTACCCCAGCATTCAAGGGGGTTGGGGTGGACTTTTCTGGATGACTTGTCATATTTCCCAATTCACCTTTTTTTCCTCCAGTTGTAGCGAGCAATTCCACCCTTCAGTCGTGGCCTGGGAAGAGTCCGGATTGCGTCTCTGCTTCTTCAGTGTCGGTGTCTGGAGCTGCTCGGTTAGCTTTTCACATACCATGCGTTTACAGCCCAGAAGAGCTCCAGTAGTCAGTATCAGGTTCAGCAGGTTTGAAGTGTGAGTTCCTGTGGACAGAGACCATTCGTAGCAAGAGCAATGTGCTCGGGCAATTCCGTAACTCCTTATTTGCCGAGAGGCCTTAACTTCTTATCTGCCCAATACTTGGCAATAAAACTCAGAAAATGGACCGGAAAGACTGAGTAGTGGCCTTGAAAATGACATTTTCTAAATGTCTGACAGATGAAACCCGATCATTATCTAGCTACAGGGCAGATGAGAAACTCTTTTAAAACAGACGGGTCTGAGTTACCACAATCTATTCGGACAGCGTTGAGGAACAGGCAGCTGGGACCATACGGGACCAGGCTTAGCTGTAACGGCGGGCAGGATTGGGATGTGTTTTGAGCAGTGATACAGAGAACAAAAAAGTGAAGTTTGCAGATGCTCCCTGGGCGGGGTAGATGGGTGGGATGCCAATGCCCTCTCGCTGCCATGTGTGTAGGGAAGAGGAATCTGTAGCTGCTCCCTGTTGGAGATGACGTCTCATGGACGGCTGTGGGGACAGAGAGCACTGTGCTCGAGATTATGTGGGTCTGCTGCTTTCTGGTGACTGCCGTCACTGCGCTGCCCAGCTGAAGAAGCCTTGGGCCCTTCAGCAATACCTGGAATATCCAGGTCAGAATGCTGTTTTGCTGGACGCTGTGCAGATGGAGTACTGAAGGAGCGCGTGCTTGCCAAGTGGATTTAGGCCCGAGGTTATCCGATTTCCTTTCCTAGAGCGACAGGGATTGGTGAACGCCCTCTACTGCGTTTTCGTAATCTGGGAGGTTTAATGAAAATTTACATCTCTCTACCTTAATAAACAAAATTAATTATATCCTCTTATGTATAATTTAGTGAATAATCTAGATTAAGAAGATAACTTTGAGAAACAGATAACTTTGAGATTGCAGGAAGCTTGTTAACAAAGTAAAACGCTATTATGTCTTCTCTTCTCTTTCTTTTTTTTTTTTTCCCCCCCCTCCTTTGGCTTATCATACATAATCCAGCAAACAAATGTAGTGTTCCTGATGGCTAGAAGTGAGAAAAAATTAATGGATACACTGGGCTTTTTACCAGTGGAACGGAGATGCGTTTTACCAGAATAGGTTAACTGGCATTGTTAAAGCAGCTATAATAAAAACAATACATAAAAATGATTTCTGTATTTGTTTGATAAGGTAGTCAGCTGTAATGCCACATCATGTTTGTAGAACAGAAGACGGCACTGCTGCATTGATAATAACGCAAGGACCACCTGTATAATCCACATGAGCTGAAATATGTGACCATTTGCTTCACCTCCCTGCATTGCAGTTTTACCAAGACTTGACTTTAAATGCAGCTTTTTCCTATCTGTACTAAATGCTGAGGCTAAAGAATCTGGAGCCAGTTATTCTTTTCTCCGCCTTTTGAGCGTCAGCCTACAAAAATACGCATTTCTCTTGTAAGAAAGTTAGCGGTGAAGGCAGTGCGTGCAGCTCTACAAACCAAAAGTTCTTCTTTTGCCAGAATTGTGAGTAATACAAGTTTGCATGCCGGTATTTTCACAGTAGCTAGGTATGCTGCTGTTAGCCTTAAAATAACTGTTGAAAAATCATCACCCATCTCGCAGCACTACCTAATGGAAATTCAGGGCTGTAGGAGGAGGGCATGGTCATTTGCTGTTGCAGTTCTCCTCAGCTGAAATGGAGTGTTGGAGACAAATGACTTGTCAAGGCAAAATGCGCTCGCTGAAGTGGAGTTAAAAGCCATCCCAGTCAAAAAGCAAGAAGATAAAGGTGAAAGCAGTTGTTTCTGGTTCAGAACCTGAATTGCTGCAGGACTTTTTGAATAAGTAATAGGAGTAGCAATTATGAGTACATCTTTGGTCCTACTGCTCCAGCAGATACGTTTATTCACTTCTGATGTGGTTTCACAGAGCGCAAGAGACTAAATTAGTCATTTTGTAAATTGCGAAGAAAGAATTGAAAGATTGGAAGGTAGCAAGGGGCATTGTTTCTAGCTGACCTGATATGCTTGGGTGTGGTTTTGTTTGTTTTTTAAGCAGTCATTAGTTTTTGTACCTCTCTGCTTCCAATTATCAGTTGGTAATAGCTGCTATCCTGCTAATAAAACTTCATGGTAATTTGGCTTAAAAATTGCTTCTGTCCCACCTCTTTTAAGGCATTGTTAGAGCGTCGTGTCCATTCAGTTCCGTCGTTCAGGTTTGGGCCCCTCACTACAAGGAGGACATCGAGGTGCTGGAGCGTGTCCAGAGAAGGGCAACGAGGCTGGTGAGGGGTCTGGAGAACAAGTCTGATGAGGAGCGGCTGAGGGAACTGGGGTTGTTTAGCCTGGAGAA
>NW_008795129.1:92234-147257 GCF_000699145.1 Aptenodytes forsteri
AGATGTGTAGTGAGGCGCTTAGGGACATGGTTTAGTGGGCATGGTGGTGTTGGGTCGATGGTTGGACTCGATGATCTTAGAGGTCTTTTCCAACCTTTATGATTCTATGATTCCATGGCAAAATAGCTTGAATGCTGTTGGCTGAAGCACTGTCATCCTGCGTGTTTTGTGAATCAAGCTATGCAAGTTCAGATCTGTAAAGATTTTTAATCTTTTCTGTGCTTCCTTGTGTGAAAAGAGGATGGTTTGACCCAATGCTCAGAATGCAGTAAAGAAGAAGAAATAACGCTAATTAAGTATGTGCACAGCAGCAAGTGTATCCTAATGATAAAGTGATAATGTAGAAAAACGAACTGTCTTGTTTTCTTGTCTCTTGTCCTTTCTTCTTATCTTTCTCACTGCCACTCTTCCGCTGCTTTTTATTGAAGGCACCAACGTCTGCTTCCTTTCATAATTCACATTGTAGTAAGATACGCAACAATAGTCCAGTGAGTTAGATTTCTCTTAAAGATAGGTTGTAAATTCTTTTCAGTATGTCTCACTGTATTGCTTCCTGGCTAAAGAAAAAAATACCTGTAGCGATGAGCGTAGATGTTGCTAGAGAGGGTACGCTTAGGAATGCCTATTTAGAAATACCAATCTGTGGGTTTATTCTACTATGAAGTGTTTGGAACAGATGTTGCTAAGAAAATAGGAATTTTACAGATATTTATGTCTGGTGGTGTTAACAGCTGAAGATCAAATGCTGTACTTGACTGTATGACTGACAACTAGGAGCTTAAGCATCTGAACTCGGGGCTTCTTTACTGATGTCTCTGGCCTCTGGCAGGTTGCTTAACTTTTCTGAATCTAAACCTACGCAGACATTGTCATCTCAAATCAGAATCAGCCTGACTTGTTATTCTGTCACCAGTGCTCTTTCTTACTGAATGTTTCAGAGAAAGGTGCCAAAGTCCTTGTTTGTGTGTGAAGTGTTCTGTTCTTAGTAAGAGTTTATTCTTAATCGCTTAGAATCGAAAGATGACAAGCACTAAAGTATCTATCTTTTCCGAAACCACACTTTTAATACTAATATCTTACTGTTTTGTAAATAGGTTGTTGTAAAATGTTTTCTCCATTGTAAAAGGAAAATGAACTTTTTGACCCTCACTGTCTCTGTGAAACTTTTATAGACCGAGGCATTTGGGAAATGAAAATTGTAAATTTTTAGCTGCTTGATTATTTAAAAAGCTGTTTAATGTTCATTTAGTTTTCATGGTGTCCTAAAAATAAGAGGATTTTATGCTGCAGGGCACAGTATTAAGGAACTGTAGGTGTGCAGAATAAGTTACAAAGCCATGTTTAAAAGCCAGATGGCTTAAGAGACAGCAAAAATTTGCTGATACTACCTCTACTGCTAAGTTTTACCTTTACCTTTACTGCGAAGTTTGTACCTTTTGTTCTTGGAGCTACTCATGTCCTTAAAGGTAAATGACTGTGAAACAGATGAAATAAATATGACATGGATGGAAGCAAATACCCACTTGAAGGTTTTTTTGCGAGGTCAGAATTTCGTGTCTGAACGTCGCACAACTTGCAAGAAATGGCTGTGTCTTACGGTTTCTGACAAACCTGGCTGCACAGGCTGCCAAGAAAAGAATAGCCTCAGAGACAGAGCGTGGCAGATCCGTGTGATCCTGAGCTCCTTGGGCAGTTTTGTTTGTTGTAAAGGCAATGGGAACATTGTAATCTGGGTCACTTCCAGTTTTAATCAAACTTTCTCGCTCCCCCACAGCAAGTAGGAGTCCTGCCAAAGTCAGTTTGGTTTGGTGCACGGAGATGTGGATAAACAAATGTTTGTCACGCTGCCCTCTCATCCGGTGCGTTGGACCTCCATCAGAAAAATCATTTGCTGACAAGAAGTTGAATCAGCTGGCACTCACCGGGCTGGGAAGGGAGGGGGGAGGAAGAGCAGGGTTTAATTAACAATGGAAATTCGCAGCAGGGGAGCACGGGGAGTTGTTTTCATGTCATCCTTAAAAGCAGAGGTGTAGCAAAAGGAATTCGCGCAGGCAAAGCGCTCCTCCTGTGCTCAGTCCTACAGTGAGCTAAGTGTTCCTAGTTAGGGAACATGCTTAATTTAGGAGTCAGCCATACTGCAGATCTCAATGCGATCCTCGCAGATGGGTGACGTGCCAAGAGCTGTGCGGCTGAGACCAGAGCACTCCCCATCTTGTGGGATGAAACACCTAATGCTCCTTGAATTAAACCCTGGTTCTTCACACCCTGAAACAGGTTCAGTATACCTGCTTCTTCGGCCCTGTGCTGAAGGTGTGTATCTGAGGGAGTAATTATTCTTATTCCTACACAGTCATTTAGTTAATACAGCAAATTTTGGAAGATGAAATAGCCTTCTTTCAGTTGAATTATAAATATAATTTTGTAAATATTTCAGAGCAAAACATACATTTTGGAAAAAAGAAATAATTAATGAATTGAAAGCATATGTGCAATGAATTTGGGAAAGCTGAGTCCCTGCACCTTATTTTGCCACTACAGTCCCTTTGCATACGCTATGCTTGAGAGCCAAGAGCAGAGCCCGCGTACGTGTGCGTATGGAGGAGGATGAGAAGGTCCTACGCAGCTGTGGCAATCCTGACATTCAGCTTATCTCCACAAAATGAAATTTGAACACACAGTGTGTTTTTTCTCAGAAGTCATTCAATAATTTAGCATTTAGTCCTAGAAGAAATTTTACTTGATCCTTTGTGCTGCTTTCTTACAGAAGGTACCAAGTGCAAGCTTGTTTTGGAGGCTTCACTTTGAGATTATCTGGCTTGTCTTTTTTGAGTCTCTCCTTGAAGTAGAGGTGATGCCCTGAACCGTGATGTTTCACGATTCAAAGGTTAGAAAGGCAGAAGGGAGAAATGTTCTGTTTTAATCTTGTGCTAGTGATTTAATTCCATCAGTCTAGATTTGGCATTGCTGATGAGGAAATTGCTTGGTTAGACAGTTGGTGTCTTCGTAGGACACGTAACCCTTTCGTGTTTGGTCCGTCCCCGTCCGTCCCCCCCCCCCATCATTGTCTTTGTTAACAAGAAAAATATATGTCACTGTTTCTGTGTGGACATTGTGTGAAAGATGGAGGCAAACTAGAATCCAGTTCCCCTGCTGTCCCTGGAGGTGGCTTCCACAGTTAAGCAACTAGTTCTTTCCTGAATTTGCGAGTTTTTAAGTGGCCTTCCTGTCATCTGACTAATAAAGAGAGTAATAACTTAAGGAAATTTGACTTGCTCTAATTGTTGAAAATAGAAGGAAATGGGATTCTTAAGATTCTCAAGTATATACTGTAGCAGTTTCTAAAGCCCTCTGCTCTGCCAAAGCTGTTTAATACAGCCAGGAACTGATCCAAAGCTTAAATCTGGATGAGCAAAAAATAAATGCCCCAAAAGCAAGTGTGCCATGCAAAGAGAGGATGCTTATCCTCTTTTTCTCTCTCTGTACGAATGTGTATCTGTAAAAGACAGATCACTTTTTTTTTTTAAAGTATGAGTAGTATCTATTGTGTTTCTCAGAATATTTTAATTTCAAGCTGTAATTTTGAACTTAAAGAATACGTCAGCAATTGTTATGAGTCAGTGAATTGAAATCAAATGTAGCAAGTTTTTGTACCGGGGGACTTTGGCATGCGAGGTGAATACTAGTGGAAATATTTGGAAAAGTATGGTGAAAGGCATGTGAACCCCTAGGTGTGAAGCACTTTCAACATTAACCTGGAAAAATAGTCATGGCTTCTTGTTGTGTTTTGTGTTCTGATCTTACTTTTTGTACAGTTTGACAAGACGGACAGTCAGAAAGTTTTAAGAATTTGAAATAAAGTGGGCGATCCCTTAGCAAGGGGGGGGGGGGGGGTGGTTTTTAAAAAAAAAAAAAAAAAAATGCTTTTGCAAAAAATTTCTTAAAATACCATGGTTGCTCATGAATAAACAGGGTGTTCTAGGGCCTTTGGTTACAGAAACTAGCTTGTGCCTTTTCGCCTGTGTCTGGGTTCCTGTTGGGGTGATTTTTGAGCATTTTCATTTATGTGAGGAGGCATCCTACAGAGTGGGGAAACGCTGTCTTGGAGCATTTCCAGGTACTACTGAGGTATTGCTAGTTTGATCAAGCAGAATACGTCAAGCACGATGCTACTTTAGCCTGAATTGAGTACATGGGTGTGTATCAGTTCAGTACCTAAAGGTGAATTTTAATATTGTGAAAGCTACGTAGAGTCTTCTGGTTATTGTTTCTGCCGCTTACTAATACTGCTTCTGATGAGAAAGGTGGCATGTGTTACAGATAACGGGCTCGTATCCTGTGTAGTTCAAACAAACCAAAACCAAACATACCCGCAAACAGCCTTGGAAGCCAAATAAATGCTACTAGATTTTTTGTTTGTTTGTTTGTTTTGTTAGAAGTGAGGTACTATGAACGGGTCAGATGATTCCTCCCTTCTTCACGACTGTACGTTTTCTTGTGATAACATGCCATGCATACCGGATCTCGCCTTTACAGATCTGAGCTCATGTTTTAAGAACATCGCTAGGGAGAGTCATATGTCTCCATTGATGAAGTCAGCTTCACAAAACTTCTCTATCTATTCCGGAGAGCAGAATTTAACTCGTTTTAAGTCCTGGCTCTGGCTTTTAACGCAGGAAAAGAAGACGGAGAGGATCAGTGCTTCCTGAAGATAAATAAAAGCAAGATCAGCTAAGATGATGAGATTTTGAGTCTTTTCGTTCTCCACTCTTTAAGAGAAGCAAAAGCAGCTAACAGTCAGTAAAAGTTTGTTTAGATATGGGAGTCCTATGTAATCTTTTAGAGGAACTGGGCAATTTTGCCTTAAATTGCCGAGTATAATGAAGTGTCACTTCTTGGCACAAGATTTTATTGTGCTTGAGTCCCACGCAGTTTTGATACAATCTTGGTACACGTTGTCTGTCATAAAGATGTCCTACTTTTTTTAATATATTGATCTGCTTTTTTCAGCTTCCCTTATGATTCTAATCCAGACTGCAGGAAATACTGCAAGTCAGAGGAGTTTAGAATATGCAGAGAGGTTGATTTTAATTAATGCAGAAATTATTTTGCTTTTAATGAGCTTTAATGAAATAGGAACAGAGCTTAAGTTGTTATGTGAAAATGTTTGAAATGAAAGCAAAAATACACAGCAGATTTTTCTGAAGCCAGTGTGTCAGTGACATGCTTGTCATGTGTTTTCTTTAAAAATCAGAACAAAACAAAAAACGTACATCCTGTACAATCAAGCAGAATTATTCATAACCAATATATTTTGAGTTATTTTTCACAGGGATTTGTCAGGTTAAACAGTCTACTTCAAGATTCAGTTCCTTTTCTGGTACTTATTTTCTGCAATGTCTGCTAATAAAACTGGAGGATTTGCTTGGAGGGAGTTTTCCTTACATTCAAATATTTGTTTAAGTTTGCTTTTGCCTAGACATCACTCCTTTTATCAAATGTAGGAGCCTCATTCATTGTCAAGCTAAATAAACACACCCCATTGAAGCTGGGGTCCATGTCACACTTACTAGCTGGAGATCGGGCCCAAAGTGCGTTTGCTTTTTTTAATTCGCGCTGCTGTTATTGCTTGTGTTGTTAGTAAACTTACTTTATCACATCTTGTCCTTCCTGCATCTAACACCGTGGTAGTTACAGATCATAGAATCATAGAATCATTGAGGTTGGAAAAGACCTCTAAGACCATCAAGTCCAACCGTCACCCCAACACCACCATGCCCACTAAACCATGTCCCTAAGTGCCGGCTAAACAACCCCAGTTCCCTCAGCCGCTCCTCATCTTTTTCTAGTAAGAAGCAGAGGAGATGAGCAAAAACTAGGATTTCTTTCTCATTTTCCAGCCTGTCCTTTCTTTAATCTATTTTGAAGGTAGATCCAGGTGTTTAATCTCGCGCTGCTTCTCAGCTTTTATTTCTTAATTTCAGAGAGACTAGAAGAAACAAGTACTGAAACATGAGGAGGAGGACTATAGGTAAAGGCAGCTCCTGAAAGGATTGAAACTGTCTTTGAGCTTGGCTGTTGTGAAGACAGGTCTCGCATCCTGGCTGGTGCTGAAAATGGGCCAGATTTCAAATCGCTTTTGCACATAATGACTCCCTGTCTTTACTGCGACGTGTTTATCCTGTTTGTGAGGGATGGTGGAGCTGTTTAGTTTGTAAGGTTTTGAAGTAGGATCTGTTTTTCTAGTTCTTCTGGTAAGTAAAATTTAGCATACTTCTAAAATAACTAAAATAACTAAAATAAAAGGCGCCTCTGTCTATTGATCCATTAATACATGAAAAAACTCGCAGTCGTCAGTAACAGCAGATAGCTTTGTAGGTCCTTGCTTTTAAGGTCAGATGCTGAAAGTTGCAAATGGATGCAAGCAAAACTTATTTACCAATGAAATGAAATTTCTAAGTGAAGGAAGTTTGAGGATGAGAATACAAATCGGTTACACAATGAAACAGGAGCTGGTACGTGCAAAAAGAGAAGAAACCAGCTAGATTCTGGCTGCTGTCGCAAGTATCACTCAATCTTCGTAAGGTAGAGAAGAAACTCTGTATTTTCAGTGTATCTGAAATAACCATTGTATTAGTTCAATAGTTTGCTGAACTCATTTTTACCATTTCATCTAAAATAGTTTCCTACTCAGCACATAGTGTGGTGTTCATTTACAAATTATACTTTTCCTATTAGATTTTTATGCATTAGTGACGTGTGTTCTCAATAATTCGGTGTGTTTGGCACCCACAGTATCAAGGAAATGAACGGTTAGCTTGGTTTGGGGAGAGGAAAAGGAAAAAAAAGTAATACTGTCTGTCTTTTTCTCATTTTAGGGTCTACGTACAGCGTGCTGTCCATAATGCCTTCTGATTCTGAAAGCAGCAGTTCACTGAGTAGCATTGGTGAGTAAAGTATTAATCTAACAGCTTGATGAGCGTGTCTTTTGGGAGCTGGGAGAACACGTTTTTAAGGTGGCCTTCGGGAAGGGTAGAGGGATTCAGGTCATAACATCAAAGAAGTTGAACTGTAAGATGTAACCATGCATCTTCACCAAGAAAAGGTGTACCTGTTCTGTGTCGTGCAAGTTAAGCCTTTTCACAGCTGTATGCAGTTGTTGCCAATAAAATCTGTTACGGCTGGATACCTTAAACTGCGCTTTGAGTTACTTAGTAAAATGATGTAAAAACGTTAGTTTTCTACAAGTCTGTGCATATAAAAATATATACAGGCATGCATATATGTGTATGTATATATTTATGTAGATGTGAAAATTGTAGTCAGTCTCAAAACATCATCGAAATTAAAAATGTTATTATTAGCCAAGGTCAGGTCTTTAAAACTTTCGGAAGGGGCTGCAACCCTTTAACCCTTTTCTTTCCTGCATGCAATGAATTGCTTTATTTTCTCTGTTTCTAATGTCATTGGGAAAGACAAAATATTAAAAAAAAAAAAAGGAAAAAAAAAAGAAAAAAACTAGAGGAAAAAGAAATGTGGACAAAAGACCTCTAACATCAAGATGATCTTGGAATAGCCGTATCAGCTGTCAGTTTTCCTCTTCTTTACTTACACAAATACTTTTATTGTGAAATCTATGTAAAAGTCACTTGCCTCGGATAGGGAATGTAGGCTCTTGCATATTTAAAGTTCCAGTGTTGTGTCAGGCATCTGTAGGCTTCCCTGACAGCACCAGGCAAGTCAGTGGTCTGTTTAAGGATGTGGGTAGACATCTGTTGCAGTCACTGAGCTGAACTTTTAACTCCAGCATGCAGGAACAAGATTTTAGGGTTGACTGAACTATTTGCTGAAAATAAGGGAAGCTGTGACATGTTAGTTCGATTTTTATCAAGATCACACTTGTCTGCTATTACCTGAAGGAAGGGTATGATTTAATTTGCTATGAATAAATTGGGGCTGGAAATAGGAAGAAGAAAGTTTCTAAATTTTTAGGACAACCAAACTCAAAAAAGGAGCCTTCCAAAGAAGGAAGTTCTTGTAAGGTGAAATCCAGTAAGTTTGTGGAATAATTGGATGAAGCGATGCCTGAGATAGAAGATGCAGGTGGTCCTTTCTAGTCCCATGTTCCTGATTTTAAAAAGGAAAGGTACTTAAACCTTTTTTTTTTTTTTTTCAGTTTTTGTAACTTTGTGAATGCCCATACTCAATTCTTTGTACCTGACCTTTTATAATTTTGGAAGTAAAGGTAGGTAGATGAACAGCTAGTGTTTGCCATCACGAAGAGAACTTTTGCTTTAACAGTGACCGCTTGCAAGCTACAGATACTTGGCCTCTGTTTTCTATGTTATTAATTTTCTGTGGCATAGTACCTAATGGGATTCCTGTTTCTGAACACTTATTTAGAATTTGGCATGTTACTTCTGAGGCACCCGTTATTCCCATATATGAGTCAGAACTGAATTCTTTCCGAACTATGTTTTGTTCGTGTTTTAAAATACTGCAGTTCATACTGAATCCTGATCTGTGTATTTTACCTGAAGGGCTCTCCTTGGAAGTGTTTTATGCCTTTGGTGTGTGCAGTGATCAAAGTTATTGATAACCTAAAAATTAAAGTGACCCGCTATTAAACAAAACTTATGATCTAGTATTCTCCATAGTTTTGTTTTATTCAAATGATTAAAGAAAGTTGGTTGTTTAATATTTAGTACACTAACAGCCGGGGGAATTCTTTGTTTGAAGCTGGCATGTTTGTTTTATAGTCTGCTTATAGACTTGTTATTCACAAGTATCATTTTTTTCCCCGATCGTTTTCTCTCCCTCACATCTTGTTCTGCAAGAGATAATACTTTTAATGTGCTCTAATATCAATAGCAAAATTTCTCTGCTTAATAACCACATATCCTAATAGACATGTCTGCAAGTCACTTAAAAGCTGCAGTCAGATTATTTTAATACCGACTGATTTGTTGAATGACAAACCATCATAACTGAAACTGTTCACATGCCAGCTCCCCGAAGGCTTCATATGACTTCTTTGAATGGAATCCCAACAAATACTGAGTTGCTATAGCATTTCAGGAATTTAACATACGTTTTCCCCCCCGTCCCCATCTTGCTGGAATACATTTTCACAAGGGTAGTTCTGTGCAGTGGATAAGTTTTGCCTGTGAAATGAATGCATCAGTGAAAAAAGGTAAATAGCTCATGGTTTGGAGACAATGTAAGCTTTGGAATATGTTCAGTTTGACATTGATAGTTATATGTACACACACGTGCATGTAAAGGAATATTTTCATTTCCCCACTCACATGTGCCTTCCTCATGGGGCAGAAAAGGGATCTATTTTATTATTCCTGAGTTCAAAACACTGGTTTTCATTAATATTTAACAATTTTTTATTTCTGGTCTGCCTTGCCTTCTGCTTGTCAAGCAGCTCAGAAACACTTTTACACATTTGACCTTTCAGAAGAAATGAGAAAGGTATTGGGGCCACTGATTAAGCCCAGATGATGAAGCGGAGAGTGAATCTTAGCATCTTCTAATTAGGAGAGATAATACAATCTTTCATCTGTAGTCTTTGGATTCCATAGTTCATAAAAGTAACTAGATGAGGGTATGTCCATGTGCTTCATCTTTTCTTCCCAGCCTTAATCACCCTAGCTATTGTCGGAGGTCGTTTCTGCTGCCAGCATTCTTAATTAAACGATCTTTTTCTGAAATACTTGCAAGTAAGCCAGGTGTTGTGAAATTGAGATGATTCTATATGTTTTACAGCTATCCTAGGTTTCAGAGTTAATTTATGAAGCTGATGTATATAACAATGGGCTTATTTTCCAGAAGAAGACCCTGATCTAAGAACTAAGCTTAAATAGTACTGGGACGATGGTCCTTAAAAGGTAGTTCTAGGAAAACATGGGCTCAGTCTCAGTAAAATAAATGAAACATGGTGTTAGGATTTGGAAAGGAAGAGGGAAAGATGAGAGAACATAATTTCATCACTGTATAAACGCATGGTGTGCCCGAGTCTTGGGTATATTTGCAGTTCTGATTCTCCCATTGAAAGAGAAGAGGGCAAGCAAGCGCGGAGAGCGGCAGCGTGGATGAACAGTTACGGAGCAGCTTCTGTACGGGGAACAACTGGATACGCTGGGGTTCTCTCAGTCTCCAGTAATGTCATAGCCCTAATATAAGTGGAGAGCAAGGAGTGATATAACTTGCATAATGTGACTCGGAGAAGGGTTTAGGGCTGGTCTATCCCGAGTACTGTGGTGTCACCCAAGCTTTTTTTCCTCTTTCCCTGCCTAGGTGGGCTTGCAGGGCATGAGGGATGCAGCAAGAATGAACTTCCAGCCTCATGTGCATGTGGTAGAATAAGCAGTTGAGTGGAAGCCAGTTTTCCCACTTGTGTAGCAGCAGGGTCGCAGCTTTGTAGAAGAAGCTTCTCTTCGTAGGTGTTGCGGTTTAACCCGGCAGGCAGCTAAACACCACACAGCCGTTCGCTCACTGTCCCGTGTCCCCCCCACGCCGCCCCCAGCAGTGGGATGGGGGAGAGGATCGGGGGGCGAAAAAAAAGAAGTAAAACTCATGGGTTGAGATAAAGACAGTTTAACAGGACGGAAAAGGAAGGGAAAATAACAACAATAATAATAATAATGACAAAAGAATATACAAAATAAGTGATGTACAATGCAATTGCTCACCGCCCGCCAACCGATGGCCAGCCAGTCCCCAAGCAGTGGTCACCCCCTCCCCCGGCCAACTGCCCCCAGATTATTTACTCCCTTTGGCCAGTTTGGGTCAGCCGTCCTGGCTCTGTCCCCTCCCAGCTTCTCGCTGGCAGGGTGTTAGAAGCTGAAAAGTCCTTGACCAGTGTAAGCACTGCTCAGCAACAACTGAAACACTGGTGTGTTATCAACATTATTCTCATCCTAAATCCAAAACACAGCACTGTGCCAGCTACTAGGAGGAAAATTAACTCTGTCCCAGCCAAAACCAAGACAGTAGGTTTACCTGCTTTGGCCATAGGTGTATCTGCCTTTTTTCTTTTGCATCTGTACGTGAATAAAAATACAGAGTGAAAGATCATTGCTCTTTACAGGTTTTTCTTGTGTATTTTCCTCACCGTTCAATATTGGTTTAGTTGACAATGTTTTCTTTTTTCCCTTATGCTTCCTTCCTTTTCTTTCCCATGTGCTAATAAAGTTCATGCTGTGCATGTAAAATAGGTAGTTTTGTTGGAACCGAGGGCAAATATTCACTGCTAATTTCCAAAAGAGGTACGAGATAAACTGCTGTAATCCCTGCATCCCACCATTGTGCTTCAGCCCCACCTTCTTCCCCCCAGAGGAACAAATCTTCATGAAATTGTCATGCTCTCTCTGTATTTCCTTTCCCTTTGCTCTTGGCTAATCACAAGGATTTTTGTGTGTAAATAGAAGCATCTTTCCTCTGCCCACTCCCCGTGCCCAGCAGACTCTCTGAATGAAGCTACAATCCTGCATTTCTGACATCAGAATAATTATTTATGGAGATTCAGTGCCTGGCGTGCCAGGCACGGAACAACGGTGTCACTTAGGAATTGGATAGAAACCAGTAGCAGAGCTATACGTGACAGTCGCTGGTTAGTCTCCCACTTGACTGGTCATGATAACGGAGAGGAAAAGAACACAGAATAAAGACCCCCCTTTTTTAAAAAAAAAAAAAAAAAAAGCACCAGTTTGTATAGTGCACTCAGTCTTTTGACATTTATAATTTTGAAGATAAATGCTCACCAAGCACTGAATTGAACTTAAATGACATAGTCCTGGACAGCTGGCTCTGGGTGGTCCTGCTTGAACAGGAGGGTTGGACCAGGTGTTCTTTCTGTATCCCAGCAGATAATTTTCTGGACCTGTAAGGAAGGATGGAAGGCCTGTGTTCTGAAAGATTATCTGTAGATGATGTAATACCAGCCAACTGTCACCCTACTTATATGATACTTCAGTCTGAAATCATCAAATTTGTTTGCTATGGGAAGTAGTAACACAGTGTCCTTACTAGTTTCTGTGAGTCTCTTGATTATCTACTTCCAGTTTCCATCTTTTTTTTTTTTTTTATTTTACTATTTTTTACTTTCCTTGCTCTTTTCTTCCAAAATCAGGCTCCTTTCTTCCTCTTTACAATAGCCAGGTAAGTTCTCGTTCTGGCCCATGTTGCCTAAAAAAGCCTCTGTGAGTTGACTTAACAAGGTATGTTTCGAGACTTCCGATACCCAGCGCTACTTTTACAGCCTCCAGTAACACATTACTGACCTGAGCAATACGATGCCGTGACAGGATTATAGTTTCTGGAACCGAGCCATTTTTTCCGTACCTTAGTGCCGTAATGAAACTTCAGAGTTTTCCTTTAGTGCTTTAAAAATGTGATTCTTCCTCCCCTCCTCAACCCACAGGATTTTTTTTTTATTTATTTTTTTTTTTTAAGAAATGTTGTTTAAAAGAAACCAGCAGCTCGCATGCAGGAGTCAGGCTGTGGCTCTGAGGATAGCCTGCATTGTGCTTTTTCACGATGAGTTTTTAACAGAAAGACATTGCATGCTTTTCCATTCTTTGAAAATATACTGGAATCTTAATGAGAGGATTTTTGGAATGGAAAAGGCCGCCTATACATGTGTCTTTCCACATGTATAATTTCCTTCTTTCCAGAGCCAGATCTCTTTGCGTTGTTGTGATTACAGCTGTCAATCTTGTATACTCTTCATTCCATATCGCGTATTATCACCTTTACCTTTTAACTTTTAACAGACTATTATTGTTCCAGCTGTTCAGTTCTTTGCAAATGGTATCACTTTTTTAGTCGTAAGTGGCTTTTTCTTGCTCTTCACTGTTCCTATCACTATGCTACCTTTTCCTATGGGAATTTACATACCAGTCTGTAACAAACACCACCATTGGCACTACAATTTTATGACTTTCTCTTGCAGGCGTCAGGTGGTCGTATATCCGATGCCACCAAGCTTGTCCAACTTTGACTTCAGCTGACAGTATTTCCTTGCTTAATGCTTTGTTAGCTTATCAGCCTGACAGGCTATTTACAGATAGTTTTTCACTAATTGCAATTCAAGTTACTTAATCTGAGGGCCTTAATTCTCACTGCAAAGCAAACATTACCCCCCTCCCATCAGATGATAATTCCTTCCCAACAATGTGTGGTCTTTCATTCCCCATTTTCATGTTGGCCATTTTGACGACTGCCCTTTTATGTCGTTGTGATTTCAGTTCATTGCTTCACACTTTCTACAGCTGTATATAACGAAGTAATTGTTTTCACTCTTCATAGGAAGTGTTCCGTTGCAGGTGTGGTTTATGATACTCTCTCGGTCAAAGATAAACACTCGTTCCTTGTCCAAAAAAGTGAAATATTTACGCCAGGCTATAGGAATCTCTCCTCCTATTTCTTGCCTTTTTTACTGATACAAACGCAAAATTTGTATTTGGTGAAGATACCTCAACAGTTAACACATACTGACAAAGGAACAAGTGACAATATTACACCTGCTGAACGGCCACAGATGAGTGAGAAGAGGTGCTAGGACCACTACCGGTATACCACCTCAGAATCCTTTTCTGTACTGCAGTGATTGCCTTCAACGTTCCACCTCCTCACCAATTAGTCTCTCTATTCAGAAGTCATGTTCCTGTAAAATTTGGCCTCAAAGATTGAATTAAACCTCTTTTTGTAGATTTATTTCCTATGTAATTTTCTTGTCCTTTGAATTGAAGAGTACTTGTTCAGTTTACTGGAAACAAGACTTTTAACTTAGGAAATAAACACCTTCTTCCACAAGCTTAATGTAACTTCACTCTCCTTATGTTTTGCTCTGTTCATGAATCATGTAGATGTCTCTAGGATTGATCCTTAATCTCTTTACCTGATTTTCGGTATGTTTGTTAATAACCATCTTCTCTTAAGTAATAAGCACTTTGAATAGCTTTATTGTATTATCACTGACTTCGATGGCGTCCATTTCCAGGCAGCTATGGGTTGACATGTAGTTCAAGCACAGTGTTCTCTCAACTTCTGTCACTTCAGAGAATTCAGGAATTACTCAATGGATGTGATGTCCTGTTTTAAAAAAAAAAAACAACAGTAACAACAAAAAAGTTCACTTTTTTTAACTTTGCTGATGTATACTGCTGCAGTCCTGGAGGAGGAGGGTTTGTTTTTTTTGGCTTTTGTTTGGAGTTTTTTGTTTGGGGTTTGGGTTTTTGGGGGGGTTTTGTGTGTGTGTGTGTATGTGGTGGTGTTTTGTTTGGGTTTGTTGTTGGGTTTTTTTAACATTTCCTGTAACGAATCAGTTTGAGTGAATTCTTGGTCTCTTAAAGGTTCTGCATAAACAGGGCTTGAGAAGCACTAATGAATAGCTGACCACTTCATGGTATTTTGTTTGCTATAGTATCTTCTTAACATTTGGCAGCTCCCTGGAGGAATTTCTGAAGGTCTGGTTGGTCTGTAATGATTTGAATGGAAATACAGTGTGTGTGAATACCCATCTCCTGCACTCCAGGCAGCGTGTCGGGAACACAGTGCCTTTCACTGCTCCCTGAGGCCCTCTATCAGTCTGTGCATTCAAGAAATCCTTCTGGCGTCAGCAGTTTTCTTTTGGGGCTATAAACCAGTATGGCGAGACGATGCTCACAGCTCCTCTGCAGGAGAAGATGTGAAGGAACGAGTGCTGGTGGAGTCTCATCCCCTTGGTCGGTGTGCAGCGGTTGACCCTAGTCGTCGTCCCCCTTGGGTTTGGATTGGACGCTTTTGTCTAGGTTATGCTTTCAGTGTGCGGTTGTAAGCCTGACACATGTAGGGCTTGCGCTTTCCCACCAGGGAGCTCCCGAATAATCAAACCCAGAAGCTTCAGCTCTATTTTCCTTGGTCATAGTAACAGATTTTACTCTCTACTGTGTTTTAGCTCAGCAGAGTTCTGCAAGGACTTTTTGAATGGACGTATCTGCCCTTTTTCCCCCCTCCTTGCTATTTTTGAGTATTAGGTTGTAGATTTTTCTTTCATGTTGATCTTTGTAGAACCTCTGTTCACTTCTTTCTAAACTCTTAAACTTACTGAAGTTGAAAGTTTGTTTTACGTGCTGGTGGGTTTGTTTAGCTTGTTGTATTCTGCATTAAAACAAATAGTGAAGTGCTACCCATTCTTTTGTCCTTGCATGTTACGTGATCCTCACTGCTTTCATAACCTATTAGGTTTTCTGTCTGTCTGATGAAACTGTTTCCACAGTTCATTATTTTAGCTTTTGGTTTCCTTTCCTCAGTGTACTGCTGCTTGTTTCTACTAATGTTTTATTTCACCTACGTGCAATTCTGTTCTGTGCTCTCCGCTATTTCAAGACCACTTCAAAAGATATATCTGAAGAAATATATCTAAATGATAACTTCTGATACGTAATCCTGTTCTAGTCCTTATAAATTATTGAAAGAAAGTAAATATTTTAGCACACATTTTCCTACAGCAGGCATAAGTCTTTACTCCCCACCCTTTCCTGAGCTTGGGGAGAAATCCTGTTGATCGTGCTTCGCAATACATCTTGCAAGTCTTTTTTTTTAATGTTGTCTGTCATGATTTACAAGGCCATAAAGAAATAATATTCTGAACATCCCTGTTGATTTTATTTTTTTATGAAAGAAAGCAGTGAAAAAGGATTGACTGTACAATGAATAGTCTCCTGTTTGTTTGCAAGCAAAAATTGGCACAAATTTCGAAGATGGGTTTAAAAAATCATCATAAAATCCAGGCATTCTGTTAGCTTGTGACAGATTGCCTTTTGAATTAGTTGAACCTGTCATACAAGTGTATTTCTCAGAGTAATGGATTTTTTATAATTCAAAAATGTTAATGGCATTTCTTAAAAGTAGCTGTTTATGCATTGGTACCCATTTTCCCACCTCAACATTGTATTGATTCGGCATTATGGTACATCTTGGTCGGTTTAACAAGTTTCCCAGCCCTGTTTCTCTTAAAATGTTCTTTTTTTCTTCAAAAAGCATGCTACCCCATCCCCAAGTATCAAGCTAACGGAGCAGTGGCTTCTGTGTGGCTGTATAATCTCTTCAATCAGTGATGATTAGAGTAATCATCAAGAGTTGTATTTGGTATGTACTGCAATGATGGATCTTTGTGGTTTCTGCGAAGTCCGGCATTTGGACTATAATTACGGAAGATGTGATTGCTCCAGCTTCTGTTTTTAAGGTTTTTCTTTTATGAATGGAAATCCTGCAAAGATCTTGCTTTAGATTAAGTCAACGCGTGCTCGGGACCTAACGCATGTACTGCATTATGGGCAAAACGCCTTCTGCCCCCGCGACAGCATCCCTGCTGTTAGGCTGTTCCCGGCGTCGGTGGAGCGCTGCTTACCCGGAGGCCGGCCAGGGAGGTGACTTCCATACCGTTGGGTTCTCAGAGGCCAAGCGTGGCTCCCGTGAAAGATGAGTCGTGGGGCTTACTGAAGCAGATGGATGAGTTGCACTTGGCAGGGCAGGCAGTAAAAACATTTTCACAAATCCAGGTTGTCTGAGAAAGCAGGTGAGTTACTGAAAGGTGGCATAATTTGGATAATGGAGATTTAGCCTTTAGGCTTGTACATTTTAAGACCGGTTTGACTGGTTGAAGTGCAGAAAGGAAGTACTGTTGTGTAAAATACGCAGTCAGATGGAAAAAGAATACAAAGCTGGAAGCACAGGTCACTTTCCTTCTACTGCATCAGGATGTCAAATGCAATAAAAGGCTTTTAGCATTCAGCTATAAAAGCCCCTTTAAAGGAAATGAAGGGTATTGATTTTTTCTGATGGAAGAGGAGTTTACTGAAGTTTTTAGCTTTTTTTTTTTTCTTTGAGCACCCACAAATCTGATCTAACATGTATGAGACCTTTTGTGCAGCTATTGAAAATGTAAGGTTGTTAGTAAATCAAGCGAAGATCAACTCTTGGACTTTTTTTAAGGATAAGAGGGGGGAATATCTGGATCGTATTGATCTGTGTTTTTACAGCACTTAAAAGGCATACATCTCTTGGCTGGTATTACGCGTTGACAACAATATCATTGCATTTGGGATGAAAGTATTTGTTGATGTAACAAGTGACAAGTTAATGAAAAATAACCTTTCCTGGTACTAAGACGAATGGCTTCACGTTAGTCAAGAAAGCTTCTTTCCTAAGGCTAATTGGCTTGTCTTTATTTAAGGCAGCCTTGTCTTGCTTGGCACAGTTTTGGGACTGTGTGCACGAATGCTCTCGCCTGAAGATGATTGTCACTGGGATGTTGTCAAAGCTGGGGGGGGGAGGAAGAGGTGGAGGAGCAGAGGTATAACTGTTACCTCCTTTTACTATGTTTGAGATTCCCAGAGCAGCCGTTGAATGCTTGTGTAGGGCGTGTGTAGCGGACGCTGTCCGTGGGACTGCTGTTGGGGTTAACGCTGATATTAGTGACGGAGTATTGCTGATCCAATGCCCTTTCCTCCATGTACAGCACACCAGCCTTCCTGATTTATCTCCTCCTTCCTCTTGTGCCCCTCGCATGCTGTTCATCTGTTTTGCTCGCAAGCAGCCCCAGGATGACAGATAAGCTTTTGAACTTCTCTGTCAGGGTGAGAAGGGGACTTTTTCAGTGTTACGCATGTTCTGATGTGTCAGCTCAAGTGAGAGGGTGCGCAGGTTGCCACTGAATTTACCCAAGACCATGCGGCCTGTCAGTACCTGAATTAGGTTTGTTTGCCTTGACCTTTTCATTTGTTTATGAAATTCCCTGCTCATTGATGTGTACAAACTACTGCAGATGAACACATAATCTGAATTTTTTTTTTATCTGTCCATTTGGGTTTTTTCCCCTATTTATTCCCTATATCGTGAGCCTAGGATAGTGCATTTGTATTATTACTGGTTTCTGTATAATCTTGCCTTAAAAATTATGTAGAATGGTTCTTATCTTAGAAAAAGAAAGGATAACTGCGTTTTAAAAGTGTGAGATCCTTAGTCCGTATGGATGAAGGGGCTCCATCTGGATGGAGGAGTGAAACAAAGTAGTAGGAGAAAGGCCAACTGCAGCCTCCATTGAGAATTCTTTTGAGCGGTGTCAGTTTGTGCCTTTCTGCAGAATGCAGGCTGTTCCTGCCATTTTTTATTTCTTCAGTTTGCTATTAGAGCATTTACATACATTTATTATGCAATAGGTGGAGTAAAAGAACAGTCTGTGCTCATAAATTCTCATAAAATTACAGTAACAGCTGAAGGGAATAAGAACAAGGATCCTATTCTAGATGCTGTATGTATGATAGCCCTCACCCTGCAGTTATTTTGGTGTGGGAACTTAAAAGCACAGGTAGTTCTACTTAAAAGTTGGAGGGAGTTTTTGCGTTCTGGAATACCTTCCTGAACTGGGTTTAGAGATAAAAAGCCAATCCTTGCAACTCATTAGCATTTGATCAGATGAAATGACTTTGTTTGAAATTCTTTCTTTGAAAAGGCAGTGATCAGAGGGCATTATTTTACTTTTGTATCTTCTGTTTCTTGGTTTAAAAAAAAAAGGCATAATAAAGGTACATCCTAACAAGTTAATACGTATGTCAGCAGCTTGTTTCAAGTGTATAATTATGCAAACTATTTCTAGAATTTCTCTTTTGGGTAGAAAATAGTAATCTCCTGTATACATTTAGGCCTTTAACTTTCACATCTGTGACCTGTATCTTTGAGTTTGCTCTCGTGTCTGGGATTGACATGGGCAGAACTAAAATTACAGTTGAATTAATTGTCAGTATATTGTGAAACATAATATACCACACTCTCATCTCTCAGGTGGAAGAACACCTCTTTGTATTGGTATAGCTGTCTGAGAAGACAGTAGGCATCATCATTTATCTCTGATATTAAGAAAGCTGAGAATTAAAAGATCCCACGAAACTCTTTAATGTATGACTGCCCCTTAGAGGAAATTTGATGTGTAGTCCAGCTGCAGTGATTGTAACGCGCTCATTGTAGCCAACGTTGTCAAAAATGAAGCTCATTTCTCCTGATTTGTTGGCAAGTCAAATCTTTAACTTCACATACTGGACTGATAAACCGTGACATGTGAAAGCATGGAATTGCGTTAAAAATAAATGTTGGCAGTAGCACACAGCAGAATAGTATGTCTGTGCTGTGCTAGATAAAGGAAGAGGAAAAGAGCCCCTGTGCTGTAACAGTTTCTCTGCTGTCGCTGGGGTAGGTTGATGTGGGTGGAATTGATTTTTTTTTTCTTTTTTTTTGAAGCAAGAACATGGTTCTTTATTGGAAATTTGGAAATAACTTTGTACCTACGACTTCTGTCGCGATGGTAGTTTCTGAGGTCTTTGCAATTGTGACTGCAAACTTGCCTTGCCTTTTAGGCAACTTGTAAGTTCACGAGTAAGCAAGGAACCTACTCGTGCATACTAACTTGCAACACAGGTAGGGCCTTTCTGCTAGCATGGGGTCCGTCTGAATTGGAGTTATTCTTGTGTCAACTCTGATGAAAACTTTCATGACTTGTTTCATTTTTGAACAGGATTCTGCAACCAAAAATACAGGTTTTTTTGAAATGAGTGTTAACTTCTTTAGTGAAATTGTATCGTTCTTTTGAGGAGTTCTCTGACTGCCAATTATTTATCTCTTGGTCAGGTACGACTGGTAAAGCATCATCTCCACCACCTGTAATAGACACGAGACAGATGAGCGAGAAGCTGGAGACGATATTATATCAGCTCCGTCAGGTAACTCGTGAGAGGGATGAGCTGCGCAAGCGACTTGCACTTTCATCTCCTGGATCAACTTTTGATGACTGCAGGTAAAAATAAAGGAAATGTAACGTTCTAATTTAGTCCTCAGTAGTGTTTTCAAGTCTCTGCTGTAAAGCAGCAAGGATATTGCAATGTATATATGTTGCTTGTAACCTACCTGCATCCTGGTGATGTGTGTGTACGTACGTGGCTACATGCAGGTTGTCAGAGCTGCCTGTTGAATGCCTATTCCCGCTTTCTCCAGCAATTTTGCTGTGGGAATGAGGGGAGTAGGGCTCATCTCTGTGTTGAGAGAAGAAAGCAAACAAGTTGTTCAGGCTTCCCGGGTTATGTTGTGGGCAGAGAAAGAAGACAGTGGCTGAAGCCTTTGCTGGTTTGAAAGCAACAGAGAAGAAGAACGGGAAATAGCTCTGAATACTTGGCTGGAGGACAGAAATTAGGAGAGGAAAAAAATCTCAGCTATTACTGTGCTTCTTCAAAGAGAGAGAGGTTTGGACTTCTGTTGAGGGAGTAAGTGGTTTTTAGGAGATATGCTGTCCGGTATACATGTATTGAGGGACTGTAGCGTTAACATGTTTAGAGTAAGGAACTCTCCTCCACCGAGAAGTTATGGGTGCTGCCAAATTAAAATCACGTGTTCAAAGTCAGTTAATGGCCAGCAGCCTTATGCAGCTCATTCTGATTTGAGGGTTGATAAGTTATGAGGAAGATGGTACTCAGGGAGTGTATGAGTTAATTGTAGATGAGGGTTTTATTGGGTAGGAAACAGAATTGGTTTATTTTAGAGGGTTAAAGATCTGCTAATGTTTACAAATGTGACTCTGGGCACACTGAGCAGGTACTTTTTGCCTGCAGTAAGCACATGTAAGAGAAATTTTTTGAACCTTAAAAAATTGTCTGTCACTGAATCTGAAATAAGAGGAAAGAAGAGATTTTCTGGGAGGTGTTGCCATGATGCATAGCTTCTCTGAACTTTAATGTTTCATTGTTGTTGTTTGTATCTGTTATTTCATCAGCTCTATCTACATGGTCAGGTGGTTAATCAAACTTTTTGTCCTTATGAGATAAGGTCAAGATTTGAACCAGTGAACTGGAATTGAGAGAATCTGGGCGTTTTATTCACTCCTTAGCTACCCATCTTCATGCCCCCTTCCTTCCCCCGTGAGTTCTGAGGGCTACTTTAAGAGCATTGTGTTCTATCTAAGGGTCTCCGAGTGTTGTGGGGATGGGAGAGGAAAAGGTTGTCAAATGTCAACATCTTTTGCATAGCTTCCAGTTACTTATTTAAACAGAGGGATTTCTTATTTGAAGTCACTAGAGCTTAGGCATTGAGGATTTTATAGCTTACAATCATGTTCTCCATAATCCAGGATGCTATTAATAAAGTTCTGATGAGCTGTCCTTTAGACTGGCCTAGTTTTTGCTCTTTAATTGTCAAATCAATCTTCTGCTGCCAGTGTAGAATTTGTATGTTGTGGAAAATATAAATGTTTACAGCTTAAAGAACAATTAGTCAAAATAAACGTTGCATTTGGGCAGTGCTCGGACAGTGTATGTTAGATGGAGGATGCTGCCTTCCAAACAATTAAATATTTCAAGAGTGGGAAATGAATGAAGACTATTAGTTGACATTTTCTTCCTTCAGTAGAAAAGCAACTACTCCTCCCATCCACATACACATCTGTGGTTTTTGAAAGCTTGCTGGTATTCATTTTTTTTTTCACTTTGTTTTGCATTCTTTCCTCATATAAAACTAATCTTCAGCCTTGCAGGAGTCAAAGCCCAGACATTGCAAACCGTTAGGCTGAAGTGTGAAAGCTGAAAGATCATTATTTAGATGGTGACTTTTAGGACCCAAAAAGGGCTTTTGCTTTCCTGGCTGTGCGTGCCGCTTTAACCATGGCTGTACCCAACACAGGTGGTGTAGAGGCAAACCTTGACACGTCACGATGGCGTGCTTCAAAACAGTTGCAGCTCGCAACACATTCGTAGGCTGGGCTGCGCTGGCTGTGAAGGCTGGCAGTTGCAAAAGCGAGAGCTGTTTTCCAAAGCAAGCGTTGACTAAGTCTAGAGCAGTGGAAGAGGAGCCACAGAAGTGGATTGTGATGTGCTGAATCAGATGAACATGTGTCATCCTGCTGGACCAGGAGTAGGATGGCTCATGCTGTGCTTGTATCACTTGACAGTGACTGTATGCGTGCACGTGTTGTGGTGATGAAGCAAAGATTTGAGCAAATAAGTGTGCTCAAAGTGCATTTTATAGACTTAAACTTGCTATTCTTACTGCTTATGTAGTAGTAGAAGAGAACTGCAATACGGATAAACCCCCTGAAAACTTCCTCTGAGAAGAGACTGTTTTTTGAGTAATCTGTAATTGGTGGTGGTGGAATTGCAGTAGTAAATGAAAACAGTTTCAAGTTGTTGGGTAGACATTGCCCACAACGTTGGATCTGCCGTTGGCATTAGCTTTTGTGTCGGCATCAGATAAATGTAAATGTCAGTCTCGCTGTGGCCCTGATTTGTGCCCAGGGTAATTCCACTGGAATACAAAGGATTTTTAGAGTTGTTGTATGAATATCAGAAAAACAGTTGGACCTTTGACACTAGCATTTTAAATTTTGTTAATGTTTGAACCAATGCTTCCAAAATAGTAACTGACACCTCTCCTATATTGAAATCATAGTTTTCTGTATTTTTCTGAGGCATTTCAGCATAAAACTGTAGTGGTCTTACTTAAACAAGAGTCAACCACTACGTGCATTTGAATGGACTGCTTTTTTGCAACAGTCCTGATTTTTGACTTCTACCAATATCCCTCCTGTGCATATCCCTGTTTTTCTTGCTGAGACATAAACCCTTGGAACAGCACTGCGGAACATGTGGCCTTGGCTATCCGGGTGGTTTTTATTTCACGTAGATGAGCTAGAATGCAGGATGTTACTGGTGGTATTGTTGTTCCTTCCTCATTGTGTAGGTAGGCTAACTTCTGTAGTTACCTACATGGTATCCGTATGTTTATAGGTTGGTGGGGGTCGTCTTTGGTTGGTTTATTTGTTTTTTAGAATAATGCTAGTGTTACTTCAGCAATACATATGATTGATGTTAGACTTGTAGAACAAGTTCTCACCATAGCTTTGAGACTGACCTAATAGTTATCCTTTAGTAAAAATTCATACACTGAAATATTTTGCACGAATATGAATTTATGATTGCAAGCTTAATATGAACATGTGTTAATGGGTCTCAGTAAGCTTAACGCTTCAACTGAGAGTTAAACTGTGCTTCAATTAATGTTGTCATTTTAATGACTGGTGGACAGATGGTGTCTACGTTCAATAATTTCACCCTAAAGTCTAATTTAAATCAATAGTTGGGTTTTTAGCGATTCTGTCAAGGGTGTGAACATTTCAAATTGAGTTTTACTTACGCTAACTGGGGTTGTATTTTAAAAGAGTAACACTGCAGTGGTTGCGGTAATATGTCTGTAGCACTGTATGAATAACATACTACTACTTTTGGCACCCCTAAACAGTGAATTTAAAAAAAACCCTAAAAGACATCCCCATAGATGCGACTTGAATATTTGGTTACTTTGTATGAATTTGGCTTTTAATTGTTGCTAAAGTCTTCCAGTCAAGGAAGGGTTTTTTGGTTTTGTTTTCCTCAGGAGCACTTCTCTGGAGAAAGGAGAAAAAGAGGAATTACAATTGAAGGTCTTACTACTCAGCAACCCAAATGCAACTGGGTTGCTAAAAAGCACCTTCATGTCATGTGCACGCTCCCTCAAAGTCTGTGAATCAGATGTGGCTGGCTTTTTTTTTTTTAATAACCACTGCAGCAGTGTGAAACCATTTTCACTTTGATTCAGTTGCCAGCTGTATTTCGGTTCCAAAATCCATGTTGCTGTTTTTGTATGGAGCAAAGAGAATTCTGATTGCTTTTCAGGCTGCGCTTACAGCGAAGCCGTTCGGGAGGGAGAAAGGGTGTTCCGTGCAGCAACGGCACAAATCTGGTACAAGAATAAACAGAGTCAAATGAGAAAGCAATTGTTTTCTTTTTGTTTGGGTTTTTTTCCCCCCCCATTGCCTGTGGAGTTATGAGAGACTCGGGAGATGACACCGGGACAGCTTGTCAGAAGCTTAATTTTGAAACTAGAAAATTCAATGGTGCAAAAATTTTGTGACTGTGTAGAGGAGGAACAGTTCAATTTAGAGTCTCTTTTAGAAGCTTAGTGCTTCAAAACAAGAAGACGTAATCCTGCTAACCTAGTTTCTAGCATGATTTGTGATTCTTCTAATAAATAAATAAAGGTATCATGTGCAGTGACCACACATTGTAGACATAATCTGTGTTGGTCAATTGCTTGACAAGGTAGCTTATTTTAGAAAGTTTCTCCTCTCCCAGTCATCCTGATAGACTAAAAAAAATTTCAGCCAAAAATTCTCTTTTGACTGACTTTGGCTTTCACTTTGTTCAGTTTACTGAAAATTGCTTATTGGAGATTATATTGTATTGGAGATTCCTAGTAATTATTTGAACAAAATTTGGGTTATCTTAGGAGAACGTGAGGTAGATTATGACATGTTTTCTCATTTGTTTATAGTAGTTTAAAAGAACATGGTAACACTCAATCAGATATGCAATTCAGCAGAATGACTTGGTCAAATTAGTTAAATTCAGTGCCCGATGAGTCAAACTGCCCGAATTCTGCCGGCACAGATGCGTGCGCGTGGTGTCCCATTGAAATTCTTTCTCTCAACCCTAATGCCGACTTTCCTAGGGAGCTGTAGACAAGGTCCTCCAGCCGCTGCCTAGATGAGATGTTTTTCCCAGCCCGGGTCTCCATGCAGCCCCCACTTGACTTTGGCAGCCTCTTTTCAGCCCCGCTCTCGCTGCAGCTCTCTGCTTTTCCTCTGAGAGTTTTGACATGGTAGCACAGGAAAGCCGAGCGTGCTGTGATTGTCTTGTTCTTGTATCAAGTGACAGTTCTGCTCTGTGATACGGCTGCCCAGAAGAGAGGTACGTGCACGCTGGGGACTATTTTTGGCTGTGTTAGTGTTAGACAGAATTATCTCATTATTAGATGTTACGCTTCAGTATAAAAGTAATACAGGTTAAAGTCAGTGAATTTTTGTTTGTGGTTGCATCTTAATGTGAAGTGGTCAGTAGTTAAATTAAAGCATAATATAACCTAAGTATCAACAGTTGTGTGATACTATTTATTTATTGGATAGTAATTTCCCAGACTCTTCATTCTCTTCAGTAGCTGATGTTCGACTATGAATATGACTATTTGAATATGACTGTATGAATATGAATATGACTATTCTTTTTCCATGCTAGGCCTAGTCCAAAACCAAATCACGATTACGAAAGACTGAAGATCCAGTGCATGAAGGCCATGTCAGACCTACAGTCTCTGCAGAACCAACACACCAAGACACTAAAAAGGTGTGAAGAAGCAGCAAAAGAGGCAGACTTCTATCAGTAAGTATTAGTAAAGCTGTATGAGTTAAGAGTTTACCAGTCTGTGCTAGATCATAAAATTTTAGAACGTGGTAATCAAATAATTTATTTTTTTTTAATTCTGTTTTTCCACTTTAATCGCAAGATTAACGTTTGCGTGCATCAGATAAAACATTTCTGGCCTACTTCAAATGATAAAGTATTGGAGTGCTTGTTTTATTTTGAAGAATTTGAGATAGAAATCCCTGATGTCTTGATGGGACACTGACAAGGAAAGCCTAGTTACTGATTTGCAATTACAATCCGGTAGTCTTACTGTCAGGCTGGAGGGCAGAATATAATTTGAGAGAATGTAATTTGTTACTGTTTTTTTAATAGGTTGTGATAGCTCTCACGCTGACTCGCGTAAGTTTTAACACAGGCTTAGACCAATTGTAAGCGTTTCTGAAAATGCAATAAAATAGGGAGAAATTGGTGAATATTTTTAGCATGTATTTCTGTTTAAAAAACAGTCATTGATGCAAGTAGGAACATGTTTTCTTCACTTGAAAGAAAGTCAGCTCAGAAATGGAAATCCAGATATATTCTTGGTTTGACGTTTATTTCCCTTAAATCTACACTATAAAATATGACTAGTATTTAATGACCGCATTTGTTTTCATTGGGGGCTGCTGGTTCTTACATAGCGCTTTCACCCACAACTCTTCAAGCCTTTAAAGATAGGCATCGTTTCCTTACATTCTTCTTCCAAAACCTGAAAATAGTATTAAAGATTTAGGTACGGCTTCTTTACTAGGTGCTTTATTCCTAGTTTCATTTGAGGATTATCAAGTACTTTAATTTGCTAGGGAATTCTGTGCAAAGCATTAGTGTTCTGTACATTGTAGCTGGATTTTTTTTTTCAGAGCTGAATTACCTATGTCCATCCAATGCTGACATGAAACACTTGTATTCTTTCTACTAAAAAATTAGTGTTTTGCTTACCTTATTCAGGAGTTCTATAGTCCGTGAAACCATACTGTGTTACACTCTGTTTATTTCAGTATTTTCATGATAGCATAAAAGGATTTGCCCTCTCATATGGGGAGAAAAGTGCTGAGGTTTAAAAGATAGAGTGATTGATTGAAATACTCAAGTATACCAAGAATATAGCCACATTCCTCAGAGACCAACAATTCAGGCTTCTGCAAAATGATGCAGATACACAAGTACAAGCTTTTGCGTTTACACTTGCTACAGACCGAGATTATCTGGTCAGAAGAAAGTATAGCATGTTTTAATTGATTCAGAGGTAATTCTTTTTATTATAAGAACTTATTTACTTGGTATTGAATAATTCAGTTTCCTACTTAAAACTTTAGGGAGGCTGAAACTCACTGTTGGAGTTTAGGTGCCCAAAACATGACACCACATGTTGAAATCCGCGCGTGCAATTCCTGTTCATCCTATGAGTAATTCTCAGGAAAAAGAAAGGAATTGAGTAGAATACGTTATTCAAATGTTATTTTCTCCTGCAGTAATTCTTAGAACCCCATGCTTTAAAAAAAAAAAAGTTACCATTCCAAAGAATTTATAATTTCCAACAAATATCTGAATAACAGATAACAGATTAATAACCTACATGTAAAGATTATGTGTATTTAATTGTGTGAATATAATTTGTCAAAATTTTTTTTTTTTTTTTTTTTAATTTTTATTAGCAGGTTGTCCTAATTTTAAGAAAGACTTCTTTTTAAATGCTTTGGGTCATTCTGTGCAGGAAATGTTAGTATTTCACTTCATATGGAAGGAATATAAAGTATCTTAAAATGTAAATTGATTCTATTGATTTCTGTGTGTTATATGTGTTCTTTTAATAAATACGGACTTTAAACACTTTACCAGCAGGTGTGAGAGTTCAGTTTGAATCATTCTGTTTCAACAACAAAAATACTTGTCAGTATCCAAATGTCACTCTTTATTTGATCTGTGGTAGTAAAATACATTCAGTTGATTTTTTTTGCTCTTTTTCAGCAGTGGTCTGGTCTAATTTTGGACTGCTACCTTGAATTACAATCTGAATGATAGCCTCACCATGTGGCTCTCAGTTGTTTAATTTTTAAGTGAGAGAGTGTATTTCTTTCAAATAATTATGGCTTGCGTAATGAAGTTTGGAGTAACTTTGGTAGCTTTTTACCTGCTTGAATGTAGTCGAAAAATACATAGTGTGTTTTGGTTGGTTGCTGGGGGTTTTTGTTTGTTTTTAAAACAACAGCACACAAGGAGATTTTTGCAGTTTTCCTCTGTATTTTGGTTAGCTGCTGCTCAGCTGAGGGGCCTAAGAGAAAGTGGAGGTGATTAGTTGGGATAATTCCAGTTATCTCCAGGATCATCTTATGCTCGCATTACACCATTTCTGTTTGTCTATCTGCTTGCTTTAAAATAGCTATGAAATGGCATTGATGGGCGGCATAAATCCACCATCTCTTCTGATGCTGTTTAAGAGTACTGTGTACTTTCATGTATTTTCATATTTATGTCCCTGTTTGTTTCTGATTTTTTTTTTTTTTTCTTCCCCCCCCCCCCCCTGCTGCTTGGAATACTCAAATATGCAGAATTGAGTTAGTTTGACCTGCTTTCTTGGTAGGAAACTCATGCTTGAGATGAATTAGCCCAGGACTTTGTCCTGGCAAGTTGGCCTCTAAGAGTGTATTTTGTGTGCCACGACAGCACCTTGCACAGTCGGCTGCTGAGCGACCAGTCACAGCTGAAGGAGGACATGGATACCTTGAAGAGGAAAAACACGCAGCTGGTGCGAGAACATAATCATCTCCAGCAGTCATGTGAGGAAATGAAGAGACTTCACGATGAGGATCAGAAAGAGATCACGGACCTGCGCAGCCAGCAGCAGCAGGTAGGCTACAGCGTGTCGTGTAAGTGCCAGAAGAGATCGTGAATTGCTCCGTTGATAAGTCAGTCAAGAAAACCGAACGTGCAGCGTCGCTGCCTTTTATGACTTACTCATTCAAAAACATCCGCCTTACACTGGACAGCACTAGGGGAGAAAATGAGATCTTGGATACTAACTGATTTTCTGTGTTAAGCTGGAAAAAAGAACGAGGGCTATTGAATATTAGGTGGTATTAGGAAATCTTGATGCAGAGATGAAAAAAATGTGCATGAGGAAGATTGTATATGCGTGATATTTTTTTTAAGTGGGCGGAGAGGCATCAAAATCCTAGCTCGAAGTTGCAAAGTGATTAAAAAGATGACTGTTTTCCTAGGGTATTTTATGGGACAGGGCTAGCTTTAAACTTGCATGCTATGTTTGTTTTTTGGAAAGTATCACAATAAAAAAATTGAGTAACAGATATGTGGGTTGTTTTTTGTTTGTCTTTTTTTTTTTTTAATTATTCTAGTGACACCATAACAGTTTGGGGAATGATTGAGCTTAAGTTTGGTTATTCAGGTTTGCAGATGCTATTCAGTTAGAACAAAGCTACAGGTTCATTAATGTTTTTGAACTTAAAACAAAAAAAGACAAGCTTTTCAGGAGGAGGTGGACGTTTCAGAGCTGTGTATAACAGGCTGTCTCTAGGACAACGTTGTTCACACACTCTGAAGAAAGAAAAGTAAGAGTAATAGTGAGGAGCAGCTGGTCCTATCAGATCCATGGTTCACCTATGGAAAAGTCTGGTCATTCAGTTAGAATAGTTACAGTAGCATGTGGAATGGTTAAACGGGGTATCTCAGCTAACTGTGTGTAGGCTGATTCACAGGGCAAACTTGCAAGTCAAACATTAGGCTTCAGAAGCAAAACCTATGCAAACAAAAATAATTATTTGCTAGGGTAGGAGGGGCAAAGGTTAAAGCAAGCTGGATGTGGTGAACGGCGCTTTAGGAGGTGCTTGAGGGCTGGTGCGAAGAGGAGCGAACATTTGTATTTCCTTTCGATCCCTTCCTCTTAACGTTATCTTGAGAGTTCTGCTGTGAAATGGTTTAGTGGCTTCGTTCGGAAGATGGCTGATGTTCCGTGTAGCAGAAATGGTTTGCTGTGTAAACCTGGGCAAATGGCTTAATTGTTCTGTGCCTCAGTTTCCCAGTCTGCAAAGCAGGGTTGTAAAACCTCCAAGAGAAGGCTATTGTATTTTGAAGTTCCGTCCTGAAGTTTGAAATTACCTGGCAGCACAGAAG
Organism: Aptenodytes forsteri; assembly: GCF_000699145.1. Lineage (NCBI taxonomy): Eukaryota > Metazoa > Chordata > Aves > Sphenisciformes > Spheniscidae > Aptenodytes > Aptenodytes forsteri. The sequence continues at coordinate 121,664 of NW_008795129.1, forward strand.
GAGGCTGAAGTATCGCTGTCAGTATTTATTTAAAGAACTTCAGTCTCGTGTCAACCTCACGATTAAACCTTTAAAGAAAACCATGTATGTGACTCCTAATGAGAAAGTTGTGTAACTCCGTTTCTCAGCATGTCAGAGTGAGTCATGGTGTCTTGAAGGGGTGCCAAGAGTCTTATCTTGTCTGTGTCATTTCTCATCTGAATTAGTCTAACGCTATTTATGTAGATCCCTCTGACGTGTTGTTTCGTCGTCGGGCCGTAGCAAAGCACAACATCTCGGTGGCCTCAGAGAGCAAAAACTTTTCGATCGGGTTACTCTTCGTGTGGGATTGCCACGGATTTGCTGTGTAGCAGCTGACCAGCTTAAGTTTCTGCTGCTCGCATGTGAAGTTTCTTGTTGCCATGGCTGTCCTCCTCGGTCCAGCTGGGACTATTTACTTTTTCTCAGACTGGGATTTTGAATGGGAGGCCTTCCTTATTACACCGCTTCCTGTTCATGGCGTTTCCACCTCCCTCCCTCAAATCCCTGTTAGCGAGTTTATGCGGAACTCCGTCCAATTTCTAGTATATTCGTCCTTCTTTAGTCATTTAGTGTGTTTTCAGCAAAAAGACATTCCGTATATGCTTTAGACAGCGCGAAGTGGTTTGTTTCTGTTTGGATTCTCAAATACTTGGTTCTCAAACGCTGTTCTCAGAATGCTTTGGGAAGTAGTCTTCAGGAAAATGGCTCTCTTGAGAGGGTTTGAATCAACATGAGTTTACACTTTACGTATGCCTACAGTTTATCACGTGGTTAGCATATCTGAAACGGTTCACTGAAGCATGCTAGCTAATCATGGGTCCAACTCTGTGCGGGTTGTGCTACTGAATCCACTGAGGATAGGGGTGTCTGTGGAAATAGCCGTGCCAATGAGACTCTCGCCAAAGCGCAGCCTTGTTCCAGGACCGCTTCATGAACAGTAACTCGCTGCTTTTACGTATCTCGGCTGGTTAAAGGAGACCAGCGTCAGGCTGAAGAACTCTGTCTCTCTCATCTTGCCTGTGTAGAGAAGTGGTTTCCTGACAGCGACGGTTGTTATCCGCTACCTGTGGGCAGTGAGTATCGGGCAAAGAGCGGGCAGTTTCTTTCGGTCTCCTTTCCTTTTGGTCTGCAGGCATCCGGGTTCTTCCATGTTCAGGAACTGGTCTTTACTCTGAATATAAGACACAAAAGAAGATGAGGAGCCAATTTGTGCATATAGAGTAGTTGCTATGTGTTTGGTTTCAACTTTTTATAGAGCTCATGTTTTCCGTCTTTTTTTCCTTCTACTTTTTGAATACTTCTTATTTTCAGATAGTTAGGGACGTACCTTTGTAGGCTAATGTTAAGATTATATAAATTCCTGGCACCTCTGTATATAGAGCATTTCTGTTTCTTCCCACTGCTCTATCAAGGCCAAATTTCAATTTAAAGGACAAAAACAGAAAAAATTAGCATAGCATTAAAAAAAAAAAAGGGGGGGGGGGAAGGAAAGGCCTCAGGTCAGGCACTTTTTTTTTTCCTTTTGAGAAGGAAGGAGGACTAGATTTGCTGAAGCTCATTAGGGGATTTCTGTTGTTGCTGGTCATTTATCACCAACGTTGCTATTTACAACAAGATTCTTATGTCAATGGAAATTAATTTGAAACTAAGATTCAGGTCAGACTTTATTCATGTTTAAATGGATTTTTCTCTTCCTGCTCATATTTTATGGATAGCTTTTGAAACACAAACCTCCGTGGTTAGTTCCCAGATGAAATATTGTGTGAATATTAAAATATATGCCTAATGTATATTTAGGGTAGATTTTATTCTCTTGAAGTTTTAAATTATTTAATTTGTTCATGGAGGATACAGGCAACCTGTCATGAATGCCACCTCGTGGTCATTTCCTAAATTACAGCTATCGTCTTGGTCATCAAATAACGATTGCCTCTTGTTAAAACTACAAAGTACTTCGAAAAACAACGTGAGTTTAATAACTGTTGGTAGCAGTTACCATTAGAGAGAGATTTTCATAAACTTGTGCACTCTAAGTTGTGATAAAGCAGATTTTTTTTTTTTTCCCCCCAGTTAACATTAAGCAGATAGAGTAATGCTTAGGGTAACAGTAATGCTTAAAAGAGGCTCAGTGTTTCCTTAGTCATTAAAAAGAACTATTATTAAAATTGGTTAATATTTTTTTTAATATTGTTTCTGATACATATTTTAAATCAAATTTATTGAACTTACTAAAAACTGAGTTTATTAATACAGTTTCTGGCATTTTTTTAGGTTATGAAGCAAAATGGGTCATCAGAGATATTAAATAAACTTTATGATACGGCCATGGACAAGCTAGAGGGTGTGAAGAAGGATTACGATGCCCTAAGGAAACGGTACAATGAGAAGATCGCAAGTCACAATACAGATCTGAGCCGCCTAGAACAGGCTGAGGAGGAGAACAGACGTCTTCAGAAACAGATTGACATGTTAATGAAGCAAAGGGACACAGCAATACATTTTCAGCAGCAATATTCGACCTCTCTTAGAAGGTATAATCAGGTTTTGATCCCTTCAGATACGCTGTGAAAGCAGTAACAATTCTCATGTAGCATCTTATTTTCTCTGTGATAGAATCACGAATACTTTTCTAACTTTTGTTTCTAAAATTTTTCTCCAGTGTATGTTATCTTGGTGTGAGGAGTAAGCATGCATTTCTATGTAAGATTTTCTGGAAGGTCCTAGAAGGTGTAATGGGGATGTTTATTTGGAGAAATGGTGCTTTTTCTTGAGAAAAGGATTTCCCAGTAAGGGTTTTGGAATTGTCTGAGGAATTTTAACCATTGTTTAGCTCGTGAGAAAGGGATAGTCTGCTTTTCAAGCTATGTTTATTCTTAGCTGCAGACACTGGAGTCAAATACAACCAAAGTTTTGTTAAACCTCAGACTTAGTGTTCCACACAAACTCCTCAATGGGTGGTGAGTCCATCAACGTATATATCTTTATTTAAATATAAAAAACAAGTCAATAGGAGGATATAATTTCTAAAAGGTGTTTAGCAAATGAAGATGTTCTCAAGCGTAAGTTAACTTTTCATGACATTAGAATTGCAGACTGTGTGGGACTCCGAGACAGAGCTTCAGGCTGGCAGCAGAGTTCACTGGATGCGCACGTCTGGGAGTCTCACTTGGCTGGGACGGTGCTGCTGCTGCGAGCAGCGCAAGTGCCAAAACAGAAGAGCACAGACACTATGTCACACCGCACTTAACCTCTCTCCGCTCCTCCTTGATACTAAGCCTACACAGATACCCGTATGGGGTAGGAAGAATGCCAATATACGTAAGGACTCCAAACAGCATCCGTGGACGTGTTGAGAATGTTTTCACTGACATAAGTTAGGGATAATACACAACTCCCACAGGCTAATGCCAAAAAATGTTGTTTTCCACATTGATAGACTTTTAGTATTTCAAAAAGGTGAGATTGAGCATAGATAATAATGTACACGTGAATAGCATGTACACAGTTGTGATACATCTAATTAAGTTATGGGAGAATATGAGTAATGAGAGAGTAAGTTATGTAACTTAGGCTGCCATGGATTCCTGGAAGTGAGGGAAAGCCTAATATATACTACAAGAAATGCTGCAGCCATGCTGATACATGCAGAAGCTCAACATACTTGTATTATGGCCTTGTGATTTAGGTCTCCTTTTTGAGGAAGGTGTTGTTTGATACCGAGCAGAGGTTGGCTTTAAAATTTCATGAAAGATATTAATGTTCCTGTGAACCAGTGATCCAGCTAAATTAATGTAACTGAACTTCAGGAATTTTTGCCTTTTATTTGGTTGGCTTTGGGTCTGGACTTCTTTTTTACTTGTTTCTATTTATAGAAACCTTTATTTGTCTTATCTTTATACCCTTTCTTTGTATCCAAAACCTATTTCTCTGGGTGACTGACCAAAAATTTTTAAAATGTATTTCAGGTGAGTATAGTTTTCAGAATATAAGACTTAACAAACTTGCAGTTTGAGGATGAATGGGTCATAAATTGCAGCACTATTTTTTTTTTAAATTTTTTATTAATACCAAGTGTAAACACAGTCAAAATAGGTTTTAAAGAGAGCAGGAGGAGTAAGACTCCAATGGTAGCCCAGGTCTTATTTTGAATGAATCTTTGGCCTTAAAGAATATCAGAGAAGTGTTCAGCCTTTTTTCTTTCATCTGTGACACTGTCACAGTAATACACAGCATGTCAATGTTAACCAAGATGATTTAGTTGGTGAATAGTTTGCAGATTACAAATTAGCTGTACCGGCTATCGAATTCCTCTGTGCTAAACCTTACCCTACACGTGTGTCTCTGCATTTTGCACGTGGGCTATGGCACTTGGACAGATCTGCCCGTAGTTTGCAATTGCGTTGAATACAAAGCAGGTAGTCCTGGTGAGGGTTCTTTTCAGTGTTGGTTGCTCCTTATAAACCCATGCTTACTGCTACTGACCCATCTAACCCTGCTGCTTGCAATCCATTCACAACAGTTGTTAGAAATGGGCTTTCTCTACAGAAGGCATCTGTGAAAATGTGATCCAGCTGCCTGTATTTCCTCCTTGGGAGGCAATGCAAGGTCAAGCAGGACCAAGGTTTTTCAGCTGGAACTTTGCTTTCAGGTTTTCACGCAGGTTTTATCACTATTTAATATGAATGTCCCCCTATGGCAGAGACTTTCCTTTCTGATCAATTCCTCATGCTAGTATGCTTGTTGTGGCGTGGTTTTTTCTGCTGGTTTTTTTCCTTCCTTACTGACGACATTTTTTTTTGTTTGGCAAACGTTGCCTTAAATCTTTTCTCCTCCCCTCTCTCCTGTATCTTCCCAGTGTTGTCCTTGATTTGACCCCCGAATAGTTTTCAAATGTACTGTGGGTTCTTACATGGCAGTGAGGTTGTTTGGCATAGTCTCTATCTTAGATTTCTGATATATCCTTGTACTTCTCCTATAGTATATTCTTCTTACCTTCATGCTCACGGTTTTGAAAAGACAAAAGAAATTCAGATTGTAATATGTTAGATCTTCTGTATTGCCAGCCCGATGATCTCTTAAACTGAAGAGTTTCCCGAAAGGAGCAGGGTGATGGCTTTGGAATTACTTGCCGATGCCTCAGCAATGCTATGGCAATGCTTTGAATACACCGAGGCTTTCAAGGAAGTATTTGAAATTGAGTTTACAGCTCTCTCTTGGGAAAGGTCAGGCAACATGCTGGATTAGACAAGAAATTGCACTTTTAAACAGTGGGGGGGGGGGGGGGGGGGGAGGGGGGGGAGAGACAAAGTCTGCTAGAGGTTTGTGGGCACCTGAAATTTGGACAACCCTCAAAGTCCATCAGGTTAGGTACAGTGTTTCCATCAATGGCGTTTACCTGGGAGGTTTGGAAAAAACGTGCAAGGAAATCTTAGTGTCCAATTGTGGTAAAACGCTGCTCTCAGAAGTTCCTTTTCATACCCAATTGTGAATTTGTCTGTGGAATCAAAGTCTGCTAGAGGTTTGTGGGCACCTGAAATTTGGACAACCCTCAAAGTCCATCAGGTTAGGTACAGTGTTTCCATCAATGGCGTTTACCTGGGAGGTTTGGAAAAAACGTGCAAGGAAATCTTAGTGTCCAATTGTGGTAAAACGCTGCTCTCAGAAGTTCCTTTTCATACCCAATTGTGAATTTGTCTGTGGAATTATATTCCCACTTTTAAGAATGCTTTGTCAATATAAACACAAAAGTTACTACTTTTAAAATAAACTTTTTTATGTCCTTTTTTTGATTGTGCCATACTTCAGTAGGTTGTAGTGATAAAATGCATGTGTTTTCGTCTGTGTTAAATTTTTTAAAATTACTTTTGACAGCTTAAGATGTTTCGCATTTCAGTTTTACTGGATGACCTGCTGATGAAAACAAACAGTAATGTTTGAATTACCTGGTTTTAGTTCCATTGTCTGCATTTTTATTGTAAACCCACTTTTTTTTCTCCTCTAAATTGTCCATTACCAACCTTGTGGCATATTTGGGCATGTGGAAGTTCTGGTTTTTCCATTTTCTGCATTTGTTTCCTTTCTTCCCACATGCCTGGGAGTGTGTGTTGGGAGAAGGAATTAACTTCTAAGATGAGCAGAGCTCAACGCAATAAATAAGGTTAAACTTGTGCTATTAAATAATGGCAATGGTTTGCATTCCTTTTAGAATAATCTGATAGAAACTTACTTTTAATAATTAAACTAATTCTAAATTATTTCTAACAATTTTTATTGTCAGTTCCTTAAAGAGGTTCTCTAATATTCCTAAAGGTTCACTAATATTCCTAAGGCAATAATTAGTCTAACTTTTATTTTGCAGCACTGAGAGTACATTGTCGAAGCTGTCCTCTGCGGTTGTGTTTTACCAGTGCACACATTTGGTTGTCCAGCCAAATCCTTAATGTATGAAAAAGGAAAATGAGGAACAAGTATCTTATTGGCATTTCTGCTTGTTTTTAGATTTGAATCAGTACAGCAGGAACTAAGCAACGCCACAGCACAAAACAAAGAGTTGCAGAGGGAGATGGAGCGATTACAGTCGGAGGTGACAAGGTTCAAAACAATGCAGCTGAAAGCAGCAAAGGATGCAGAAAAATACAAGGAAGAAAGGGATTCAGTTTTCAATGAATACCGCCTCATAATGAGTGAGAGAGATCAAGTAATTAAAGAGGTAGATAAGCTTCAAACAGAGCTGGAGCTTGCGGAGTCCAAACTGAAGAACACTTCTTCTGAGAAGCGAGTGGCTAGTGAAGAGATGGAAGCTTTAAGACAGGTACTAACTTATTATTTCGATGGGGAAGGGAAATGGGTGTACATTGTTGATGCTAGAATCAGAAATGTATGACTGATTAATGGAAAATAGGAATGCACTGCAAAGAGGAAATTCCGTGCTGATGTTTTCTTACAGCAGTCCTTTTTACTATCAGTTTATTAAGGCTGCATGTTTGAATGGAGTACCTGTCAGTTGAAATTTGCTATTCACTTGACTTAATTCTGTTCTGCTGATTATAGATCCTTCCTTTACGGCATTAGTCTTCTATGCCTTTTCAAGTAATGCTCTCTGTAACAATATAGCTCTAAATATTCATTATTTTTAACTTCTAACCTCTACAGGAACCGCTGGATACTATCTGCTATGACTTAAGACGGTACATGATAAAGTAGTCTCAAATATTTACGCAAAGCCTGTGCTGACATGCATGTTCTTACTCATTTGCCCTCCTTCTGCCTTTAAGTTAAAGAGGATATTTTGAAGATTTTTTTCGCTAGAACTCAGGCATGCCTTAAATTGTGTGAAACCAGAACTTTGTATTTTTCAGCAATATGTTCTTGAAATGCTTATATCACAACCATGTTATAATGATGCTGTTCAGATTTCCAAAACACAATTTTACTGCTCGGTTTCATTTCAGCTGACATGCATTGACTTGACCCTTTGGTTTACAAATACTTAATTTAGCATGAAATAGATACAAGCAAATGTATTCCATTGCCTATAAATCTCATTTTACTTTTTTCACAGCATTACATTTGAACAAAATGCCCTTTATGGAAAAATTAAAGTGTGGAGCTCTTTTTTAAATCACACCATTGTTGAGGGACATAATGTGGATTGTGACATACGGCATTAGAGCTTTTAAAAATAATTAACTTCTGGTTTTAAGGATTCATAGTTTGCACCCCTGCGTATTTGCCAGCTAAGTAATTTAGCTTCTACAGTGAGTGAGGTTTTGAGACGTGTTTCATACCTGTTCTACTTTCATCAAAGCCATTAAGCCAATAGAAATGTCTGTTGTTGATTTCAGTGGAATCAGGGTAGCTGCTAAGGAATACAGATGGAAATGGCCACAATTAGTCGTTCTGCTCCAATTTGTTATATCTGTCATTGTGGCACTATGCGTAATTTGCCAAAGTGATTTAAGGGGCAGGAAATTGAAATTTTAAATACGCGGCTGCTCCCTCCTACCTAGATGACTTGAAGGGGTGTTTGAATAAGAACAGAAAAGAGCCTAGGACTGGTGAGTGAGATGCTGGCAGGGCACAGACATGCATTTTTCTTCACCCCCAGAAGTGGCCCATCAGAAGGCAGAAATCGCTGCTTCTATTATGTACTAAGAGGTGTAAAATAGCAGTACTGTGAGTTTTCTTTTTGTTCCTGTTTTCCTTTCCTGTAGCTATGACTCTTCTGCTTGTGGGCAGGTATGTTACTGTCTCACATAGTACTGGCTCGCTGCAGCTGCATTCAATGCATAAGGGATTTTCTAGTTCTGGCAAGGCAAATGCTTGAAAGGGTGAAAAAACGTATTGATCAAGTGATACGTTCACTTGAAATAGTATCCTGAAAAATGCCTCTACATAAGTGGGATTATCCCGTCAGTGAATAGTTGGTCTGGTGCTTGCCAAAATGTATCTTAACGGTGGGATTATCCCGTCAGTGAATAGTTGTTCTGGTGCTTGCCAAAATGTATCTTAACGTTCTTTGCTCTCCTTGTGATGTATAGCAGCTTTACGTGCCCTATTACATAGCACCCATTGACTGATTGAAACAGCATTGAATCCATTTAGGTCGTTTTAAATGTAGTTTCTTCCGTGAAACTTGTGTTTGCTAGTGTACCTTTTGTGTCCCAAAGAAATGCAAAAGCCACTGAAATGGAGAAGAGGTTGGTTGAGGTTGAAGAGGCAGTTCATCATGAGCAGTTGCTGATGAGGTCACTCAATCAATTTACTAGTTAGATATTTAAGCTTTATTGGTCACACATGCCCAAACATAATGAGTTAATTTACATCCAAAATGTCTGGCATTTATAGCTGATAGAAGAAATCTCAGGATTTTGCACCGTGGACAGTTTTGGATTAAGTTCTCGTGAGTTGGGCCACTCAAAGCTAGGGATTAGATGTTATAGATTTCCCCCTCTACTTGCCCAGTGGTGTTTTTGTTTGGCATAATCTTTTGCTCCAGCATATACTTAGAATGTCGTGTTTCATCTCCAGTGGTAGTCAGCTTTCCCCTCTGTTTAATAGACCTGTTGTATTTTATCCTGTATGAGGTCATTGCACTATATTCAGATGCGAGAACTTCCTTCAAACATAAGAATCCTTCACAAATTCGGAATCGTTCTTCAAACCAAACCACTCTAATGTTTCCAAACAGAAGCTGTTCTAATCAGCGCCAAATGGCACGTTGCCCTGTGCTGTCATGTTGTAATTTTGTGCAAACGTCACAGGAAAAAGACAGAGGTGAAATTTTACTACTGACCACCGGAGGCAATGGCTGCTCTTACTCAGATAGTTTATATCGAGCATGCTGGAATAAACTGTGGCAATGTGTATTTTTCCCAATCACCTTAAAGTACTGTAAACTCCTGTTTAACGAAGGGCTTCCTGGGAACTTTCCCTCTGCCTTGGTACTTGATGACTTTCATCTCTGCTGCATGCTGGAAAAGATTTAATGCTCTGGTGTAAGTTTTATACACACATTTGAATGCACATTTTATACAGACTATAGTTAAGCTGTGCAAAACGTTGCTTCCGGTACTAAAACTTGTCTGCACCACCAGATGGATCAGGGATTTCTCTCTTCAGAGCTACTGAGCAATGGAAGCTCTTATTGATGTTGAAAAAACTTGAGTGCTCTGGTAATTGCGATTCGCTGCTATGTTTAAAGTTCACGGAGTGAGTCATTAATTCTAGTGCTTGTCTGTGACTCTACAGCAAAAATCTGTTTTAATACCGTCGCAGAACTGTTTTAACAGCCTGACTAGCCTTAATTAGATGCCGTATCTCAAAAACAATTATGTTAGTACAGCAAAATGCAGTTGTCATCCATGCTTTAATTACTCAATCTTATTCCTTGCAAATTGTAGAGGGAAAATAGAATGGAAGTCAGTGTATGACATGGTGTCTTTCTATCCTTAAGTGTTTGGACCCTTTCCTTCTTTTGCTTTTCAGATGTCGGCTGTCTCTGGTAATCTTTTTGAGATCAAAACATCAATAGCTTCCAGCTAGGAGTGCCTGTATGTAGAAGGACTTCTTTGTAGCTGTTGGCTGAATGCGTCTAGAGAGCTGGACCGTCTAAAAATTTAGTGGCACGAAATTCAACTGTTTCAATGCCTTATTCTTCCAGTAGGAAGTCTAGTTTAAACTCTTTTAAAAGGACAGATTGTATTTTAGAGCTACATTTTACTCATCTTTATTATTATGATGCAGTTGAATTCCACATTTAGTAAGATGTACTGTCACTCTGCTTTACGGCATACTGTAGTTTTATCTCTGAACATTCTGTAGTTTGCACGTGGTGTCTTACTGGCACCTGACTTTAATGTCCCTTTAAAAGTTATGAGGAAGCTATAAGATACTTACGGAGCTGGGTTGTCTAAATTATTTCAGTCCTATAAAATCGAGGCAGTTGCTTAAAAATATTTGCAATATATTCTTACCCTTTGTCATATTTAAAGCCTTTTTTTCAAACACAAAGTCTGACTGGTTAATAACCTTCCCTCATTTAGGTTCCTCAAAACTGTGAGCGCTCCCAGATTCTTGCTTACTTTTGACATAGCACTGTGCTAATGTGATATCTTTAATACCACATTTAATATTTTTTGCTAGTACTTACTTGTATGTAATGTGAGCACAGTCTGTTCTGCTCCCATTTTTCAGAACATTAGTGGTAAACTGTCTGGGCTTTTAAGGTGTCAGTGTGTATCCAGTTGGAAAGATGAACTACTTCCTTCTGTACTTAACCTGCTGCAAACAATGGATCTTGTTTTAGGAGCTAAACTCAGCTCTAGTGGAAAGAGACCGAGCAATTTGTGAGAGGAACGAGTTGCTGGAAAAATACTGTCACGAAGTGAAGGACAAAGCTGAGGCCCAGAAGGAACTTGACCAAGCTTGCAAGGATATAGAGACAGTGAAGGAAGAAAGAGATGTTGCCAGGAAAGAGAGAACAGAAGCTATCATCCAGAGAGACCACCTGCTAAGGGAATATTATCAAGCCCGTCAGGTATTGCAAGTCTTCACAGATGACTTTTTCTTTCTCAGCTTCAAAGGGTCAGTAATTTTCAAGAGAGTAGTTAAAGGTCTGGGCGCATTGGGTGTCTTCCCCCTTTTCCCCAAGTCACTCTAAAATACCTGCATATAAACGCATGTACGTTCTTCAAGACGTAGTGACGGAACTGCTTGTTTGAAAGACATACAGTCATGCTTCGTATTAAGTTTCTGTTTGTAAAAATAAATGGCAAATAAAATATTGTGATCCGGCAGGTGGCTAGGCAGTTTATTACCTGCTGGTATGCTTGTTGCCATCTGTAATGCGTGTTGTTCGTGCCTGTGACCTGCTCAGGATGTTAGCTTTTTCTAATGCTTCGTAAGGGAAGTTAATTGAAGTGTGATTGTAAATTTTCTAACCTGTACGCGTTCTTAATATAAATATGCTATTCTGACTATTTATGTCTCTGTGGGTAGTAACATTCTTACAATGCTGCACACTTACTGATGCTCGTCTTGTCTGCGATACTAAACATCAATCCACATATAACTGTAAATGCTTACATATAATGTAGTATGAAAATGCATAGTATCACAACTTTTATGCTCATGAAATAACTAACAAATACAAAATTATTTAATATTAAACTAGATATTTTGGGTTGTTTTCATTAAACTTGTATTCTCTTCTCATTGAATATCAAACCTTTACCAGTACAAAAAAAGTTCTTAGTCTTGCCTGTCGCACTGATTTTCCAATCCCGAATGAGTGTGTGGGGAAACAATTAAACTGTGTTTTCAGTTGTACTGGAAATAAATCTTTCGTTGTGTTTGGTTCTTCATGGCCAAACCAGTGGGATTTTGGAAACTTGTGCTCTTCTCAAGGAAGCCGAGCAAGCTTGGGCGAGCTTTGCTGTGACTTAGCAGTGGACCTGCTCAGCTGCTCACCTTTGGCAGATTCCAAATCAGAATTGACATTTCAAATACAAACGTCTGTTTGTTGATCTGAGTGGGTTTTTTGATTGTCTTTTTCCTGCCAGTGGACTGGAAGAGAAGAAAGCGATTCTTGGAAATGAAAGAGACAATCAAAAGGCCGGACATGACTTTTCATAGCCTCTGTTTGGTCTTATTTGTTGCAATTTTTATTTTTTAATGTTGAGGTGAGAAAGTAAACCTGGGGTTTAAGGTTCTGTGCTCTCTTATTTTTGAATATAATTATAGCTCATTTAGAGAAAAAAAGAGCCTTTAAAGTGTATTAAATGTGACTTAGTAGTCTCTCTTTGATATACATGCATTCAGGTCTTAGAAACATTCCTCCCAAGTTTAATCTTTAATCAAATGACAAGTCTAGTCAGATTCATTAGAGTTATTTATATTCTTGAAATTAACCACACACAGTTGTTCGCAAGCCCATGGCCTTCAGTGTTTGTGGTGGGCTGTACCGTTGTAGTTGGCTTGTGTTTATTGTGCTGTGAGCTTGGATTAATCTCTGTGTATCTGTCTTACTATTGTCACCATCTCTCATGTTCAAAATAGAGAATGTTAGAGGAACAAGTTAATTCAGGAAGAAAATAATTCTTATCTAAACCAAGAAACATTCAAACAAAACTTTTTTGGAATTCCATTTCTCTGCTTTGGAGTTAAGGGACCTGTGTAATCACAAGCCTGTGTTGTGAACGTGTACATCTAGTTGTCCCAGGGTAAACAACAGACATTAATGCAGGAAATCTGTGTTGTAACTGCTTATATTAGTGTATCTGACTTGTAAATATCCTTGAAGTTTTTTTCTGTCTGCTGAGCAGAACAAGATAGAAGCATGGAATGTCATCTCTGAAAAACAAAATGTTCGCTCATGTCATTTTGAAGTGAGGATTCTTATTCATGTAGATTGTATTCACACAAATTTGTGTGCCACTGAATGGAATATATTACAACAGTTTTTATCTTTTTTTTTTCTTCACCCAAAGTTGCCATTAAGATAAATGAACATTTTTCATGAAAACATGAGAATTGAATACCTCAGGTAACACACATATAGTAAAAGCTGTTTGTGCATACTTACTGCAAAATTGTGCCTAAAATACCTATCTGTTTCTTAATTCCTAGATACAAGATTCTGCTACCCTAGACATAGAAAGAGCAAACAAAGAAATTGAAATGCTTCGGAAACAATATGAGGCAATGTCACAAGAACTAAAGGAAGCTGTCCAGGAAGCAGAAGTAGCCAAGTGTAGGAGAGATTGGGCCTTTCAAGAGCGGGATAAGATTGTTGCAGAAAGGGAAAGTATACGGTAAACGAATGCTAGATGGTACATGAGTGATCTTTGTAACACCTTGTGTGCAGCTGATGCAATTCTAGGACTTGCTGGGTTTTGCTAGCACTTTCTTCAACTTGTTGGAACTTCTGCATTAGCTGTCACAGGGTGATTTTTTTTTTTTTTTAAGTTGAGGGCACCTTCAAAGATACTTTGCTTTGTCTGTGCTTTCGTGCCCATAATATGTCTCTAGTAAATATCATAGAGCCTAACAGCACTGCTACGTAAGAACAACAAAGTACGCATCCTTTTAGGCATGATATACCTAATCCTGCTATAGCTATAGTCCTGCAAATAATTCTTTACCTGTGGGGACGTTTCACAAACAGTACCCAACATATTTGCTACTAAACATGTGTAAGGAACTAAGGGAAAATACTTGTCAGGTTTTTTTTTCTGCTAGCTTAAAGAAGATAAGTAGAAATAAAGTTTTGAAAGGGATGAAGAATGTTTCTGTTATCTTGACAAGCTTTTCCTTAAGACCTAGCATATGTAATTTTTTTCTTCCTTATAGGGTTTGGTTTTTTTTTGAGTGAGAGAGATCTTTTGAAACTGCTTTTTTAAATTTTGCATTAACTATACAATGTGGTAAAACTAGTTTGTTACTTAGATAGGGTTTTAAGTAGCTAAATGGAAAATTCTTTGCTTTTGAAGGACTTTGTGTGACAACTTAAGGAGGGAGAGAGACCGGGCTGTGAGTGACTTGGCTGAAGCTCTTCGCAATCTGGATGACATGAGAAAGCAGAAGAACGACGCTGTGCGCGAACTGAAGGAACTGAAGTATGTTAGAGAAATGATCAAACTGCGTGGAAGTTTGTGATTAAAACTTTGGTTTGTTAGCTATGTTCGCAAGTCAATCATATGCTGTTATAGCTGTGGGGCAGCAGGTATTCATGATATTGTATGTGCAAACACTGCCTATATTTTTAGATATCGTGGAAATTATTGTGGTGGGCTGGATCCTAAGTCTTACTATCTTAACCTTTTTATCTTATTAATGAGACACATATTCTAATCTTTGTACTGTGGAGATACACTTAAGCAATAGGGGATTCTTTCACTGAAGTTGAATTAACTGCAATTTAGTTCCTCCCAACTGTTTTCTCACTGGTTTATGAACACAAGGAAGGTGTGCATCATACGTCATCTCAACGGGTTGTGGAAGAGGCTTTGCTGTTGGTATTTATCATGCCTCACATGCCGTGAGCGTACTGATGCAGCTCATCTGAGGGTAAATTAAATGCATTTTGGGAGATGCTAGAAACCTAGTTGTGCACTTCAGTCATGTAAAAATAATGCAAAAAATGTAAGACTATGTTAGGACAACATACAGAAAAGGAAAGTCGATTCGATGGCAGCCCAAGAATATTGGAAAGAAGGAAGCACACGGCAAATTTCTGGCACAGCTTGGATTTTTGATTTAGAAAACAAAATATAAGGTATCTCATGATGATAACATTACGTATCGATTTATTTAAAAGGGTTGTCTGTGTCTATAAAAAAATTTTTTCTTTGCCTAGGGAGAAGATGGAGAATCAGTTGGAAAAGGAGGCCAGATTCCGTCAATTGATGGCCCATAGCTCCCATGACTCAGCCATAGACACAGATTCTCTGGAATGGGAAACTGAAGTGGTAGAATTTGAAAAAGACAGAGTAAGTAAAAAACACGAACTGCATTGTGTTGTATGTTGGATAGCTTTGAAGTCAATTATAACATCTTGATAATAGGTATGATTAAAAATAACTCGTCTGTATTTTTTTTAGTTCTTTATTGTTGTTGTACTAGGAACCACACACACATATGCAGCAAGCGCGGTGATGTCTAGATGAAAGTAGTTGACAAAACCGAGCTGTTATACACAAGCTTTGTATTTTTCTTCATATGCATTATAAATAAAAATAGTTCCTCCATCTGATCTTGCAGGGTACCCGGGTTCGTGTACTATAAAAAATGTTTTAAGTGAAACATTTACTGTTCTTGAAGTTAGTGATTCATTGCAGAAATGGCAGTGCTAAGGCAGCCAAAACTTAAGATGTGATGGGAACACTGACATCAGAGAGCCCAGTCCTTGCAGGCAACATCACTTATAATCTATGCATAAAATAGTTAAGCTTTTTTATGAAGTTCTTTCTCCTCCTTTTGCTCAGATTTGCTGATTAGAAATTTTAAAGTATTAAAAATATTTATTTATGATGAACATATATTTTTAGGGCAACATTGTCCTTCAGCTTAAAAATCTGGGATGAAAGGAGATGCTAATCTCCCTTGCTTGTCTGTAGAGGGAGTTAAATCCCTTTTCCATTTTGGCATATTAAATTAAGTTCTTATGTTTAGCTTTCCAGATAACCTCTACATCCTTTCATTGTCCTAGTAGTACTTTTCTCCATTTAATTTTATTTTTCTTCGTTGTAGTCTAGAATTTTTATTTCACAGCTTTGTATGCAAGTCTTGAATGCTGTTCTATTTGAAGTTTTTGGCTGGCACATCACATCGTTTGCTAATAGTAATTTATTTGACCACATAGAACACACAGGTGGTCTTCCAGATTGTGTTTCGTTTATAACAGCTTCTGCATATACCAGAATTTCTTTCTCATTCCTGAATGACAAAGTTTGTCATTTAATGCTGTCAAATTAAATCCCTTTTTTTTTTACTGCACTATTTGGGGTCATCTTTTTTTATGATTTTCCAATCTGTCTGTGTTCTGACATTGCATCCCAACAGGATCACTAAGACACTCCTTTTTTGATACTAAAAATATTATTTAGTATCATTATATGTTGAAATATATAGATTTAAAAGACTACGTGAACTGAGTAGCAATGCTGATCCATCAGGACCACCGTCTGTAAATTCTTTCTGGGATAACAATTCCCCTTTCACCATGCTTTTTCATCTCTTTCGAATAGCTCCTTCACCATCGGATTTTGTGCGCTGCCATCTTCTCCATTTTAACTGTTAACTAATAATTTCGCTTTTCCGTTGTCTGGAAAACTAGCTAGCAAGTCTAGCATATGCTGTACCTGTGGTAAACAACATTGCAACCTGATGAATTTTCCATTCATGTGCAGTTATTTAGTTATTCTTTACTTCAAAGATTGTTCTAAACATTGGCAATACTGAGATCAAATGCGCGGACTTCGTCATTCGAATATACGTTTCCCTTTCCTAAACATAGGGATTAAACGTGCTGCTATCAAATTATAGTAATAATATTGTGCCAACCTTGATTGATATGTGGGAAAATCCTTGCTGACCTGCCAGCATTTGACTTCCAGGATGGAGATTGTAGAGTTGAATAAATTTAAATCCTTTTATTTTTGCATCAGCTTCACCTGTCTGCTTAAGCTCATGTTCTACATAATCACTCAGCTCAAAACTGAAAGAAATAATACTCATTTTTCAGCTCTGAGGCTGTGCGATGATACTGTGATCTCTACTTGATCTTTATTTTATGGCAGGGGCCTTTCTTACGCAGAACATTGGGAAGAATCATAGGATTTTAGTATATTTAGTATATTTTTTCGCAGGTTTAGCTCAACTTTATTTCTGGTCAATATTCATGTTTTTGCATGAATTCAGCTACCCTGAAGACTTTCTGCTCTTCTGATTTTAAAGGGATTAGTCATCGAACCATGTCTAGAAGCACGCCTTACACATCTGATTTAAGCTCTATTTAGGTTTTGCACGTTAGATTTTAAATTTCAAGTATCATCTCCCTTCAGTATGCTAAGATGGTTGGTCCAGTTGATTTCAGGTAGAGTTCTCTAATTTTTATAAGTGTACTATTTAACACTGAAAATAGCAATAATAAATCAGTTTGTGATCGGTTGGTCCCAGTTTATTTTCTTTAAACTTTTTTTTAAAAATACAGTGACCATGCCATTTACCAAAGCAAACACTAAATTAAAATTTCCCTGTTTGGTTCAATGACTGATTTGTTAAAGATGTTTATCACTTTTCACATGGAGGATATTCTGTTTTGGGCCAGGGTTGGTAGAATATTGCCTCTAATCTGTATTTAGAAATGGTCCTCCATAATGTTAGAGCTTTCATTCTTGTTTACTTTTGGTCTTTAGCCATATCAAAGTGGACATCTTTCTGAGTTCATCACTAAGACACAATGCTGTTTCCTTACCTTTTACAATTGTTTTGTTTCCCCAAGTAATGCCCATTCCCGGGGAACATGTCCTTGTTCTCTCATTACACATCCAGCGTCATACCTTAAAACAGGCTATACGTGTCTGAAGGTGATTTCTTGCATGCTCTTCTGCTTTCCTATTCCTCTTTGGTGAAATTCCCCTTCTGCATTATTTCAGCCTTAATCTGAGAGAGAGAAGGATCGTTCTAATGCCAGAGGATGCCTAATAACTAATGGAATTGGGAGCTTAAATAGAAATACTTGCGTAGAACAGGTATCCTGTAAATACAAGTGCATAGTACAAACATGCAGTAATGCCTCCTGCTAACACACAGCGTCACGATGAGTTACTTGTTGAGTAAGTTGTATTATTAAGTAAGTATTATTAACAAGTTGAGTCACTTGTTAATAATATTTATTAGGACGATATGGACTTGAAAGCACTTGGTTTTGATGTGGCAGAAGGTGTGAATGAACCATACCTCCCTGGAGACTGTGGGATCTTCGTTACCAAAGTAGACAAAGGAAGTATTGCTGATGGTCGATTAAGGTAGGGTTTGACTTTGGAAGATACTCGTCTTTTGTTGGTCATAATAAACTAAATATGAGCATATTGTAAATTGTCTTTGTTTTTTCCCATTTTTTTAAAGTTCTTTTTTATCATTAGTCGTGTATATTATTAATGTGGGTTGGGAAATCGCACTGAGAAGACCAATGCCTAAAAGCATTACAGAAATTAAATGCTATTTGAGTCATCCCTTAAAACTCACCAGGATTTGAAATGTTCTTTTGTTTCTCTGTGTCTCACCTACTCTGTTTATTATCTCCTCAAACTTTGATCTGTTTATTTAAATTTTGGGGAAGACATGAGGGTGAGCTGTTGGGGGAGGCCAAGGCGAAAGGAGAGTAGAACGAGATAATTTGAAACCCGCTCCTGTTCTTAGTGTCGATAGGAGGTTTTTAACCACTCTACTCTGTCCCAAGAGTTGCTTTTAAATAAGGAGTAGTCATTACTGATTTGAGGATATACTTTTGCTAGCGAAGTGCAGACTAGAAGTCCTGGTTTTCATTTAGCTGCTATTTAATGCTTTTTCAGGAACGGAGAACTCCAGATAATTAAGGATTAGCATACTGAGATCAGCTCCGTTGCATCCCTTTTCATGCATGTTATTCATGTGCTGCGTCCAGCAAAGTATGCTTCTAACACTGACCTGCTTATTTCTGTTTATCTGCCAGAGTGAATGATTGGTTACTGAAGATAAATGATGTAGATCTTACTAATAAGGATAAAAAGCAAGTTATAAAAGCTGTTCTAAATGGAGGAGGTGTTATTAACATGGTGGTTCGAAGAAGAAAGTCCTTAGGTGGGCGAGTGATAACACCTCTTCACATCAATGTTTCCGGACATAAAGGTAATGGCTATAAAGGCTGTATATAAATGGTATGTGTTTGTTCAGCCAAAAGTGGCTTGACGTAAAGGTACATGTTCTGAGCCTCTGCTTAAATCCCACTTAAACTGTTACTGCCTCCTAGATAGGGATTTTCATTAATTGTTTTTTAGCAAACTAAGAATGCTCATATTGATGGTAGCTTTATTCTGTAAGTACAGGTTTTCTATTTTGTTCTTGGGTGGGTTTTTTGTTTGTTTTTTTAATACTTAGTTCTAGTTAACTGCCTGTTTGGAGTGTTACTGGGAGTCTAAACAAGACTCTTAAAGACATCAGTCACCTCAGCTTTGTATGATTATATTCATTTTTGGGATATATCCCTATTTTCCCCCACTGTGTTCTTACCAGCTTTGATTATATTCATTTTTGGGACATATCCCTATTTTCCCCCACTGTGTTCTTATTTCTTTAAATGGGTTTTCAGAAATTGAAATTCAGTTGGTTTGGTAGTTACATTTCTTTCTCACGCAGGCAGGTCAGACATGCTTTTTGAGCAAGGTATTCAAATTGCAGGAGTAAATTCATGTTTATTGTGTGTATTTCAGATAGTGGGGTCAGTCTAGAAAATGGAGTATTTGTTGCTGCTGTTGTGCCCGGAAGCCCAGCTGCCAAAGAGGGTTCCCTTACTGTGGGAGATAGAATAATTGCTGTGAGTCTTAAGAATGCATTCTCCTTTTTTTATTTTTTATTTATTTTAAAGTGTTACCATTGATGCTACTCTTTAAGTTCCCAAACTTTCCAATTAATTTTTTACTTTCACTGTGATATACCCTTTTTGCGTATTTACTAAGTATTTATTATAAATCAGTGTGTTTGTAGGCTGAGTGATTAAATAATGTGCAGGTTATTTGCTACGCTTAGTTCATATGAGAATTGTTGACAGAGACACTGACTTACTCTTCACCCTTGGCTTATATATAATGATACTTGTGATTTTTATACTGAATAGGAAAGGTCAGTTCCAAAAAGACATCCCTTGGCTGGATGAAAGGTTTCTTGTCTTTTAAATTACGATATCACAGATGTCATTCTTTTGGAGGGGAAGTTTTTCCCTGTGTGCATTTGCAGCCTTAAACGACCTGTCTGATGCATGAACTCCTGTGAAACGGAAGGTGATTACTGTCGATGTACAAATGCGTAGAGGCTAATGTAGTGAAACAAGTGGTGTTGCACTGTATCTCTAGTAGGAATAGCAAAATTGTAGCTGAGGCTTGGTTGGTTTTTTTTTTTTTAGTGGAGAATGGAAAAAGACAGGACAAGGTCAACCAGACTTCAGTCATGTATACATATAAAACTAGTGTTTCCCCTGTCTCAGAGATGCTACCTTAAGATGCTCCCCACCTGCTACCTTTGATTTACAGATGTCTGTTTTGGTTTTTTTGTGTTTAGATCAATGGCATTGCACTAGATAATAAGTCGCTTACTGAATGTGAAGCTTTGCTACGAAACTGTAGGGACTCCCTTACCCTGTCACTGATGAAGGTGAGTAGGAGAAGCTAAATCTGCAGAATTTTCTTGAACTTGTACAGAATTATTTTAGTTGTTCAGGGAAGGGTATACGAAAAAATATAGCATCGTGGGGAAGTCTCTGCTAAAAATAAGACCATCTGGATGCATTTCACTGGTGGTACACCCAACAGTTATTTCCAAAGTAAGGCTATTGTGGCATCTGGTAGGAAATGAAACTTATTTATTGTTCTTACTTCTTTCCCATTTGTGTGCTGGTCACGTGAAATGACTGCCAGCACAATTGCTTCTTTCTTCCTGGTTTCTGCTTCAGAGCTGCAGCAGTTTTGTACACGAAAGGTAAACTGCCTCCTGACTACAGAAGGGTTTGCTTTTAGTCAGGAGGGAGTTGCGCAGAAAACTGAACTCTGGCCATCATGAGGATTAAGTACAAGGCTTTCTTTTTCAGGCTTATCGCTGTAAAAATACTATTCTGTTTTGCTTATCGAGGTTAGAATCCCATTATGCTGGGCCTGTCACATGGCCTTTATGAATGATAATTCCAGCTTCAGAGAGCTTGAGGTTTTAAGAAAGTAAAAAGATGAAATGTTTGAGGGGAAAATGGGCAATGAAAGATGACTTATTAGCATCACTTAACAGAGGTAGAAGTAGAATGCAGGTCCCTTCACTGTCAGTACAGTGCTTCTGCCACAGTGTGGAGTTGCCCTTCTGGAATTGTTCTGAAAATGTTTCAAAAACAATTTCTAGCTTCATTTTCTCTGATGTTCTGTGCTTTGCATCTGCAAGGTTTTATTAAACCTTTCCCAACCGTATTTATACAGGTGTTGGTGTATATTCAGGTATAGGTAAATCAAGGAGGCTAGAATATGCCTCGTACTAAACAGAAATCAGCCATAATAATAAGGTGATCACTTGTTTGTTTTAGGTTTTTCCTCAGAGTTCATCTTGGAGTGGTCAAAATATATTTGAAAATCTGAAGGATTCAGAAAAAATATCAAACTGTAGGGTTCATGCATCAGAGATACAAACCCAAAATAAAAGAAATCTGAAACTCAACAGCTCAACACAGACTGACATTTTCAATCCAGACATCATGGATGGCAAGAAGGACCAGAGTGATCAGGGCAGCGGTTCATTTTGCGATCACAAACCTTTCCCTAGTAACACGTTACGAGTAGACTCTCATAGGAACACAGTGCACAGTTGCCACAGTAATTCAGAACACAGTCTCAGCTCGTTCAGCCCAGAGACATATGGGGACCGAGGCTTTGGAGCTGTTGGCTTGGACAACAGGAGGCTGCCTTACGAACCTACAGGAGCTGACTGTATGATGGTTGAGACCGCATTTGACAAAGGACATGGACCTAAGCATAGTGGTGGTACCTGGCCAAAAGTCATGGTTAATATCTCGGCAACAGAAACAGAAAAGTTCTCTGTGTACAAAAAGCCAAAACAAAGGAAATCTATCTTTGATCCTGATACTTTCAAAAGACCACCAACTCCTCCCAAGCTGGAGTACCTTTCCCCTAATCAGGTGACGGGCCATTCACCTCAGCCATCAAAAGCTGAAGTGGCTTCAACTCCTCCAACTCCTCCTAAAAGAAGTGACTCTATCAAGTTTAAACATAAACAGCAGACAAGCTCTGCATCAGAGTCTACGGTAACAACTGGATCACCACCCACCAGCCCAGCCACTGCCCAAGCTCCAGTTTCCTTGGCACTTAAACAGGACTCTGCGACTCTCAAGGGGCGCAGCAGGAACTCTGGGCATTATTATCGGGAGGAGGGTATTGACTGCACTCATCTCTCTTCAAGGAAATCCTGTGAAGACGACATTGGCTTTCAAAGAGTTGAAGAGCCAGAGGTTAAAAGACCAAGGCCAAAATCAGCTCCTGCACTGAGGCATAAAATGACCCCTATGCCCGTTCCTAATCCTGCACTTCAGGTAGAAACTTGGTATATCGAAGCACAAAACTAAAAACCTTAAAGTGTATTTTCAGTGTGGTTTTGGGTGCCCAATTACATACCATGACAGGAGAAGCATAGCATGTTCACAAAATCCAGGTGCCCTGAGATGCTACCCCAGACTCAGCGGTCACTTTGCAGTATCACAAAATACAAAACCAATTTGTGGAGTTAACAGCATTTAATGGGCAGTGGTGGCCACCGAACGGAATGATAGGGTTCAACTTAGTAGCCATATCTTGGGTTTTAATGCTGCTTGTTGGAAGATCAGGGCTCTTTCCCGTATGTTTTTGATAACCTGAAAAAAAAATTAAAAATAAATAAAAATGCAGAGAGGCAGCTTTAGAAAAGCTGAAAACAGGGCTGCCTAAGTTTTGCAAAAATCAGATTGGTTGCCCAGCTCACTGTACAAATTAATGGAAAAAGGTATACCATTGACAGTGTTGTTATTTGTAAGTCTTTCTATGTGTCTAAATAGTTTTGTAAATTTAATCTGAAATTCATAGGACATTAGGCACATTACACTGTAAAGATGAACTGTTTATGCGATTATGGTTTAATGATACAGTTCAAAATGAGAATATAATTTGTTAGAATAAACAACTCTTCTGTGGAGATTGTGGCTCATGTCTTACCAGAGTAGGTGGAAGAAACATTTTGGGTTGTCTAGGAAGACGAACCTATTTAGATGACTACATTATATAAAGTGGCGTAATCAATGAAGTAGTTTCAGGTCCACTGCCTCAGATTTGCTCAGGTGGCAGATACAGATTTCTTTTTTTTTTTTTTCCCCCCGCCAACTAAAATCTGAAGTTTCAAAAAGTGGGTTTTTTTGCTTGTGTATAATCACATCATTATGACTTAGGATATCATATTCTTTGCCCGTACTTGTTTATACCTGGATAATCCCACCCTTTTCACGGAGTTTTAGAAGCAACAGAGACAGCAGAGCTGAATTGGAAGCAGTAGAAGGTTTGGAGCCATAGTCTGCAAAAATACTTGTATAAGAGAACAACTGGCAATTTTGTTGGTCTTTTTTGGCTTCTTCCATTGTATTCCTTCCACATTCCCTAACATTTTTGGGGGAAAATAGTTACGGAGAGCTTTAAGCCTTTTTTATAAAAGTGTCCAGTAAATTCTGCATTATCAATGACAGCATAAGGGTTTAATTTTGTAGCTGAAATCAGCAGATTTATTGTGAACAGGTCTGAAGAGCAGTATGGCTAAGAGAGAGGTTGCGGTTTCTCATCAAGAATTGCACCACAAGAAGCGAAGGCAGGCATATTCTAATGTCATCTTTTGGCATGTATATAGAATCATAGACTCATTAAGGTTGGAAAAGACCTCTAAGATCATCGAGTCCAACCCTCCCAAGCTGGAGTACCTTTCCCCTAATCAGGTGACGGGCCATTCACCTCAGCCATCAAAAGCTGAAGTGGCTTCAACTCCTCCAACTCCTCCTAAAAGAAGTGACTCTATCAAGTTTAAACATAAACAGCAGACAAGCTCTGCATCAGAGTCTACGGTAACAACTGGATCACCACCCACCAGCCCAGCCACTGCCCAAGCTCCAGTTTCCTTGGCACTTAAACAGGACTCTGCGACTCTCAAGGGGCGCAGCAGGAACTCTGGGCATTATTATCGGGAGGAGGGTATTGACTGCACTCATCTCTCTTCAAGGAAATCCTGTGAAGACGACATTGGCTTTCAAAGAGTTGAAGAGCCAGAGGTTAAAAGACCAAGGCCAAAATCAGCTCCTGCACTGAGGCATAAAATGACCCCTATGCCCGTTCCTAATCCTGCACTTCAGGTAGAAACTTGGTATATCGAAGCACAAAACTAAAAACCTTAAAGTGTATTTTCAGTGTGGTTTTGGGTGCCCAATTACATACCATGACAGGAGAAGCATAGCATGTTCACAAAATCCAGGTGCCCTGAGATGCTACCCCAGACTCAGCGGTCACTTTGCAGTATCACAAAATACAAAACCAATTTGTGGAGTTAACAGCATTTAATGGGCAGTGGTGGCCACCGAACGGAATGATAGGGTTCAACTTAGTAGCCATATCTTGGGTTTTAATGCTGCTTGTTGGAAGATCAGGGCTCTTTCCCGTATGTTTTTGATAACCTGAAAAAAAAATTAAAAATAAATAAAAATGCAGAGAGGCAGCTTTAGAAAAGCTGAAAACAGGGCTGCCTAAGTTTTGCAAAAATCAGATTGGTTGCCCAGCTCACTGTACAAATTAATGGAAAAAGGTATACCATTGACAGTGTTGTTATTTGTAAGTCTTTCTATGTGTCTAAATAGTTTTGTAAATTTAATCTGAAATTCATAGGACATTAGGCACATTACACTGTAAAGATGAACTGTTTATGCGATTATGGTTTAATGATACAGTTCAAAATGAGAATATAATTTGTTAGAATAAACAACTCTTCTGTGGAGATTGTGGCTCATGTCTTACCAGAGTAGGTGGAAGAAACATTTTGGGTGGTCTAGGAAGACGAACCTATTTAGATGACTACATTATAGAAAGTGGCGTAATCAATGAAGTAGTTTCAGGTCCACTGCCTCAGATTTGCTCAGGTGGCAGATACAGATTTCTTTTTTTTTTTTTTTCCCCCCGCCAACTAAAATCTGAAGTTTCAAAAAGTGGGTTTTTTTGCTTGTGTATAATCACATCATTATGACTTAGGATATCATATTCTTTGCCCGTACTTGTTTATACCTGGATAATCCCACCCTTTTCACGGAGTTTTAGAAGCAACAGAGACAGCAAAGCTGAATTGGAAGCAGTAGAAGGTTTAGAGCCATAGTCTGCAAAAATACTTGTATAAGAGAACAACTGGCAATTTTGTTGGTCTTTTTTTGGCTTCTTCCATTGTATTCCTTCCACATTCCCTAACATTTTTTGGGGAAAATAGTTACGGAGAGCTTTAAGCCTTTTTTATAAAAGTGTCCAGTAAATTCTGCATTATCAATGACAGCATAAGGGTTTAATTTTGTAGCTGAAATCAGCAGATTTATTGTGAACAGGTCTGAAGAGCAGTATGGCTAAGAGAGAGGTTGCGGTTTCTCATCAAGAATTGCACCACAAGAAGCGAAGGCAGGCATATTCTAATGTCATCTTTTGGCATGTATATAGAATCATAGACTCATTAAGGTTGGAAAAGCCCTCTAAGATCATCGAGTCCAACCGTCAACCCAACACCA
>NW_008795129.1:147397-185429 GCF_000699145.1 Aptenodytes forsteri
CGTCTTTTAAATACCTCCAGGGACAGTGACTCAACCACTTCCCTGGGCAGCCTGTTCCAATGTTTAACTACTCTTTCGGTAAAGAAATTTTTCCTCAGATCCAATCTAAACCTCCCCTGGCGCAACTTGAGGCCATTTCCTCTCGTCCTATTGCTAGTTACTTGGGAAAAGTACAACAAAACAAGATCAAGCTATTGAACACGTTTGAATACGGGGTGTTCGCTTTACGTAGAATATCAAGTTGATCCATTAGCACTGATGCTCCCATGCTTCATTACAGTGCGTTGTCATGAGCATATATGTTGTCCTGGTTAAAACTGCAGTAATGTTACTACAGTAAGTGAAGAGTTTCCAGCTGTGATAAGGACACATGTAGGTGGGGACTTACATGTAAGAAATTTGTTAGCTGGAACAGAGGGGGTGGTTTTGGCACTCACTGATTAAAAGACCAGAAAGGATTGACAAGGACACATTACAGTTGGTTCTACATACTGCCCAAGTAGATACTGCAGATATTGTATAGGTGTTGGTTCGAGGTGAAGAAGAAAATTGGATAATAGAATTATAAAGTCATAATTTCTGTCTTTTAAGGTTATTTGATGTATTAGTTAATTTACGTTTCTAGGATTAAATTAGGACTAGGTTCTGTGATTCTTTGGTTTTTTTCTTCCCCCCTTCCTTAACTTCTCCCCCGTCCTCCCAGAAAATAGGCAGAACTTTGTAACTTTAAAGTTGTTGACTAGAGAGCAGAAGTGATATTGTGCCTCAAAAAGTGGACACCGTTCACTCTGAAAATTTCTCTCTGGTGGAATCGTCTTTGCGCACTACAACTACATCAGGTTGTGTAACAGTAGTATCCAGTCTGCATGTACTCATTGCTGAAGTAGTGTTTGTAATACCAAAAATATGTATATAGAATATGCAATGTAGTTGAATTTGTAGCGATATTGGGTGGCATCAATTTCCTTAGTTGCGTATGTACACAGTTAAGTTTGTGTACTTTGATAACTTGATAAATTTAAGAGAACTTTAATCCCTGAGTAGTAGGTAGTACAATTACTAATACGCCCGTGGTAGCGATCAGGTATTGGTTCTAAGAAGGTACCTCTGCATTTTATAGTCTTTGTGCTTTAGGTAACTCTTCATATTGGGTGGCATCAATTTCCTTAGTTGCGTATGTACACAGTTAAGTTTGTGTACTTTGATAACTTGATAAATTTAAGAGAACTTTAATCCCTGAGTAGTAGGTAGTACAATTACTAATACGCCCGTGGTAGCGATCAGGTATTGGTTCTAAGAAGGTACCTCTGCATTTTATAGTCTTTGTGCTTTAGGTAACTCTTCATTTAATTAAAATACTGCTATCATAAAAACCGTAAGTACCTTTTCAGTAATTATTTTTCTCTTATTACATACTTCAATCTGATGTTTTGTGTTGTACATTTCAAGTGTGTAAACTCTGCATGCTGAGCCCTGAACTTGCAGCTCTCTAGCATCACTGGCAGTATGAGCTATTCTCGTGTTTCTTAACTCACCGGTGTCTGCTCGTTATGTACAGAACAGAAGTTGTGATGGTTCCAAAACCTGAATTGCTCTGTTGAAGAGGGGTTGCTCCACACGTATCTGAAAATACAGGCTTAGAGGAAAGCACTTGGTGGCTTGTTAGCCAGGTCTTCTTTAGGAAACACTTGTGATAGCGGCTGAAATAACAGTTGAAATGTCCTGTGAAAGCAGTATTTTAAAGGAGAAATGTAACTAAATGCTGGGTGTTTTGTTGTGAAGGAAAGTATACCAGTTAAGTTGTAAACATCGGACTAAAAAGATTACAAATAATAAAAAGAAATAATGGAGCAGGATGGAGCAAGGAAGGGGTGGAAGTGAATAGCATCATTGAAAAATAAAGGTGTAACAAGCACTGCGATGGCGAGCACATTCTGGAATAGATACTAGAACGTTTGAAGTCGCTTACTGCCCACAACGTTTGGCTGTTTTATTTTTTTCTTGTGAATCTCCAACTTCCTGTAATCAAATTCCTTTGTTTTTGTAGGTGCAGAAGTATGCTCCAGCTAGCGAGGAGCATCTGTCTCCAGAGCTACAGGAATGGGCGCCGTATTCACCAAAACGGTCTGCTAGGCACAGTGATGGCTTTGTGCCTGCCGCCTTGTACGCTGGTGGCATGTCAGCAGGTGAGTGACAGAACTCGTAGTTACTTTCTAGGAATGCCCCAAGGAATTTGTCCATATTGGACAATATTGGGGATTAGATGTGACGTGTGCAGAACAAACAGGACTCACAAAACATATTTCCAGGGTCTGTTGCGATCTGAACGTGGTCTGCTCAGCTTTTGGACTGTAAAGAAGTGAAAGCTGTTTCAGAACCATTAAGGAAACTGTGCGACTCCTGGCTGAAGGATTTGTGTTTCATCAGTTTCTGTGCAGAGGAGTTTTGAATAAATTAGTGGTGAACAAGGTGTAGCCTATACATTAGGGAGACAAGTAAGATTTCCAATATTTTTGAAAGCGAACAGTAAATGGAGACGTCCCAAGCTTTCGATGCTTAACTTCTGAAATACTTCCAAGGAAAAAGATCGGATGTTCAGAAAGTACAACGTATTAAGTTCTGCCTATTGGAAATCAAATGCTCAAATGCTTGGAGTATCTCAGGTTGAGTGCCCAAACTGGTTGTGATCTTAATCTAAATTAAAGGTTAAATGCCAGTGTGTTTGAGATACTAAGCTGCTGAAGAGGGGACTCACGAGCAGCTCACACAGAAATCAGTATAATCAGGTGGAACAGAAAACAGCATGCTGTCTCGGTTGATCGAACAGTTGTTGGTATTGAGGTTCATGTTAGCAGGTTTTAAACTGGCACAGACTAAATGGAGCGCTTCAGGAGCTAATGAGGGTATCGTACGCTAGTTGGCTTTCTGGGCTGCGGGCGCACGTTGCTGGCTCATGTCCAGCTTTTCATCCACCAGTACCCCCGAGTCCTTCTCGGCAGGGCTGCTCTCAATTGGTTGAGTACTGAAGGATGAGCGTACTTAAAAGAACAGCTTGAGTAATGTGTTTCATAAATAAATATTGAACTACTCTAATTTAAAGTCATAGGACACGCTTTGAGGAGCAGAAGAGGAACAAGGGTCATTCTAGTTGCAGTCAGTTCAAGTACCAAATAAAAACTTGTGTTCCTGTCAGATGACTATTCGGAAAGAAAGGCAGAATTTTTGTTGCTGTATAAAAAAGTTTGATACTTGAAAACAGAGAAAATCTCTTCGTTACCAGTGCATATTAAAATGATATACTGTGAATGGCTTCATTTTTTGTTAATCTAATCCACTTTGTTACTGACTCATTACAAAATTATAATCCAGATTTTAAATACGCATGCACTACTGAAAAAGTGTCACATGGTGCTTAATAATGTCTTTGTATGCTAATAATTTTTATTTATAGATACATGTTCATACATGCAAATATTATAATACATAATTATATAAATATTTAAATATATTCAAAATCTGTAAGTTATATGCTAATAATGTTGGTAAGAATGTGTTTTTATCATCTTAAGCAGGTACTGTACCAAGGAGCTTAGCACCGTGCCCTGCAGTAACTGCTGTCATGAGAAATCCAATCTATACTGCCTGGAGCCATAGAGTTCACACCAGCAATTGCCCATCAGTCGCCAGCCAAATATGCCATCAGCACCTGCATCCCAGGTGTTTTGAAATTTATATCTCCTTAATTTTTTGTTTTCCTTAGGATAGAATTGCTTCTGGTAGTTGTTTTGTACAGCGCAGAGTGAAACACGCTGCTGTTGCGTGTTATTTTGACTCCGGGTTCTCAAAACCATTGTTGCGTAGAAGTGATGTGCCAGTTGCTTTCGTGTCTTTCGGTAACTGATGGATTGGGTTTCCCTCTGCTCTGCTGGCTGATATTGACAAAGAAATTTATTTTTTTGATGAACCAATTTCTAATGTTTTTTCTTGTCCTTGCCAAAGCAAATAAAGTCTTCCCCTTTTTTTTAATAGCAATTTAGGCTATTTTTCCTCTGACTTCTCTTAATTCATAAAATGATGGGACAATTGGGAAGTGGGAAGGAGAGGAACATTCATTTTATTCAGTAACTCAGGGATAACCAAAATTTTTTTGTTGGCCAGTTTGCCGTTTGCTGAGGTGCTTTGCCCAGTTGTAACTGTTGCCCTATTCTTTTCTTTTGATGTAGTTCCCAGCATCAAGGTCGCCTGAGTTTGGACCTAAGTCATAAACACTCCAATGACTACGCTGAAAATTCACGTACAAGAGCATCTCACGGCTCAAACTCATTACCATCCAGTGCAAGGCTTGGTAACTAGCTTTTCTGTTTTAATTCCTGTGGGACTCCTGTATATTGGAGACAAAGAATAAATGGAAAATTCCTTAAGTACGTGCGTTATGGGATTGTCACAGCTAGCAAAGCCTAAAGGCTTCCTGTGTTCCTTTGCTTCATTTTTTGTGGTTTTATGACTAAAGGTGTTCCCTGGAAGTAGCTGTGTTTAATGCATTCTTTACAGTCTCTTTAAAATGCTGTGTGTGCGAGTGGTTCTCCTTTCCGTGCCTGTTACTGTTTGAAAGTACACTGATAAAGATGGGAGGCCCAGCCAAAGTATTTCTGAGGTTCAGTGAGGTGGAGAGAAGAAGAGAAAAGGACAGAGCCCCCAGAACAAAAAAATCAAGGATGACTAATGGCCTAATGTAAATTGTATTGTTGGAAGATAAGTTACACTTACGTTTACTTGATTGACATGTCAGATTGTTTATGCCAATTCTAGTAATACCAAAGCAAACGGATGCTTTGTGGCAATGACATTTTAATATTTTAGAATTTTTTAAATTTTAAATTACATAATAACTTTTCTGGGCATGTTTGTGTTCCTGTGTTCCATCAATGATTGGCAGTTGCATCGGAATAGAGCATGGCAGCTTTGTAACCACAGCAAAAAAAGGCATAACAGTTTGCAACCAGTGTCAAAAAATTATGTATTCGTCCAAGCAGAATATAATCAGAATATTTTAAATGCCTTTTGGAAAGTCCCATGGATTCTTAGTAAAGAGAGATGTTAGATTCTCGCTCGGACTTCAAGTTAAGTTTTGTTTCATTGAAAAATATGCAAAATATTTTCCATACAAGAATGAACAGTGCGTATATACTGTATAGCTGCATTGTGCTCTGTTTATACTGACTGTGTAATCAAGACAATTTACTAGAAATAGGATATACACAATATACACGAGGGTAGTCATCAAGGCTTGTGCGTAAATTCAGAAGCCATTTTAATGCTCATTGAAGAAGTAGGGTCTCGGTGTACTTTTTTGTTCAGTGTAGTTGCTTTTAGTTTTGTCGTCCATAATGTTTTCTTGTCGTAAAAACAGGTTCTTCGAGTAACTTGCAATACAGAACAGAACGAATTAAGATCCCTTTAACACCAAGATATCCAAGGTCCATGATGGGCTCTGACAGAGGTGAATTATTTCATAAGTAATTTTAGTCGTAATATTTTCGGTATTACCAATCCAAAGCCTTTGCAGCTGTTAAATCAGGTTGCGCCAAAATCTAAATATGGCAGTTTTATTAAGGCTACAAAATTTGCATTTTGCCCCAGGAAAGTAAAAACCCCCAAACTTTCTAATGAAAGATGATTTTTCTGTTAGTTGACTGTAGGACGTGGCACACTAAGAAAAAGTGCCCAAAAAAGTAAGAATAAGCATTGCCGTTTGTTTTACAGTTGTAGCTTTCTTCTAGAATGATGTCTTAAAAGTTTTAACAGTGAGATGACCTGCGTTATTTTTTTGATTCTTTAAGTATATTATTTTGCATATTATTGTATTACTGATTGAGAATTATCTTTTGAAACGCAGTGAAAATATTTTAGTACTTCACTCAGAATTGCTTGGTGGAGGATATTTAAAGACATGATACAAATACCAGTTGGAGTGCTGGAGAGCTGTAGAATTCAGAGTTTGATGACAGTAAATGGCGACTCTTTGCTGCCCTAATTGCTCAGATGTTCTGTAGCCTGAATGGATTGTATGCAGTGGCTTTCCTAACTGGGCAAATACAATTCTTGCAAATGGCTTTCGTTTGTGATTAGTAATTTGAGATTTATTTTCTGTAGCTTTTTCAGCGGAAGCAAACTGAATGTTTCTGTCAGGACACTTGTTCGGTAAACTACTCAGGGAAGGTACAACCAGGGAAGAGACGCAAACAAAGTCATGTCAAGCTTGTTTGAAATTGCAGAGCTTTCCTGTCTCTGTGTACGATTCATGCTGGGGTTTTGTTGGTGTTTTCAGGTGTTGCATAATGTATCTCCTACCCAAAGGAAAGGGCTGCACATAAATATTTTATTTGAAAATAAACCTAGATATTAAATCTTTATTTTACTTCTCCTTTCCTGTTTTTATTGTTTTTCTTTGACTTTGCTTTGCTAAGTGTTTTCAGACATGAATATGGTGTAGCTTGTCTGTAACCTCCTCTCCTCGTTAAGAATGGCAGTAGTTGTCTGCACGCTTACAGGGGACAGATTTGACATATAGTCGTTAAGGACAGTAATTTTGCACTGTCTGAAATGAGTCGCCTTGTCTCCCTAAGCTCCTTAGATGGTTAATAGAGTGCTAGTGAACAGTCGGTCCTCTTTCTTGTCTCAGACACGTATGGTGTCTTTCACTAGGTCTGTGTAGACCTCCAAACTACGACAGATGCAGGATGCTAAAACTCAACTGTTGATTTTCCATAGGTTCCTTGTCACACTCTGAATGTAGCAGTCCCAGCTTGATAACTCCTCCACAGTCGCCTCTTAACTTGGAAACGTCTTCCTTCGCCAGCAGCCAGTCTCAGAACTCCCTTTCTACATTACCTAGGATTTCCATTAGCCCAGTATCTATTGGAGAACGTAGAAAAGATAGGTAAGGTCCCCACGTTATTTGCTTTTAATACAAATGTGTCTGAGGAAATTTTGTACATTTGTTTATTGGGCTGAAGGAATGTGAACGTTTAATTTAAATGGCAAATATGTAGGCGCAGAGGTACGTCTCAGGTCCTGTTACTCGACAATTTTATTTTCTTTACAAAGTAAAGAAATGTAAGAGATCTTTGCGTGGATTTTTTCTTCAAAACCGAAGAGTAGATTCTGGAGTTCAGAAAATTAAGGAATTTCACAAGGGTTTTATTTCTTCCATGTTAGATTAATGGCTGCACCAAATAAGAGCGGTCTAAATTGGAATACACCCCTTCAGCTGAACTACCTCAGATGCTTGTTTATGATAGGCTTGTCCTGTACTCTGGAAAACGAAATAAAATGAAGACCTCGTAACATCTGATAGCTAAATATCAGGTCCCTTAGCGTTGTAGGATATGTGCTCTAACCACTGTGCCTTGATTCAGTTTAGCCAGATAACGTGAAAAATTGAGGCATAACTGTGCAAGAACGTATCCATGTGTACAGATGCAATTTTACTTCCGTGACTGACCCCTTTGGCTGTGCCTGGGCCGCTGCTAGTAATGGCATTAGTATACGTGTAGCTGCTTGCAGGATTTGAACCTGATACGATAGCTTTCTTAAAAACATGAGCTTTGTGTTTTAACGACTTTCTATATCTCATGATGAATGTTTTCAAGGTATGTTGCTTATGGTATCAGTCTTGGACATCTGATTTCATTTTGTCATGATCTGGCTAGACTGAATATATGAAAAAGTTTGCATGAATTCAAAGCATTGAACAGTAAGACACAAATCTGAATCAGGCTTTTATTTACAGTAAGGCAGCCGAATGCCATTCTGGCGGCGTAAAGGAGCTATGATGTGTTGGAATAGATTACATTTATGTGGACTTCAAGACCCCCTTGTATTGCTTGATTTATGTAAAAGGACTGACCGTAAAAAATGTGAATGATAAAGTAATAAGGTTATTCTGTATTCTAACTTTTCTGGTAGTAATAAAAAGTTATTCATAAAATGGTATATGAAACTTTTGTCTTGTTTAAAGAATCGGTAACTAAGTTATTGTAGTAACTCTAGAATGTATGTTGTGTACAAAGGACAGTGTTACTTTGAAAGGGAATGTAAAGAGGTTGTTGTGAATATTCATTCTTTCTTACTTCAGTGTGACTTTCGTACTACGTGTACTCAATCTGTGTTCTCATATAAATGTTCCTCTAACTGTCACTTGCAAATTCAAAGTCAGAATTTCTTTTCTCTTTCACGTGACTAATGATGTATAAAGTTCAGCTGAAAAAGCTAGGTTTTTGACACCCCTGTAACTCTGTATCTCTGAGCGCAATATACGTGTTCTGATTTCTGGGAAATAACGATTTCTGTTAATGTTGATCAGACGATTAAAGTACAGTCAGGTCCCAGCCCCTTCCCTCTTGCTGTGCATGCGTATAAACCATAGTCTGAATTTACTTTCTAAAAAGAATATAATTATAAGTTTTGGGGTTGTTTGGTTGGTTTTTTTTTAAGCAAAACAAAAAACTAACAAACACAAACAGTTCTTAATTTAGGAAAGTAGCTAATTTAAGTCTATCCTAAGAAAATGTTTGAAGATGCCTAGATAGCATTTTAAATGGTTATTTGGTCTTATAATTCTTTCTGTTCCCACAAAATACAAGTAACTCGCTTGGTCTTTCCCCAAGATAGATAAAGATAAAAATAATAATAATACAGATGGGAAAAAAAAAAAAATCAATGTTTCTGTTTGTTCTGTTGATTGTGATTTAAATGAAAATTAAAAGATCTGATCAATTAAGACTTTTTTCTAATCAGTGTTTAGTGATTCTGGCAGGCAGTCTGAATGTTATAGAAGAGTGCGCTTCACTTGATTTTAATAACTGCTTATCAAGTAAGACATCTTTTTAATGTTGTTATTCTGTTTTACTTTATTATTGATTCTCTACTACATGCATTACTAGTTATCTTTCATTTTGTATTTACTAGAATTCTAAGATATGATCCTGTGCAATTTGTATGGGTTTGATCCTTTCTTATTCCAACCTAAAACAAACAAAACAAAACAAATGTAAAAATGCATGTGGTAGATGGAAAAGTAGAAAGGTACAATAAATAAAGTTCAGAAAGATGTAATTTTAGTTTTTAATGAGGTAGTATGCCTTGATAAATTTTGTGATATTAAGAAGCTTCATATAACATCATGGTTTACATGCTCACAATGAGTAAAAAAAAAAAGAAAACTTCATAAATTGCAGTTTTCTGGGAGTTAGCACAGTGTCGTTAAGATATGCTACATACAAAAAATGTGGGCTTCAGTTTAAGTTTGCTGGTAGTAAACCTACCTTATCTTCATTACGTTGGTAGACAAGCTCTGAGGGCATTACCTCTAACAGTGATGCTGATGATGTAAGATTACTGGGTTCCAGAGTTGCGTTCCTATCAGCAGCCAGTTTTTATCTTTTATGCATTAATAAGCTGGCAAAGTATTATGCCCCTGCTGCTGCAGAAGGCTACCAAATAGTTACCTTCAATGACAGTGGCAATAAGCATAATTTATGAAATGATGTCCTCTTCCCTCTGCCCCCAGCCCTAAATCCTACTCTTTCCAAAAATAACCTTTCCTCGGCCTGGCTCACATTAGTAGCGGTGAGTGAAGTCCAGTTAACTCCTCTGGTCTCTGAACAGCCCAGTTAAAATAGTTTAAGCAGTTGGCATAATTTAGAGAATGTCTATAGGCTTTAATGAAGTGTTAGGAAAGAAAACATTCAAATTAATGCGTGTCCAATGTAGTATAATGCTGTTAAAACAAAAAATACACCGCACCTGGTACCCAAGCCGTTTCATTCAGAACGAGCTCAACTGTTAATATCTGGTGATGCCTTCTGCTGTGTAGACGTTATTAAGTTCATAGAACCAGCACTTTTTAGGAGGCTACTGTTTGTTTATGCACACCGTGGAGGGACCAGCCCTGTTTGTGCAGGTGGATACATCCTAACCCTGGGGGGAGGAAAGGGGAATGCATCAGGGTTTTCACTTGTATAAGCCGTTCTCTTGTTATACTTGCTAGTGTCTTACTACTGTGTGTCTTTTTCTAAGTGTTCTTTTCTTCTCAAATCTTCTACATCTTGCAGATATCTGTTCCGTAATAGGTCTTTTCTGAGAATCCCTGTGGCTCCTAGGCCTAGGTTCTCATCACTAAGGAGTTTGAGGTTGGCCTGATATAAGGTTGTCCTTCTCGAGCAGTATTGCGCACTTTGTGCTATTTTACATGTTTGGATAATTGCCCTGAGAAGAATTTGCATGGTAATTGTAATGCTACCATGCAAACTGCTGTCTTAATGGCTTGAGTTTGCAACTGCTTAATTTTCATTACTAATTTATGTTTCCCTGCATACAA
Organism: Aptenodytes forsteri; assembly: GCF_000699145.1. Taxonomy (NCBI): domain Eukaryota; kingdom Metazoa; phylum Chordata; class Aves; order Sphenisciformes; family Spheniscidae; genus Aptenodytes; species Aptenodytes forsteri. The sequence goes on from NW_008795129.1 coordinate 157,779, forward strand.
ATATGAAATCTGATATTCGTGCGTTGTTGTCCTTTGGTTTACCACCTTATTATTTATGATGTTTATTTTCACGGGCGATAAAGACTCCCGGCATTTATATTTGTAACATACCTTTCTGGAATATGGTTTGTAAATGACATATTATATACAGTGGTTCAATTACTTTTATATAATATGCATCGGGAAGCTTCTTTCCTACCAACTTCACCACCATACTATTTATAATTCATATTTACCATAATGTTTTGGAGCAGTCATGTACCTGGTATACATTTACTTCTGCCACTGTACGTTGCATGGTGCTAAAGGAATGCATTTAAGGCGGTTGACAGTAAAGTTATTTGAAGTAACTGTTTAAACCTATTTTATTATTACAGTTCAGACAGACATAAAGTATTGCATGTAACTTTGATATTGTGATGGTTCAAGTGCAATTTTGTCCAAACCAGTTTTAACTATCTCCTCTAAAAGGCCCTACATGGAAGAGCCACGTCATGTTAAAGTGCAGAAGGGTTCTGAGCCACTAGGGATTTCCATTGTGAGCGGAGAAAATGGTGGAATATTTGTCTCTAAAGTAACAGGTGGGAGCATTGCCCATCAAGCTGGCCTTGAGTATGGTGATCAGTTACTAGAGGTAATTGTTTGCTTACTATTCCTATGGCTTAATGAATCAGTTCATATGACTCCAGCCAAAACTGCCTGCCCCAAAAGAGTATCTTGTGAAAGCTTGTGTGCTGTGAGATGTAGCAAAGGGTACTCTGTATTGTAATATTCCAGTAATTGTGATTGTTGTGACTTTTTGTCAGGCTTTATTATAAAATAATGTCTTTTGATGGTAGATCTGCATTGCATCTTATATAGATATAATTAAATTTTAAGCTAGCTAGTTTCGGTACTTAAAACAATGTAGTCCCAACCCCATACTCTGCCTGATAAGGCGAGTAAATATTCAAGCAGCTGGCTTGTACCGAGTTTCATGCTGCTGTTGCTGTGCCACAGCCTTACCTGAGACACCTGGTATAAAAAGTACTCAGATAGGCTTTAGATTAGCTACAGTCATGTTTTTGCCTACAGTATTAGATAAACAGGTGGAGGAGCATTTTGTAAAGTACGGAGCTCCTTTGTAAATGTTAGATCTGTTCGTGCTTGTGTATGTTAGAGCATCTTCTGTTGCACAGTGTGTGGATGATACTACAATGGATCTGAATTTATCTTTAAATCCTGAATTTATTCAGATCGGTGATCTGAACCAACTTGTATTTAATCAGTGATATCAAATCATAACACAGCTCAGAATACATGTACCTTTCAATAGTAAAAAGATTTATAAACTCATGGCCAGGTTACCGAATATTTTAAAATTACAGTGATTCATTCCAAGGAGTAAACCCTAGGAGTCATTGTACAGCAGTAATTCCATCCTCCTATTTACCCCCGTGGAAATAAGTCAGCATTTAGACATTAAACTAATTAGGAGACTGAAAGAATGGTTTTGCTAGTTGCCATCTGAAAACTTGACATTCTGGTTTGTGCATTTTTTCCGTAGTTTAATGGAATAAATTTGAGAAATGCTACAGAGCAACAGGCTCGACTAATCATTGGACAGCAGTGCGACACCATTACTATTCTGGCTCAGTATAACCCACATATGTATCAGCTCGGCAATCATTCACGATCAAGGTAAGGCTGGCTAGACTTTGAAAAAACTGCTCTCTGGTCCATGCAGTTATTTAGCTAGTAGATAACTTCTGTACAGGTAATGTGTTCGCAAACATCACCACATTTGTGCTGATAAGAGGTGTGATTGCTCAGAAAAGTAATGCGTGAATACATGCTTGTCAAAGAGGAAAGAAAAATGCTTGATGCACCTGCTATATTTTCTTATTTGGGCATAATCCTTAGATACACTAAACTAAAACCAAAGATGACTTCTTCCTAGGATTATGAGATTCTAGTATTTCAAATCGGTTTTAATTTTTTTTTATAGTTGGGAGTTTTCACAAAGTAATTAGAGAAGGCATATGACCTGGTGAAATTATCCATCTGTCGTGGTTTAACCCCAGCTGGCAACTAAGCCCCGCACAGCCACTCGCTCGCTCCCCCCCAGTGGGATGGGGGAGAGAATCGGAAGGGTAAAAGTGAGAAAACTCGTGGGTTGGGATAAAGACAGTTTAATAGGGAAAGCAAAAGCCGCGCACGCAAGCAAAGCAAAACAAGGAATTCATTCACTGCTTCCCATCGGCAGGCAGGTGTTCAGCCATCTCCAGGAAAGCAGGGCTCCATCACGCGTAACGGTGACTTGGGAAGACAAACACCATCGCTCCCAACGTCCCCCCCTTCCTTCTTCTTCCTCCAGCTTTATATGCTGAGCATGACGTCATACGGTGTGGGATATCCCTTGGGTCAGTTGGGGTCAGCTGTCCCGGCTGGGTCCCCTCCCAACTTCTTGTGCCCCCCCAGCCTGCTCGCTGGTGGGGTGGGGTGAGAGGCAGAAAAGGCCTTGACCCTGTGTCAGCACTGCTCAGCAGTAACTAAAACATCCCTGTGTTATCAGCGCTGTTTCTAGCACAAATCCAAAACACAGCCCCATACTAGCTACTGGGAAGAAAATTAACTCTATCCCAGCCAAAACCAGCATACCATCCCATTTTGATGCATGATCACACTTCAAAACTGAGTTTTATCTTTCTCTTAGACTTACGGTGAACATATGTTATTTGGCATGCTGTTTTGGGTTGTTTTTCCTTACTTTATACTTGTTTACGCCCAAATTAAAAACTTTGTCTGTGTGGAAAATATTTGGCATTGGTGAAACACTTGACCCACCAGTCTTTTATTCTTTTTTTTTTTTTTTTCTTTTAGTTCTCGCCTAGAACCTGTGAGTAATCATTCCACCCCTCAAGGCAGTGGAGCTGCAACGCCTGACAATCATTCCATAATCGATACTGTGAGTGAACAGGATGAAGGAACAATGACACCCCCATCCAAACAAACCACGCCAACTACAAGTCCCCGGAATTCCTTAAGGTAGACATAAAAATTTTTGCCTTAAGGGAAAGAAATGGTCAGGGTGGATGTGAAGGGTATTAAAAAACAAAATGTACTTCTGTGAATGCTGTGTCTAGTTGAAATAAGTCAGCAGACAGGTTAAGTGGATCCCAAGATAAAAGTACGTGTTTTTAGATTGTTTTTGAAAGACGGCGTCTGCAAGGGCTGAAGAAACTTTACTACAAGATTGGTTTAGCTAAGAAGGTCTGCAAGGAACATGACGTTTGTCTTAAAAGACTGTATCTGTAGGTGACCTATTTTGAATAATAATTATGTAAATATATATTCTTCAGATAGCTAGCTGATTGTATGTAATGCAAGTTTTTAAGTTGAAGTACATGTGTTATTTCTCCCTGTCAAAAGGGGCCCTGTGGACACAAACAAAAGGACCCCTGAACCTAGAACTGTTGTTGTTAAAAAATCCCAAGTGGATCTTGGGATCCAGATATGTGGTGGAAACCTGTATGGGATATTTGTCTCAGATGTAGATGATGATAGCCCAGCAAAAGGACCTGATGGACTAGTCTTGGGTGACATGATACTTGAGGTAAGCTATTAAGAAAAGTCTGCAGCATACTGACAAAATGTCTAGGATGGTATAAAGAGGGAGTTGTACAAAGAATCGTGCAGTCTCGCAATGGGAGATGTTCTGTGAATCTTGAGTTCCTGCCACAAAGCGCGGGTAAGAATGGTGAGAATGCATAACCTTCATTCTGGCTGCGACACCTGAAGAGCTGGATGATGTCGACCTGGAGAACTACCACTGTTGAGAGCGCAAGTTGCCCACAAGTTTGAAGGATTAATGTATGTCCACTTGGAATTATGAACACGTGCTTTCTTAATCTAAATAGGAAGCCTTGAATCCAATTGCTGTACATAGGAGAAAGGCAAGGTTATGAAAGATGTTGCAAAACAGAGAACAATATTGATCTTATCACTATGAAATTCTAATGAGAGTTTAGGGAAAGCCGTGCAATATGTCTTTGACTCTGCTTTCTATATCTGAAACAAGAATATTCACCTACTTGGCAGGACTGTTAAGGTGATAAACACGTAAGTGTTCATGAGCTTTTCAGATAAAAGTGAGCATTGAGACTGTCTGAGCACTGAGACTCTCCCATTGCGCCTCTAGTATCCAGATGGAGATTTTGCTTTGTAATTGTGTTTCTGACTTCCCTCAGACCACTTGCTTTCCCTAAAAATACTAAATTCTTTCCAGTGTGAATTTTATGATTCTCAGCTCACACTTTGAAAACTATTTCAAGAAGTGCAGACTCTCTCTCACAGTGCATGTCTGCTGCGTTCGCTTGGGTATTTTGTTTTCCTCCCCCATGTCTCAATCTCCTGCTAGACATCTTGAGGTGCAAACTGTACTAGAGTTAAGTGGCAAGATTTACTTCTATGTAGAGCCTGCCAGTGGGAAAAACAAACTCATTTTGCATGTTTTTCAAGCTCACCTAATTCTATTACCTGTTAATACCTAAGGGTATTAACACCCTAAGGGTTTCTGTGTTTTGTGTTTTGCAGTATGGGTCCATTGATATGCGAAATAAAACAGCTGAGGAAGCTTATCTTGAAATGTTGAAGCCTGGAGAAAACATCAAAATAAAGACTCAATACAGAATAGAAGAGTTTAATAAGATAAAAGAGCTTCCTGGAGATGGATTCTATATCAGGTATTTGAGCGTGACTGGTAATGACAGCGTAAGGCTGTTAGGATAATATGCTGGCCATCATGACAGAGATAGTACATCAGTTTTACCACATTTATTAAATTCAAAGTTTACTGATTTATCCCAGCTAGTCTCTGACAGTGAGTACACAATCTGCAGCATAGTAAGTCTGCACGTTTCGCTGTAAACTTGTGTGCTCTTGAAATGTAGAGTGCGCCAGTAATCTGTTAACTTCTTTCAAAATAAGTATGCATGTTCTTCCCTTGAGTTGATGGAGATCAGTTGCAGAGCCTATTTATGTCTTCCTTTCCAGAGCACTTTATGACCGTCTGGCAGAGGTGGAGCAGGATTTAAGCTTTAAGAAAGATGATATTTTGTACGTTGATGACACTCTACCACAGGGAAACTTTGGTTGCTGGATGGCTTGGCAGCTAGATGAGAACGCTCAGAAGCTGGAAAGAGGACAGATTCCAAGTAAATATATGTGAGTGACCTCAGTTACAGCATTTATCTCAGTCTTTAAAAGTCTGACTAGTGAGATGTGGTATAAAAGACTTGTTTGCTTCTATTCTTTCTGGGAGATACTAATTCTTAGATGTGTCATTTTTAGGGATGAATTAAATATATTGCTCTATCAAGTTCTTTTTAATGCTGCTAAATAGTAAACTAGAAATGGAAATGAAACATAGACCAGTGTTGTGATAGAGAATTCAGTAGCAAAAGTAAGAGTAACTACAGCAAAAATATCCTTGAATCCAAGGTTATCGCAGTCGTTCTTGGGAAGCATCAGTGTTTTTAGTTATCTGTGGACAGCAACATTATTGTAAGACTCTGTACCCACCACAATCTCGTAATGTTGGTAGAGCAGTTAAGAGGAGTATGCAGGAACTAAAATTTTTACATTGTTACTGAAATCAATCAGTTATCACTCAGTGATTAAAGTATTTTTTTCCATTTTAAGATTACTGGTTTTCTGGTTTCCTTTTCTTCTGATAGTCTTGTCTCCGTGTCATAACTCAACATTCATCCTGACAGTGGGACAGTGGTACTACGTGGAATGTGTGGAAGTACAATATATGCATACAGACCCATACACATCATTGATAGGCTTCTTACTGGGAGATGGGTAGTAAAACCAACTACATTTTACATGTGTTAATGTGGCCAAAATATTTGTGCTCGTATAAAATAAAACTGCACAAAATAAAACTGTTATTTTGGATTGCTAATTAGTTATTTGTAAAGGTGAGTATAACGTGCAGCTTCATAGAAAGAATGGGATCTTCACTTCTGTGCGAGGCTGACTTCACTGGCAAGTAGATGCATGCTGCTGCTTCTGCCTTGGAGAATTTCGCCCTGCCTGTCAGAGTGGTCACCCTCTGCGCCATGCTGCAATTTATAGTCTAAGAATCCTGAGGAAATGATGGTAATGGGAGGTTTTTCAGATGCTTATTATTTGATTTATGTTAACATTTGTTTCTGATTAATCTTCTGTGATGAAGATACTTGGGCTAAGGCTTGAGACGAGCATTTCCAGTGTCTTCCAGAAGCAGCGGTGATATTGTTTGTCTAAAAAATTTAAAAAGATAAGTTTAAATACCAACCATTTACTCTGTTTCGTTACAGGATGGATCAGGAATTCTACAGGAGACACAGCATGTCTGAGGCTAAAGATGAAAACAGTTCATCTAAGACGCTGTCAGCAGCAGCACGGAGGTCGTTCTTCAGAAGAAAGCATAAACACAAGCGAAGTGGTTCCAAAGATGGAAAGGATTTACTGGCTCTTGATACAATCAGTACAGACTCAATTCCTTTCCTGGATGGCAAGTACCTCTGTTATACTTGGGAGGGGGTTGCCTTTCCTTCTCTTTCATTTTTAAACAGCTGCAGCATGACACAACGAATAGTGCTGCTTTCTGGTTGGTTTGAATACAAATGGTGATCATATGTCTCATCACATACATTACTTTTAATAATAAATTTTTTTTTAAATTAAATAACAAGCCAGTGTTTCTTTTTTTTTTTTTTTTTTTTTGGTAGTTTATTCCTAGATCTGTTAGCATTAATGTTTCATTTGCAGAGGGAGATTGCTTTTTGATGCATGGTTTTGATCTTCCTTTCAACTGTTTAATTTCTGTCCAGGTTGCTTGGTCTAGACAGAAATCCTGGGCACCACTCAAAAATCTTCACTTCTATTTCTTCACTCCTCTACAAAAATCATGTTGGTTACAATGCTTACTTCCTTGGAAAAGCTCAACAAACCAAACCAGAGAAACCGAATATTGTGTCTTGTTTACACTTTCAGGAAAAAATAGGAATGATTGGTTTTAAAGTTTGGGTGAGGCTGGGGGGGAGAAGCACTAGGTTCAATTAAAAAAAATGTCTATTTTAAGCTGTCAAGTGGAGAAAATTGCAATAATGGGTAGTGAGCATGTTTTGTACTTGTCAAGGCCCTTATCCCTTGCGAGGGAGTTGTTTTCATAATTACTGTTAGGGTGCTTCTGCTTATCTGAGGAATGCCAGGAAAATAATTTATACTTTTATAAGTAAACCTTCTGTGTGTGTAGATTCTGCAAGTCTGGCGTATCAGCGTGTACAGAAAGTGGACTGTACCTCTCCTAGGCCTGTCCTTATTCTAGGACCTTTACTTGATGCTGTGAAAGACATGTTGGTCAAAGAATCCCCTGGAAAATTTTGCAGATGTCCTCTTGGTAAGTATGCAAATATAACCAATTTATTCTTGCTTAGAATACATGATAGTAACATCTTTATAAGTGAACTAAATGGTAGCACAAACATGGAAAAAACCCCAAGAATCTGAGTTTGCAGACATTGTTCGTTAGCCTTGTTCTGTGCCGAAGGAATAGTAATGAAAGCGGATCTCTTCTGGTTCTGTGAAACAGAGGTTATGAAAGCTTCCCAACAAGCTATTGAACGGGGTGTGAAGGATTGTCTGTTTATCGATTATAAACGGAGGAGTGGACATTTTGATGTGACAACTGTAGCTTCAATAAAAGAGATAACAGAAAAGGTGAGTCACTGTTAATGCTGTAGTTCTTTGTACAGCTTGCAACATATGGTCATATGATGTTGGGGGGGGTGGGGGGTGGATATAATGTTAGCATTGTCCTCCTTTAAGGCATTCAGAGAATTGTTCCCCAGGCTGCTGAGTAAAATAGAAGTTACCTTACTTTGGCATGTAAGTGTTTAAAGATTATTTTATGCAAGTTCACCTTTGTAGAAACTAGGAATGTCCATATTCTTTTACAGTATTATTAAATAAAGTTAGATTCCATAGATTCCACCCTTTACCCCCCCAAACAAGGATTTAGGTTTTTTAACTATTCCATTTAATGCAGTCATATAGAACATAAACATCATAATAATCCCGGAGACGTGTTAATTAATATCTGTACATTGCTTATAGTTTTCTGTCAAACCACACAGAAAGTCTTACTACTTTAACACTTGTGTTTGCAAATGACTTCAGAAAGAGAAAATGAATATGAATATTTAAATTTGGAAAAAATGTATTGCATATATTTCAGTCTTGAGTTTTCATTTCATTAGTTCTTCAAATACTTTTATTTCTATCAGTGCATGCTTTCGGTACTATGATTGGAATTTCTTGCAGTTTTTCATCTCCTGTCTTTTGTTATAAATCCTTTGGGTACAAATTGCTCGGTAGCCCCAAAATGCTAAATGTGTAGCAAAATTCTATTGGGTTGCTATGATTTAAGTAGGGGAAGAAATGGGGGATTTGCATGTGTGCTTGTGCTCTTTAACTGAATGAGTGTTTTGCATTTACATTTGATCTTAGGATTGTCATTGTCTGCTTGACATCGCTCCTCATGCCATCGAACGGCTCCACAGTGTTCATATCTACCCTATTGTAATTTTTATTCGCTACAAAAATGCTAAACAAATCAAGTAAGTCTGTGAGGGGTATAGTTCAGGGATGTTTATTTTAGCTTAAAATAAGCTTGTTGCCTTTATTGTTTCTTTCATCCTAGTCATCTTAAATCTCTTTAAAATGTGGAAAATAAAAAGGGCTGTGAGGTAAATGGTCTTAATTTCATTTTGGTTGCATGACAATTAAGTGCATCTTTCAAAGAAATCAAACAATGTAGACTAAACTGTATGTGCTGCAGGAGGCACTGAGATCTTTCCTGCTTACCTTTGTATTAAACCGTAAGACAGATGTGGGTGAGATCCATTGAGGATTAAGTGGTGACTGTGACAAAGAGCTATTCTTCATCTTCTCAGCGGGGCCAAGTGTGTGGATGCAGTGCCAATTGATTCGTAACCTCAGCTTTCCCACCTTCATTCTGCAGTGAAAACAGCAAGGGAAGTCCCCTTTTGCCATGGAAGTGTATATACTGTTGTCTTCTCGGGCCGTGCTCTTTCAGTAACTGGGAATTTCCTGCTCGAATATAGCCAGGAACAGAACCACGGGAGTTACAAACCCCAGTCCCTCCCCTAATGTTTGAGCAAGCCTGCACACATTTTGATAGATTGATTTGGCAAGAAGTGACATAATCTCCCAACATAAATATTAAGAAACAGTTTTGTTGAGAGATCTTACGCTTGTGCTGTCTTCACTTTGAAAGTTGAAGACTTGTTATATTCTTGATCTGTAGGTAGATTTGATGACTATCTACTTAATAAAGAAGATAAGTATCACCACTTCCGAGTAGAAGCAAGACAAAGCAATGTGGTGTATTTCATTACCATTGTAGGATCATGCACTCGAGTGATAAATGGAACTGTCATGTCTTGAGCCCGTTTGGAAATGGAATGGTGACCATTACAGCTATTTCCTTTTTTTTTGGCAAGTGACAGAGAGTGATTGAACTAGGCAAGCAAGGATTTATAGCGGTCATCAGAATAAGATGCAGTGGCACATTGTCTCTGCCTGTTATGAGCATCAAAGATTTTTCCAAACAGCCTTTTTGATATAGCACAGGTTCTATTGGTGTTCTCTGAAATGCTACACAGCAGTGATAGGCTAATTTAGTAGTGATTTTTTATTTATTTATTTTTAAAATAAAATCGTGCTTCTTTTCTCATTGCTATGAGAAACTATGCTTATATTGTTTCAGTACCTATCTATATGACCTTACTAGTTGATTATAAATTCTGCTTCCTTTTAAACAGAATCCCCTACTGGGGACCCCAAGTCAGATTTGGAGGAGAGCGTTACAAGCCTTGATTGGAATTAATTTTTTATATTTTTTTTTACCATTTGTATTTCTCCTTTTTTTTTTTCTTATTTTATTTCCAACAGCTTTTCTAATAGAAAAACAGTCTTTTCAAAAATGTGTCATATGTAAGATGACATAGAAATATTTCTATTTGCTCAACGCTTGATACTTCAAGCCCTTAAAAGAGCGGTACTTGAGCCCAGCTTTGTGTAGGGAGCACTGGAGTGTATGTGAGATGATGATCCAATTCACATGAACTGGAAAAAATTATATTCTTTCTCCCTCAACCCCCTCCCAATCTCTGAGACTTTAAAGGAATACTGCTTGGTCTGATAGCAAGTAAATTTGTTAGCACTGAAATGATCCTGATGGCTATGCTGATACTGCTGAAACACAGTAGATGGCACTCTACACACAGGATTATGCTTGCAAATTAATTAGCCTTTCACATTCACCCAACTGGAGGTAATCATTTCAAGTCCATTAAAAAAAAAAGCAACTTACTCTGTTACAAGGTTTTTCTTTTTTTCTTTCTTTTTTTGCAGAGAGCAAAAAGACCCAATCTTCCTGAGGGACAAAGTTACACAAAAACATTCCAAAGAACAGTTTGAGACAGCTCAAAAAATAGAACAAGAGTATAGCAAGTACTTTACAGGTTAGTATTTAATCAACATTTCACTAGGAACACAGTGGCAATTTAATCCATTTACAGTGCAATTCAAAAGATCCGATGTTCCTTCAAAGAGTACTTTTTTCTTCCCATTCTGCCTTCCCTTTTGGCGAACTCGTGCTCTGGTGTTTTATCTTACCGGGAGAGGAAATCTGAAGCTATAAGTACTATCCCTTGTTTTTACATGGTTTTGTTTTAGTGTGTTATGAATCTTACGACTTAGAGATTCTGAAAATGTTTTATTACAAGCCAGTAGTATTGGAAGTATGGCCAAGATAATTTGACACAGTGTTGTTGGGTTTATACCATGTAAGGAATATAAGTTGTTTTGTAATTGTAAAAATCAAACAAAGCAAAACCAAACAAAACAACAACAAAAAAAACCCTGTAGTGTAAATTTATGAATGATTTGTGAGACATACTTCAAATCTTTCAAGAAAGGAAAAAAAATTGTCGAAGGTTTGTTGAGCATGCATTGTAATTTGGAATAATTCAGTTCAACTTCAGAGGCCTTTTTAACATCATCAAGTATATTATATGAATCTTGGATTGTAGTTAATACTGTAGTTTTACCAGAGAGAGAAAACTGTGTTTGAAGACTGCCTCTGCTTATTTCAGAGTATATTTCCATGTGGTTCCACATACATTCAAAAGAGTGGGGATAAAATTCTAGCCATCTTGATGTGAATGGCAGCAAAACTTAAAAAGAAAAAAAACAAAACCAAAAAACCGCACTAAGCCAGCCAAAACCCAACTTTTCATCCCCCGAACAATGGGATTCTTCCAGAAATATTTTGAGGCATACCTGCCAAGTGCGGCGGGGGGGAAGGGGGATGTATTTAATGTAGAGCTATCTGAGCGCATCCTGAGAGAAGCTGCACGTTCTCAACAAAATCAGTTACCTGGTATGTAGTAGCCATACAAACGTTCATTTAAATGGTACATACTAAACCTTCGCAGAACTTGACATGTGCGTGGCCAGACTGCATCACCACATGTTATCTTCTGCTCCTTGTGAAGTCATTTGTTGCATTTTAATTTCACCCTGATGGTGAAAGTAGCACTCAGTCCGAGAGAGTCCTATGCATGTCTTCTCACGTGCCCTGTGGGAAGGGCCTTCTTCGGTCAGTGCCAAGTCCAGTGGACTCCAGCTGTCGTCAACATTTCCAGATGCCGGTAGTCAGAGAGGATTGGCGTTCAAACTGCATTGACATTTAAGCTTGTTGAAATTATAATGTTGTGCATGAAATAAGCCTGTAGATGGGCATGTTGGACATGGTAGCTTCCTCACGAAGCTGTATGACACACTCCGTCAGACCCGAGCTCTGTGACAAGTTCACGAAGTACATTTTTTGACTAACGACTCTTTCAAGTTGGCTTTGTTTCCTGTACCAAGTTGTGAGCACGGTGTGTAATCCGAATCACTTCCTCACTGCCGTTTGTCACCTTTCATAGACCTTGTCGGTTACTGCGTTCTGTATCCAAACTCACCTGACATCGTGAACTGTAGTATATATTGCAGAGTCAAGTAATATTTTACGTGAGATCAAATTCTCTCTTTTCAAAAATGGAAATTATACCTTAAGTCTTGTAAGACTTTCCATATTTTCCCAGCGTTAGTGGTGGCTGAGGCCAGAGGCTTTGCTGACATATTTCTCAAGTCATGAAGTTCCTCACTTTTTAAGTCTCAAAGCTAATACATTCTCCTCTCCTGTGTCAGTGTTGGCATTTACATTTTATGACTGTTATGTTCAGCAAGGGTAGAACGCAAGGTCTTCATTTCTCTTTTGAATTGATTTTCAGAGTTGATTGCCGTTGGCCTTTTGTTCCTTGAATGTAGTTGACAATAAGAATTGGAGTAGCAACCGCCGCTGTTTTATTTAGCTCAATGATCTGTGAGCTGTCTCATAATTTACTTCTAATATTTGTAAATAGTGTCTAGTTGCTACAGCTATAGTCTCTATGTATATTACCACGTAAATATAAAACTCTTAACACCACATGCTGAACAGAGAAGGTTTATTATAGCAGGTTCTGACCATCTTTAGACTTAAACTTTGCCACCTGATGCCTCTGAAAATAGTACATGGAGGCCTCTAACAAAACAGTTGTCTTAGTAGATTATAGCCATCAGTTCTGCAACTTCCCTGGACTGTTTTAAGAGCTAGCAGAAGAAACTGTATATTGAATGCTTGACCTCTTTGCTCTGTTTATTCTTTTTCTTGTTTAATAGAGTCATGCATCTGGCAAATATTGAATTAGGTAGATTAATTCTGATCTGTTGATAAACGCTTTGCAGAAAAATGCAGAAGACTGCTCTTTGTAATTAGTCATAACTGTTTGTTCCAGTCTCATTCGGGATGGGGGGGTGTTCTTTTTCTCCAGGCATTGTCCAGGGAGGAGCCCTTTCAAGCATTTGCACTCAGATTATGACAACTGTCGACCAAGAACAAAGCAAAGTCCTGTGGATCCCAGCTGGCCCGCTGTAGATTTATTTCGCTGTGAAACTACTTTGCGGATGTAAATAACCAACTAACTTTCTACCCAGCCGGACTCTGTCCATTTCTGTCTTTATAAAGATATCCGTAAGTGACTTCTGTTTCATGAAGAGGAATGATAACACTGAACACACAAGGACCCAACGAGGCATGTGGGAAGGGGTAGATCACTTCAGCGAGCTTGTCTCTTACGTCGTACGTGTACATGTGACAGGTTGTCACGAGGGGTTGCGACCTGCGTGTCCTTGTCCATGAGTAATGAATTTAACAATGCTGCAAAACCCTGTAGAATGACAAGTTTACAAAAACCTTTTCAAAGTATTTGGTTGTTGCTGTTTACTTGAATGTCTTTCTGTTTCGTTTTGTTTTTTTAACTGTGTCCTTTCACTTAATGAGGTAACTCTCCAAAACGGAGTGAAATTTCTGAACGTGAGCGAACGGTTTATGCGCAATGTGACTCTTAGTTGCAATTTTGACCATTTCTAAGCACATTGTTGACTTGGCAACCAGGTAATAACGTGGGATCGAATCGGTACGTCTTGGGAGTAAGCTCAGAAGGAAGTACACTCCTCTACAGGGCAGACCACTGTTTGTATCCTGTCAACGCTTGTCTGTCAAAGATATCGTTTCTTGTTTTATGCATGAAATCTAATATTTAAACGTCATAATATATCTGAACAATCCAAGCTTAACGTGTGTTGGAGAAACAATAATTTTTGGTTGTTGGGCCTGGATTAAGTACTGGTGGGGAAGAGTCATAAGCTAGGCCTAGCATGCTGTGTTCCGTCACTTTTTAGATACTGTAAATACGGAAAGCTTATGTCGGTGCAATTTTGCAGGGTAATTCTTAAGCTTTGTACTTCAGTGTGTAGCATTCACATAGATTGTTTTTATTTAAGAGCAGCCACAGTTTTAGGGCTTTGATTAAAAGCCTTTAGAAAGGTACTAAATTGTTAGTGTTTCCACTGTCAAAAAATAAGTGATCGTTTAGTTTTGGTTGCAATACTTATTTACCTATTGTACCAAACTCCATTGTATCAATTCCCTTTTTGTTTTTTGCACTTCTGACTCTGTGTTCCTAACACAGGTTTTGTACCTGTCTCTTCTGTCTCTTGTGCCATGTTTCTTGGGTACTGTATTTTAATGGTTTTTAAAGTATCATTGGAGTAGACCTGCTTCTCCGTCACTGTTCCTAACATTTCATTATGTAGGGTTTCTAGTTTGACACTGCAGGCTGTAGTTTTGCTTCTGTTTGCAGCTTTTTAATTAAAAAAAAAAAGGGATTCTTCTTGCACAGTTCTTCAAAGATCTGGTCCTAAATTTAAATTCTGTTTTACAGATGCTATTTTATAGTTCAAAATACTTTATATAGTATTTATATAGTTATTTGCTATATAGAGAGAGTATTTTGAACTATAATACATATAAAATATATATATAGTATTTTATATAGTATTATACCATACTATTATAATACTGTATATATATATAAAAAAATTAAAAAATAGGAAACGGCATGGATGAATTACTAGTCAAAGTACTTCTCATGGTGAGGGACAGCAGTTGTTTTTTGTTTATCTTATTTTTTGTTTGTTTGTTTTTTAAAGTTTGAGGTCAGAGTAGGCTCCAGTGGTACAACTGAAACAGGTACTGTTCTGATATGGATTTTCTGTACTAAAATGAAAATGTCACTTTGTATCAAAAAAAAAAAAAAAAAGGTTAAAGAAACTGCTTACTAAATAAAGGTCAATTTCTATAACTCGACTTGTGTGTAAAAGGTGCGTATAGCTAATCTTCTCCTTGGCTCTACTGAGTCCTCATATAAGGTTTTGTTTTCTGACTAAAATTGGCGCGTATAGGTTCGAGTGCCCACCCTGAGAGGAGCAAGGTTTGGTTTTGTGTTTTTGCCCAGCCTTGCATACGTAAATACCAAAGACGTTCAAAAACTGCAGGACGCAAGAAGTGAGGTGTTGGTTTGTGTTAACGTATTTTTAACGTTCTGGCCCAGCGGTGGTAAGGATTTCAAGCAGAAATGCAATTGATTGGATGGAGGCTTTAACTGGGGAACGAGTCTATCGCTCTTATTTTCAAGAGTGTCACTGGAAACCAGGGAAAACCTAACAGGCAAAAACATGAATCATTAGCTTAAAGGCACATTGTGGAATTCTGTGCCTCAGTTTTTACACTTCAGACAGACCAGCCTCTTCTGTTCATTGAGTTATCTGAAAGCTTAGGGAAGGTAATTATTGTGTATTAACTTTTCTGCTTCATCATTCACTTTATTCTCAGATGCCAAATAGTCGACTTCAGCATGAACCGGATTGGTGGATGGTCAGTCGTCTTGTGATCTGCATACCTAGTAATAGCTTTCAGTCACAAGACAGGACTTGCACCGTATCTGCTTTTCTTGGGAAAACAAAACAAAACAAAAAACCCATCACGGTGCCATCTTCTAATAGAGGACGAAGGAAATGAGAATAGGCAGGTTCTGGCAGGTCAGCAACAGCCAAACCTTGCATGTCTTTTGATCGCAAGGAAGTGGAATTGAAGTCTTGGTTCAACACTAGAAAGATTCCTTTAGCTCAGATGCAGTGTTTCCTGATACACCATTTTATTTTGCAGTATTACATGCTGGAGCTAGATTTGGCCGTCGTTCTGAAAAGAGTCACTTTGTCCAGGTGTTTAAATAAAGAATAGAGTTCTGTGGGTGTTTTAAAAACTGTTTAAAAGTAATATAGCTAGGCAACGAAAGCCTGAAAATTTCACCCTCATGCAGCATGTATGGCTGCAGGTAAGGAGTTAGCTAGAAATCAGCATCTTTTAACTTTATTTCTCCATAACTAAACTGACATAAAGTGGCTGAAGATACTGCAGCCCATATGTATGATCTGTTGTTAATACGTTGACGAGCATCTGCTTGCTTTCAAACCTTTGCATTCTGTTCACGTTGACCTGAATTGCAGGGCAAGTGTTTGCCAGATCCAGAATTACACTCCGACAGCTGCCAACCTCTCCACCTCAGACAAGGGTCCTTTTTCAGTGTCTGGTAAATTTGGAGGCTGTATCATAATCCCTTTCAGTGAGTGCAAACATTGCCTTAAGCAGTCTTGAACAGCTTTCTTAGATGCATCTCGGATGGATGTATTCATGGTTGAAGTACAGTCTTGTAATCTTTTCTAGACTTACATTTAAGTCTCCATGTAATTTCTAAGATTCTACGCCTCCATTTCACAGCGGACAGTTTCCTTTAAAATACACTGACATTGGAAAAATGTGCACTGGCTTGGAAAGTAAAGAGACTGCTGTGAAAAATACAGATACCCAGCAAGGCAGACTTTGGTCTTGTGCAACAACTAGCAGAGATCCCAGTCCTGCAGTAAAAACTGAACAGTAGGAAAAAGGTGCTTGGCCTCTTCCTGTAAATTTTCTTACGGCTGCTGTGTCAGTGAGTGTAAGGGTTTCTTACTCATCGGGTAGCTTTTAAAGAGATTTTCCGCCCCGCCCGCCCCCAACCTTAATTCTGTGTCATTTTGCTTAGAAAATGTCTTGGTCGTCTTCACTGAAAAAGTACATTTTTGGTGAATATTTGGTAGCAAATTTTTTAACTCTTCAATCTGACTTCTTTCTCTCTTGGTATTCAAAGAGATGCCTTTGCTAGCACAACCCAGATGATGCAAGCGTGAATCCAAAAACCAAGTGAATAGGGGATCCTATTACTTAAGTGTAAACACACTAAATTAACTTGGGATTGTTCAACTCTATTTTAACAAACAATTCCTTACAAGCTTTCATAAGAATGGTTGTTGATTACATTATAAATAATTTTAGACGAATGTCGTAACTTTATATTTAAAAGTTGTCTAGATGGATCCTTTTCTTGAAGTAAACTGTGCATAAAAAGCATACTGTGACTAAAAACATATAAAACATTTTCAGTACTGGAAATTATCTTGTAGACCTCCAGTATGGAAAATGTGTTTTGAATTTTTTTATATATTTTATGTTTATTTCATCTTGTTAACTTAGTTTAAAAACAGCGAGGAGTATTAAAGGTATTCTGATTTCAGTAGATCTCATTCAAGTAAGAGTTTGTAATTAATTTTCCTCTACAAAATGCACCTGTTAAAGGTGCAGTGAGGTTTTTTTCTCCCCCCCCATGCGTAAAGTATGAAATTCCAGATGATTTTTTTTTAACACGCAAGTCCTTAAAATATGAGTCTTTTTTTCTAAAAATGTAGGAGGGAAAATGGCAGAGATCTAATCATTGTTTTAAGAAGCAAATCACCCAAATCTTTGTACTGTGTAACCTAGTCACTTCATGTTATGGTGAATTATCTGTCATTGCTATCTTTTAGTAACAGTGCGTTACATGCTAAATGTGTGTGTTCACTGGGTTATTTTCTGTGTCCGTCATATTGAAGGAAATAACACCAGTGGCTGAGGAAGCTTTCAGAGATAAGGTATTTTGATTTATGACCCTTTCCTTTGCTTGTTCACAGTATAAAGAGAATGTCCAAGAGCTAGGACACTACTTCTGCTGGTTAAGAAAAACAAACAACCCAAAACCGAATCAACACCTCCCCCCAAGGCCAACGCTCAAAACAAAACAACTCCCCCCCCCCATCCCACTTCCTAAGTGTCCAATTTGGCCTTTCTTATGATTTTGGGTCCTTCCCATCTTCCTAAAGATCTATGAAAAGTTCAGAAAACGAAGACAGCATTTTTCTCTTAATCCACGTACATACTGCATGTTTAACAATACACCGATGTCTCCAAAATTGGAAACAAGTCTGTCAAAATGTTTAATACTTTCAACAGCTTGGGGGGGAAAAAAAAAATCTGTTTCTTGGTAAAATTTCATTTATATTTGCAATGGATTTTTTTTCTTTTAAAGTTTTTTCAGTGCAAATGTGAGTGATGTTTCTTAGGTATTCTTCCCTATGCCCTTCCTCCGAAGGCAGGGGGTGATCGGCTTGCTGAAGATGGTGACTTTGATCTTCAGAGGCAGTGACCCTTTTCCCACAATTTTTGCATCTGGTTTTGCTGCAGATTCATCTTATCTCGTTAGCAATAGTGCCAATCAATTAAAATCATCATAATTCCTTTATTTGCCAAATCCACCTGCCCCACGAATGCTTAGCATTTGAGCTTAGCATTTAGATGCTCAAATCATCTAATTGTTTAACCTAATTAAGACCTGTGACAAACCTAAGGTTTTAGGTTTCAAGCTTGTCTGCTGTTTGGCTAGTGTAAGCAATAAAAGGCTGAAAATGCATTGCTTCATCTAAATACGTGCAAGGGGTGTAAATGCGGTTGTAAGTCTTACAGTTCTGTAATGAAAACAGCTGTTGGTTATAGCATTTTGAGGGGCTGATTCCATTAACACGCACTTAAAATATGAGTCTTTTTTTCTAAAAATGTAGGAGGGAAAATGGCAGAGATCTAATCATTGTTTTAAGAAGCAAATCACCCAAATCTTTGTACTGTGTAACCTAGTCACTTCATGTTATGGTGAATTATCTGTCATTGCTATCTTTTAGTAACAGTGCGTTACATGCTAAATGTGTGTGTTCACTGGGTTATTTTCTGTGTCCGTCATATTGAAGGAAATAACACCAGTGGCTGAGGAAGCTTTCAGAGATAAGGTATTTTGATTTATGACCCTTTCCTTTGCTTGTTCACAGTATAAAGAGAATGTCCAAGAGCTAGGACACTACTTCTGCTGGTTAAGAAAAACAAACAACCCAAAACCGAATCAACACCTCCCCCCAAGGCCAACGCTCAAAACAAAACAACTCCCCCCCCCCATCCCACTTCCTAAGTGTCCAATTTGGCCTTTCTTATGATTTTGGGTCCTTCCCATCTTCCTAAAGATCTATGAAAAGTTCAGAAAACGAAGACAGCATTTTTCTCTTAATCCACGTACATACTGCATGTTTAACAATACACCGATGTCTCCAAAATTGGAAACAAGTCTGTCAAAATGTTTAATACTTTCAACAGCTTGGGGGGGAAAAAAAAAAAAATCTGTTTCTTGGTAAAATTTCATTTATATTTGCAATGGATTTTTTTTCTTTTAAAGTTTTTTCAGTGCAAATGTGAGTGATGTTTCTTAGGTATTCTTCCCTATGCCCTTCCTCCGAAGGCAGGGGGTGATCGGCTTGCTGAAGATGGTGACTTTGATCTTCAGAGGCAGTGACCCTTTTCCCACAATTTTTGCATCTGGTTTTGCTGCAGATTCATCTTATCTCGTTAGCAATAGTGCCAATCAATTAAAATCATCATAATTCCTTTATTTGCCAAATCCACCTGCCCCACGAATGCTTAGCATTTGAGCTTAGCATTTAGATGCTCAAATCATCTAATTGTTTAACCTAATTAAGACCTGTGACGAACCTAAGGTTTTAGGTTTCAAGCTTGTCTGCTGTTTGGCTAGTGTAAGCAATAAAAGGCTGAAAATGCATTGCTTCATCTAAATACGTGCAAGGGGTCTAAATGCGGTTGTAAGTCTTACAGTTCTGTAATGAAAACAGCTGTTGGTTATAGCATTTTGAGGGGCTGATTCCAGTGGAGTCAGCCAACAGATCCGAAGGTAAGAGAGAGAAACTTGTTCTCTGCTGCGAAGATACGATTCGAGAGTGCTAGCATCATTATAGTAACAAGTAGGTTTGTGAGGCAAAGATGAGTAAGCGCAATTACTGAAGAAACCAAACACGTGGAGCTGAATTCCAGGATGGTGATAGAAGCTGCGTGTCCTCGGCAACCCTTTAAGGTTGGTCCCGCGGTGGCAAATGTGTATCACACCTCTCTGGGGCTGACTGAACTGTGAGGCCTTGCAGAGCTTCTGGCTGCAAATGTGTTTCTAACATGCAAATGAATGCTCGTACTTTTATACCCTGGCTTGTACTGCAGGAAAAAAAAATGTGTGTTTAATAGCTGCAATTATAGTGTGATCTGTTGAGACCTGCTCTGACTGATTCGCAGTTCAATTATTTAGAATTCATTTTTCAGGGTGGTACCACATCTTTTGTGCCAGAGTGACTATTTTACAGCTGCAAAATAAATTCAAATGAAGTTGTAAAAAACCCGTTGCGTACCTTCTCCCTCCTCCTGGCCTTACATGGCAGTTTCCCTCAGAGCTGCAAGATTTGAACTCCCAGAGACGCTTGAATTCCTATCTGATGCTGACACTGCTCTGTTGTCCTGTGCAGAACACGGTCGGAGCTGTCTCCTGACAGCGTGGAGTAAGGCAGTGTTGGGGCTGCACTGGCTTCAGTCCGCAGCTGTGCTCCTCCATGGGATACTTCATAGCGCTTCAGTCTCTGCGTGAGTTAACCCTAGCGAGATGCTTCCAGTCCCGGCTCCACGGTGGCAGTTCTGTGCCTTCCGGAGCTGAAATGGGGTTTCTGATCAGCAATTGCTGCCGCGTTTTTCCTTTCAGTTGTCCCTTTTCTGCTATGTAACCGTACACAGACGCATAGTTTTGGCAAGTGCTCCGTGAAATTTTTCTCGGAATAGGAGTGAGCTTCTAGTTTATGTGAGAACTATATTACGGATACATCACAAGCCTTCCCCTTCTTTTACTGTTACATTCGGCTTTAGTGTCCCTTTGCTCTATAGCCTCGCCACCATTAGTAGACAAATCTTCTTTCAAGGTGTGTCTCCCATCCAGTGCAGCCTTCCCGTTCGCCCCATTTCCTTGCTTCATGCTTCACTTGTGTCATTGCTCCTCAACTCCTTGCACATCTAAACTCTCAAAGATATTTTTTTCCATTGCTGATGCAACATAATCTCTCTCTTCCTCACCCTGTTATCTAATACTGAAGTATTTTGGGACATTATGTAAAGTCTGTTTGTTTCGTAAAGCATACTATGCGGCTGTGTATTAATTACTGATTTGATTCTAGACGCTTGTTATACGCGCTGTTGAGGATCTCGTGAACAGCAGCGGCTGATCGACTCCAGCATTCAGCAGCCTGCAATTTCAGATAATGTTGTAGCAAGGATTCCGCGTCTGCAGTTTCTGAAAGTGATGCCTTACTATGTTTCCAGCAGTGTCAGCAGTACATTCGTAAAAGAACCTACTTGGTAAGCAAGAGAAGACGACTTGAGAAAGTCCACACACCTGCCTTAGGATTTTATGACCTCTGTTAGTTTACAGAGGCTGCAATCTTTGAATTAATTTGGATTTCCCTCTGCGCTGTTCTGATTCTGTGATAACACAGCGCTGGTAAGGTATGCAGAAGTATAGCTGAACTGACTTGCTACAAATTACCGAGAGCCACGAATGGTGCTTGACCTTCACTAGAAATAAACTATCGTGGTTCTAATTTTAACCTTTTTTTGCTGTAACTTAGGATGTTACTGAAGTTACAAGAGGTCAGTTTATAAAGAGAGTTCTGAAATGCTGGAACTCAGCGGAAATAGCCGTATTTCTCTTGTTTCTTCCCCACCCTACTCTTGCACTAAAGCCCAATTTTTATTTTATACCCTCTGTACTGTCAGTCACTTGAAGATGTAGGCAGTCTGTAATACACAATATGATGGAAAGAACAAGAACAGCAACAATCCAGTGTTGGATGTTGGAAGTCGTGGGCCCGTAAAATCCTTTTCAGTTCTCTTACCTGCAGCAAGAGCTATTCAGAAACAGAAATCCTTCCGTGAAACAATTAAGCCAGAGTTTGAAAGTAATTTTCTTTCTTGCTCTCAGTGCTCTGATAACGAGATTTTCAAAATCTAACTGCCTTATTTTTTAGAAATCATCTCCTGTCCAGACCAAATGCATCTGTGGCACCTTAGTACTTGTTCTTGTGAAAATACTATTTTAACTTCTCTGCCTCAGTATATGTACTTCATGATGCAGAGCACTTCCAGCTTTTGTTTTTCTAGGCTAAACAAACTTACCTCTTAGACTCCTAAATGGTAGGGTCTTCATTCCTGCTACCTCTTCTCTGCACCTTTTCTAGGTTGAATGAAGCTACTTTGAATAGCCAAAGTTTACTACCACACGCACAAATGGAAATGTTGCTTTCCAGTCTTTAAAAAACAGCGTTGGTAAAGGAACAGAGCTTCTTTCTCCTAGCACAGAACAATGAAGTTTATTGGAGAAAGGAAGAGTCTATTTACAGAAAGTTCCTAGCTCTGCCACAATCTTATCTTGCCCTTTAAAACAGAGATGTTCTGTTATTCTTCCACTGAATTCTTAAAGGAGGTCTTTAATCCAGAAACAGCTTTCAAGTATGCCAGATGTAAACCTATTTCAATGATTTGGGTTTTATGGCTTTTTGTTAGCCCCTGCTACTTATCGGATGTGTTTTTTGTTTAAACAAGGGTTTGTTCCATCATAACCCATTGAGTCATCCTGCTTGACAGCGTGAATTCATGGTTCTATAGTCGCTCCAAACCGAAGTGTCCTGTTCCTCAATGGGGGGGGAAGTTAGGTCAGCTAACCTGTCCAAGGTGGGATTCCTCTTTGAGTATATAGTCCTGTGCTTTCCGAGTGTGGTGGTTTGGGTTTTTGTTGTTGTTGTTTTGGTTTTTTTTTTTTTTTTAAATTTAATTCTGCAAATACCGCACACACCAAGAACGCTTCCTGAAAACCAGTGGTACTACAGATAAGTAAATGACCAATATATGGTTTGTTAGTCGATGTGAAACAGAAAAATGGCAAAATTGTTCAGAATGAAGCTGATGGGTTACATAAAAAAAAACCCAAAACCCAACCCTGATGTTCTGCTTTGAAATTATTTAGCCTTGCGTTTGATTTTTAATATACCTACCTTAAAAATGTGTCTTGAGCCTGAAAGTTAATTTTGGAAAATGTAAATGAATTGGAATGGAATATTTCATTTGATAAACATTGAAATGAGGCGTTAAGTTTCAGCAAAAGGAAGGCTGTTGTTGTGTTTCATCCAATTTCTTGGTATTCACTATTTTCAGGAAAATGTTCAGTAATTTCTGAAAAAGAAAGGACCCTTTAAAATGTGTTTCAAGCCCGCTACTCAAAACAGGAGTTATACTATATAATTACTCGTCATTAAAAGTTTTGTTTGGGGATTTTTACCGTGTGTAGTACAGAATGTAACGATTAGAGGAAAACAAATATTTCTGGTATGTGAGAGAGACTAAATCTTTCTTTTCCCAGTATGTTAATATGGCCAGTACAAAAACTACAACAGATGAAAAAAAGACGTTAAAAATTATTTCTTCAGCAGAAACAGTAATACATGGAAGATGACTTGCAATTATCAAATTGTTCTTGTAAATTCGAGAAACTCTCCCTTGATGCAAACTGACACATCCATCAAACTATCACTGACACTCTATTTATTTTTGTAGTTACAACATCTTGTTTACAGTCATTTTATGCTGTATATAGCACTGATTGTTTTTTCTTGCAAGATTTAGAGCAGAGTTTTAAACTGTCGTCCTCAAGGTCACGAGCCTGGCAGAAAATTCTCCTCTTGCTTTTTGTAAACCATCAAGTCCTTCAATAACCAAAAAACCAAACCAGACAATCATGCTTAGGTTTAAGAAAATAAAAGAATATGTATTTTATGACAGTTTCTTCCATAAGACAGAAAGTATTAGCAAAACCAATGGTGAGAACTTGCAGCCTTAGTAATGACTGTAAATCAACGGCTGCCACGCATGGCATGGAAACACGAAGTGACTGAATCTTAAAATAATGTATGCTGCAGTCTATAACGCCCAATTAATCGGAGTTCAAATAACGGTGGTTCTGAAGGGATCGAAAAGTATTGCATATTTCTTATCTGTAAATCCAACATCTCTAGCGTGTTAAATCCAAACACCTATTAAGGGCTACTTCGTAACAATCGCTCTAAATTGATGAAGGCATACTAAGCCTTGTATGGCCACAGACCTTTAATTGAGACCAGACAATAATAATCTAGTCTCCAAAGTATGCAAAAAGCAGGAGAGAGCATCAGGCTGACTGGCTCAGCGTCAAGTCCTACTTATAAAAGGTATGACTTAAAATGGAAAGCCTTTGTGACAGTTTATGCTGACTAACTCAATGTGTATAGCCTGTGCAGAGAGTTATTTTCCACCTATTCGTGAATACACAAGCAAGGCAATGGGCTTTAAACACAGGGGGGTGCAGGCAGTTCTTTTGTTTAGTCAAATAAATATTTTCCGATGGACATTGAACTGGTTCTAATTTATGGGCAACAGATGGTTTTTCTTCACTAGTAATTGTTTTTTCCAGAAGATAGCTCTGTATTAAAATTCGTGAGGATTCATGAGCTCTTTTATCGTAGGTAAAGCTCTTTATTGAAACCACTTGATTTTTTTAAAATGAAAACCCAAAGCGACTTCCTCAAACCTCCAAAGCCTATTACTTTGTTATATTCTGGGTTTTTTCTTAGAGGCAAAGGCTGTTAAATGTGGTGTTGCACTCTTCCCTGGAAGCAAAATCCTGAAGTGTTTATAGGATGCAGGCATAACAGAAGTTCACTAAACCGGCCTCTGCTTTTAACTCGGGTAAGATGCAACGGCATCAGATCAAGATGTCAGATGCGAGTCCTGAAAACTCTTTTGAATCCACCTGTGTTCAAAATTAAGCGTTCAGAATTTCCTGATAATGAAACAGTTTTATTCTTGTTTTGGGACTAGGGAACAAACAGTTTGAGTTTTATGTCTCCATCCTCATCCCACTAAAATAAAAGTGGGACCTTTTACCTAAGGTAAAACCTTACCCCTTGCTGTAGGAACCAGAACAGGCACTGAGGCCTCTCACATTGTAAGTGCTCCTGCCAGAAGCATATTGTTAAGTTCTATTTAAAGCGTATTAAGTATTTTGAGTAATCGGAGCAATACCAGGAAGTTTTAACCTCAATAACTGATACGCTGGTTTGACAGGGCTTTCGCAGCAGAAGTCACTGTTGTATAAGCCTTCACGGATACAACGCTTTTCTCATTATGGAAACGTATGTACAGCTCGAGTAGCGTTTTCCTTTTATGACCTATTCAGAGCTCTCTACGATCCTTTAAGGTCTATTCATACAGATTTGTGGAGGAAGCCCTCTAAGACACAAGTATTTGAAATACCAGTCTCTAGTTATGTTGCCTTTGAGCTTTAAATTTTCAAGGTCCAGAATTCGGTGATAACAGCATTTTTTTCCCCACTGACAGGTGCACGTTTTTAGGTACCAGCTTCCAGAGTTAGACATACAGAACTTCCTCTTACTTGAAAAAAAAATAATGCAGATTTGCATCTTTCTTTTGTTTAGGCACCGGTGTAAGTAACGCGGTCATTAACCTGTCAGCAAACTCCTCTGCCATGTGTTGCTGTCTTGCACGCAGCACATGCAGATTGTCCCAGTGCCTCCCCAGAAGTTGCCGCGTGTCTTTCCTTTTGCGATCCGTGCATTGGGCCGTGACCTTTCTCCTCTCAATTTCTTTATTCAAGTTACAGACACCTCCGCGGACAGGTTCTGCAGCGATCCTGTGCCCTGCTGCCAGTGCTAACCTCTACCATCAAAGGGCACAAGAAACCCTCTCGCTCTGGGCGAGTAGGAGCGTGGCTGCGGTCCAGCTCTGCCTGCTGCGTGCTTGCTCCGCACGGTTCGGGTTGCTGTTTTTTTAAGGGACTGAGACGCTGGCCGTGTTTCTTGCTTCTCTCCTCACCCTGCTGGAGGCCCCAGAGCCCCTGTTTGCTAACCTTTATTTTTTTTTCCGTTTGCTTTGAGAGCGTGGACGTACTGTAAAACTGTTTTAATTACCTGGATTTTACAGGTGGCTTACCTGGTTTGTATTTGTACAAAACCTAGCAATATAGAGAGGGAACGGGGCAGGAAGGTCAGCGAATGGTTAGCTGTTACTTCAAACAGGAAAATAATTAAAACAAACCCTTCAACAGTGAAGTGATCTGTGAGAGGCAGAGCACCACGTTACCAGATGTGATTGCAGGGGCAATTTTTTTTTTTTTTTTTTGTGCCTTTTGTTTTTGGAAGAGCCTGGGTTTTATTCGGATTTTACAGGTGGCTTACCTGGTTTGTATTTGTACAAAACCTAGCAATATAGAGAGGGAACGGGGCAGGAAGGTCAGCGAATGGTTAGCTGTTACTTCAAACAGGAAAATAATTAAAACAAACCCTTCAACAGTGAAGTGATCTGTGAGAGGCAGAGCACCACGTTACCAGATGTGATTGCAGGGGCAATTTTTTTTTTTTTTTTTGATAGTGCCTTTTTCTTGGAAGAGCCTGTGGTTTATTCCAGAAGATTACAGAGTCCTTTTTCTGCAGCTTAACACCTTTTTACAGATGTCTTACAGATGGGAAACTGTATCCTGTTTTACAGATAGGAAGCTGAGAGGCAGAGAGACCAATTTTTAAGAAATCGTAAGGGATTTTTTAAAAATTACTAATATAATACTCTGATGCCATAAAGAGGAGAGGCATGTACTCTAAGCATGTAGCTTAACAGGAGAGCTGTGCTACACGATCCTGCCTAAAGTGTCAAACTACCTTAGTGTTGCTGATTTCGGTGCACTCACTGAGGCAAATAATTACTCTAGGAAATAACATTTCAGTATCTCACAATCAGCATTTCTCTGAGTTTATTCCTCACGTCATAGAATCATAGAATAGTTTGGGTTGGAAGGGACCTCTGAAGGTCATCTAGTCCAACCCCCTGCCCTGGGCAGGGACATCTTCAACTAGATCAGGTTGCTCAGAGCCCCGTCCAGCCTGACCTGGAATGTTTCCAGGGATGGGGCATCCACCACCTCTCTGGGCAACCTGGGCCAGAGCTTCACCACCCTCAGCGTAAAACATTTCTTCCTTCTATCATTCTGTTCCTATTTCTTCTGGTCTTCCAGAAGGGACTTTGAGCTCTTGCTCTAGTGCCACTGAAGGCAATAGTGTTTCTCCTGCAGCTCAAAGGCAAAACTTGTTGCTGCCTTTTGTCACTGTTTAGCAGCCCAACAAATCTCACCTTTGAGGAGTGGGGGGGGCAGGGGCACAAACGTGATTTTTTTTTTTTTTTCCTAAATGCAGAGGGGGACTGATGAAAGATAAAGATAAATTTGGTGCTCTTGGGGTTTTGACTTGGTTTTGTTCCCCCCCTTTTTTTTTTTTTGAGGTAAAGCTGAGTTTATACAAGTATAAAGCTGGGCAGTCCACATATTGGATATTGCTATGGCCTCCAGCCAGAGTTGGAGGAGTCATCAGTCAGTTTAACCTGATGAAGGGCAGAGATGGACATAAATCCCGCTCTCCAACAAGATGTAAACATTTTTCTTTTAGACTGCTTGCTTTTTCCTTTTGTGAAACTTGTAGAGCAAAGGGAGCAATTTGAAGGAGAAAGGTCTGGACCACATGAGTGCTTAGTTTGTTAATGGAGTGTGTTCTGATCTACCACTGCTTGGTACTAGAAGATCAGTCTTTGTTACGCAGCCTCTTGGTAGCTCTAGTTTTACATACAGGAGAGCTGAAATACAGTGAAATTACAGCCTTGATTTTCAACAAGTACTAATATTGTGGTTTAACCCGGCAGGCAGCTAAACCCCCCCCCCCCCCCCCCCCCCCCCCCCC
>NW_008795129.1:185632-220986 GCF_000699145.1 Aptenodytes forsteri
TTTATGTACTGAGCATGATGTCCCATGGTATGGAATGTCCCTTTGGCCAGGCTGGGTCAGCTGTCCTGGCTGTGCCCCCTCCCGGCTTCTTGTGCACCTTCAGCCTTCTCGCTGGCAGGGCGGTATGAGAAGCTGAAAAGTCCTTGACTTAGTGTAAGCACTGCTCAGCAACAAGTAAAACATCAGTGTGTTGTGAACATTATTCTCCTCCTAAATCCAAAACACAGCACTGTACCAGCTACTAGGAAGGAAATTAACTCTATCCCAGCCGAAACCAGGACAACTAAGTAGCCATATCCCACCCCTTTCATTAATGATGGAAGGGAGTCCATGACTAGGAGCTGTGCAGGTCACTATAGGGTCAACTCTCCGGTACTCATCTTGCTGTGCTTCAAAATGGGGTGTGCACCCCGTTGAACTTCTGTGGTCAATCCTTTGTGTCTAGAAAGGAGAAGTGCCAGCTGCCCAGCTGCTGGTGTGCAGCAGCCTCAGACTCAACCTGTGGCACTTGTGACAATACGAAGGATGTTAGAGTGCCTGTATTTACTGACATTCCCCACAAAGTCATTGCCCCCCTAATACAAGGGTATTAATTACAGCTAGAGAAGAAACATGGTGACTCCAAGGTCAAGAGATGAGAGCGTGTAATCTGGAGTTCCATCACAACTAATTATGCTTATGCTGCAGCTATTAAAAGTTACAAGGTTGCAGTTCTTATGTGGATGCTTGCTTCTAATTAAAGAAAACGTGTGTGCTTTAAGAACTGAAGAATAAATAGATTCCAATTTTTACCTTTAACTTAATTTCTTGATACCTTTTTCATGTGAACGCTAGCTTATTGATTTTCTGTGCAAATGTGGTTTGTGCATTTGTCGGATGAATTTAAGACCGCGTTTGTACTTACCTGATACCTTTAGAGGCAAGCCTTGCCTGCAGCGCAAGATAAAATGAGCCTTACAGTCTTGTCTTATTCTTTTCTTCATCTTCGGTGCATCTTTTTTCCCTTTCTCGTTTATTGCCTGTCTGTATGGAGGTGCTTCAGACAGTTAATCTAGTCAGGTGAATTTAACATTGATTACTCAAACCGAAATGGACAGTATGGATACACTCATTCAAGAACAGAGGCATTTTGAAGTGAGTTACACTGCAGAAACAAAAACTCCTTGAATTCTGATGAGAGCATTCACATTGCAATGTGAGATGTGCAAGAACTTCAAATAAAAATAAATTCAGATCATTTTTCCCAAGTGACTCTTTGCAAACACAAAGGACTCGGTTCTCTTAACTCCGGCATCTTGATAAAAGAGTGAATCCATGCACTTTACTCTTCACCCCGGTACTAATCGCTCTTGTAGCAGAAAGATATGCGCAATTTCCCTTATGGAAAATACCCCCTGTTTTCTCCAGTGCCCACCTTGCTTTATTTGTGCTTCAATTATACCATTTGTACTCCCTGCCTGCCTTCCTTATTGCTCTCCTATTTAGGTTATCATTATTTACTATGGTTTGCGTATACGGGTAGATGGAGTACTATTTCTTGACGCAAGTCTTTTATGATGTTTATTGATGAGACATCTGTGGGAACAGCCTGATTGTATCCTGTTCGGTTACCATTTGTGTTTTGCGTTAATGTGCTGCTTTTCAGAAGCCTTTCTGTAAGCTGCATAAAATGAGACTCCAAGCTGAGAGCAGCGCAGAACATCTCCTTTTGGCGTAGTAGCTGCCTTTCTATTTTAACTAAGTGAGGTTCAGTGAATGTACTGAGACTTGCATGAATAAGCACAACTGAAGCTACACTAGCTTAGGATTAAGATCGCAAGGGGTGTCAGGTGTATGCTTCCAAAGAAATGCTCACCTACAGCTGTATGTTGTCGTGGTTTAATCTCAGTTGGCAACTGAGCACCACGCAGCCGCTCGCTCACTCCCCCCCACCCGGTGGGATGGGGGAGAGAATTGGAAGAGCACAAGTGAGAAAAACTCGTGGGTTGAGATAAAAACAGTTTAATAATTGAAATAAAATGATAATAATAATATGATAATAATAATAATACACAAAACAAGTGATGCACAGTACAATTGCTCACCACCCGCCGACCGATGCCCAGCCAGTCCCTGAGCAGCGGCCCCCCCGGCCAGCTTTCCCCAGTTTATGTACTGAGCGTGACGTCCCATGGTATGGAATGTCCCTCTGGCCAGTTTGGCTGTGCCCCCTCCCAGCTTCTTGTGCACCTCCAGCCTTCTCAGTCGGTAGAGCATGGGAAGCTGAAAAGTCCTTGGCTAGTGTAAGCATTACCTGGCAACAACTAAAACATCGGTGCGTTATCAACTTTGTTCTCATCCTAAATCCAAAACACAGCACTGTACCAGCTACTAGGAAGGAAATTAACTCTATCCCTCAGGACATATGTATACAGCATATTTATATAATGGGAGATTCTCCTATCGGCCGCGTGGTTTTGAAATAGTTACTTTCCTTCCATCCTTTTTGCAGCTCTTGATGTGTATCATGGCTAGGAGGAGGAAGGATAGTAGCTTACAGACTGCTATTCCCTCTGCGTATGACTGATACATTTCTATTCAAAGCTGAGGTTGCATTCAATGTACTGTGGTGTTGGCAGATGGTGATAAGCTACTAGGTGGGGACTTAGAAAATTGTCTCCCATTTCTGGGAAATGGTGACTCTCTTTTATAATCCTAGGCAAGTCAGTCTGGTTTGACATTAGATACCCCATGACAATCTCAGCAGACTTGAAGGGAAAAGAGGAAAATATTACAGTCATAATATCCTTGAACTGGCATAAATCTACCCCAACTTGAGAAACTTTGTCCCAGGTTGTATATATCTTCTTTATCTTCTTTAATGCATTTTCTTCCTGGGTCATCTAGGCTGTAGACTCACCCCAAAGGAGTGACATTCTCTGTCTCACTTGGGTGAAGAATAATACCACTTAACGTTTCCTTGCCGGTCTTGTCGACTTCAGGCTGTAGCTTTTGATCTATAGTTTTGTATAACACCTTGTAGAAAGAGGCTGTGATCTCATTTGTGGCCCCTTGTGCAGCCCGAATAGGAAAATTTATAGAACTTCTGTACATGGAAGAAAATGTTAACGTAACAACTTTTAGACGGCATGTCTATCTGGGGAAAGGGGGTGGTCTGGAGCTGCGGCAACAGCAATTGAGATACAAAATAGGGAGTGTTATTTGTTGATGACAGAATGTTTGGTGTTTTGCAGCACCCGGCTGAGCCTCAACGGCAAAGTGACATGAGAGAAGCAGCGGTTCCCCCTGCTCTCCTCCCTGCCCTGCCTTGCTGCTTTGAGTTCTTCGGGAGCCTGTAAGAATGGTCAAATGCATTTTCATCGCTTGTGAAAATGCCTTACTATCAGCCTGTGCCCACCATCTGTCAGGAAATTTCAGCGAATAAAAATACTGCAGTTGGCAAACAGACTTTAAAAGCAGGGAAAAACAAAGAGTGCAAGTGCCACAATGCAATTTCTGATTTATAGGGAATAAAACTTTGCGTTTTGCAGACACACATAACAATTTCAAATAGCTAAGCTGCAGAAAACTGACTAATGGAATATATATAGATGTATTTAATGCAAATTTTCAAGCACTTAGGGCAATTAGCTGTGTGTCTGTCTACCCAAAGTTTTGCCTCTAAAGAGAAATCTATTGATTGCAGAGCAAATGTGTGCCCCTTCAGTCTTTCCCAGTAAAGAAAATAACATCTTGTGACATGGGAGAAAGCGGGAGCTGATTTTTGAAGAGTACAAGAGTCAGTGAAGGCTGAGGTCAGGTCTGCAGTGGTAAGCTTTCCTGCCATCCGCTGTCAAGCGACAGTATTGACAGCGGTAGCATCACTGGAATACAAACCTTCTGGCTGTTTCTGCCAGCATCATGAACTTCTCACAAAGATGTTTTACATCTGCAGAAGATGTAGGCGTGCGCTGGGAAGAGCCCAGGGCTTTCACCTGTCGACTTCGCTATTGTGCTGGCACTTTGCCTGCAGGAGCCTGGCTGTCGAAGGGCTGTGGCGTTCAGGGAAGAAATCCAAGTGGCGGAAAAGTGAGCCTTGCTGCTTGAGTGAGGAAAAACCTACGGTAAATGAAGACCATCCATGTTACAAGAACTTTGTAAGGCAAATTAATACAATTACGCTGCATGCCTTGGGCATCTTGCATGTAATTTTGGACAGTAAATATTTATTTCAGGGGACGCTTCCTCCCCGGGAAACCCAGGGCGTTGCAGGAAGGAGCACCAAAAGTGCTGTACGCAGGTCGCTCCTGAGCTCAGGCTCCAGGCTGGCCATAGGTGCAGATGTCTTTTTCTTTGGAGGGCTCCTATTGCTTATTTATTTGTATTACTGACAGCTGTTCTCTTCTGCAAGTATGATATCCTGGCCCAATTCTAACTGTAATCCTTACAGCCTGCTTGACTTAAAATAGCCCATACATTAAAATATGTCATTTCTCTTCTAACCGATGGTGGTGTTTTTAAACAATTTCCTTTTTTCACCCCAAATATGGCTCTTTGAGCTTTGAATGTTTCTCTATTTCTAGCTTCCAAGGACTTGGAAGGCATTAGCTTTGAATGTTCTCTATTTCTAGCTTCCAAGGACTTGGAAGGCATTAGGCATTGCATGAATAAGACAAGCTATTATAAATATTTAGCTAGTTAAAGCCTTTCTGATTTTTTAACTTCAAAGTTAGAAGTAAATGGGATACTTGTAAAGACTCTTGCATTTTTTACGGCAAGTTATCGACGTAAATCTTTCACAATAGTTTGGGACTTCTCACCGCGTGCCAAAATACATCCTACCTCAGTACCACTGGGATTCAGAAACTAGACAAAGTGTCAGAGAGACTAAAACAAAGCCTCGTGCCTGGAATATTCCTAAAAGACTCTGACAGCATCAGTGCTCTCTGAGTGCCATTCAGAATGCTGTTGCTTGTCGGTTGCTTTCTGCAGACCCTTCTCAGCTATCATCCTGTAACCTTCCAGGGAACGGGAGATGCACCTTTGACACCCCCCATGCCTCTCCCGATGGATCCTTACAGGACCCAGGTTTCCCATTTTCAGGATGAGAAACCTTAATTGCTGCGGTAGAGGAAACGCGACTCCCTCTTCTACCTCAGCAGCCTTGTTTTAACGGGAAAACAGCAAGGCCTGCTCGGTTCTTTCAAAGAGTTTACTCTGGGACGGGGGGCGGGGGGGACGGAGGACAATACTTGAGGCTTGTGCTGAAGCTGAGTAAGCAGGACCCTGCAGAACAGAAGGACTTAACTCCAACAGGGAGTGTAGCTCAAGGAGTCACCCAGACATCGAGCGTTTTTTCTGTTTTACTGACTAGCTTTAAACAGCTCCCTTTCTCATGTTGGAACGGCCCTTTTGAGGCATCTGCCTTTCCTAAAGCACCGTGTGCTATCCAGGTTTTGTTTTCCGCTCTGGGCAGTTGTCACCCAGAGGCCCTCAGCATCTGTGCCTGATGATATCTAGCCATCGGACTTCTCAAGTGTCGGGAGGGTGTTCCTGGCTCCTCCTATTAATCCATTCAAGTATTTGTGTATTTTGAATGTAGGACACTACAGTCTGTGTTTAACAGTTTTGACCCAACTTTAAAATAGGGAGTATGACACAGTAATCTGGTTCTTTAGTCGCTTCCATTTTGATGATTTTGACCCAAGGTGGGTCAGGTCTGGCTGGGTCCCTATTTAGTGCTTGAATTGTATGTTTCCTGTTAGTCTGTGATTGTTGAAATACCACACCAGCCTCCCTACTGGTGGTTTAGCATTTGCACTCTGTGTATATGGTTCTTTTTTGACAAAAACCAAAGCAAAAAAAAAGAAATAGCTGAGTGGTGCTGGTTGGAGAGGATCGATCAGAAAAATAGTTTTCCTTTTTTCTCAGGAAAGAAGAGATATTCCAGCGGAGTCCGTGGTTGTGTTTTCCTCTCTGTCAGAAGCTCTGGGCGATCCCTAGAAGGCTGTGTAGCCTCTCCAGGCCTCGCTCTTAGGCTGTAAAATAGGAGCATCGGTACATCCTTTCCTCCTAGAAACATTTTCTGGATGAGATTGCGAGGTACTTAAATGCAACGGTACCTGAGTCTGCACAATAACTGGATAAATGTTTCTTAATTGTTTGATTAATATCCTATTAACACAGCTGGACAAATAACTGAAAGTACATTTTGTCTCCGGTTTAAGAAAATGGAGAGTTTTATCTATGAGCAGTATTCTCGTCTTAACAAGTATTTTAGCAAAGAGGTTTGAAGAAATCCGTGGCAAAGAATGTTTGTGAAACAGCTAATCTTAGACAAATAGAAGTAAAGTATTTAAAGAAGGCAAATGTTGAACTCTAAGACACAACTATTTGCAAAAGGAGCCTGGTTTCACTCAAAGTAATGGAAGCAGCTCACGTGAGCTATTTATCAAGTCCTCTGCAAGGCTAGGGTTTCAAAAAAATTTGAATTGCTCAGTCTTTAGGCCAAAAACTTACTGCAGAAATTACTTAGAGAATATTAGTAAATGTGAGAATCGGGAAATGCTCAATGGCAATTCATAAACAAAATATTTTTTTCTAGTTTGTTTATCTCCTGGATCGTTAGTCCTGTGTCTAAATGTTACTTTTGCCTTGTAGTCAGGCACAAAGAGGGGGGGAATGGAACTTTGAAAAGGGAAGCGTTCAAGATTACCTTAAGAATATGGAAAAGTTCCACTATAAAAGTCTTCCCCGCCTTTCAGACCAGGTTTAGACCATAACCAACATACCCAGGACGGCGTGAGCCCTGCTCAGTCTCAAAGCCATCCTTATCTGCTTCCCCCTTTGTGCTAAAGGCACCACAAACAGCGGGAGAGAGCGTTGCACGTTTTCGTCATGTGCTGCTGTTTTAATTGGACTGGATTTAAGCTATGTCTAGATGTGCTTTCAAGAAGCTGTGGCTTTCGTATTTTTTCATTGAGACTGACCAGAACTGATAATTTATGGCTGTAGAGCTGATGACTTAGCACTTTCCAAGTTCGATCTGGAGCCAAGCGCTGCGGTAATTATTTTGCAGTTGATTTCTAATGGACCTTTGAAAGCTCGGCTTGGGGATGGCTGAGGCTCAGGGGCAGCGCAGCAGAGGCACTGGCAAAATGGCAAAGGGGGTCACTAGCAGTTCATGCAAACTCCGAATCTCGCTGTTGCCCTTCTTTTCCAAAAGAAGCTTCCAGTCTGTGACGAAAGTGACCGACGTTCCTCTGTAAAAAACAGAGAAAAACTGTAGCACGTATATATAGTTTGCTGGAAAGATGTGCTAAAATCATTGCAACTTAATCCATCACATTTTGCTGCTCCTTCCAACAACTGAAGATCCATAATCACGTTATGCAACCGCCTGAGGATCTCTAAATCTGCTTTTCACTTGTAAGTGTCACTTCTTGATTATTCTATTAAGCTCAAAAGGCAAACCGAGATGAAATTTGTTTCAGAAAGGAACAAAGGTGAAATGCACGAGGGAGCCAAGATACCGCTCAAACTCGGGGGGTATATGGAAACCGCGTGGTGAGTGGGATGTTTACCTCTGCCTAGATTTTCCCTGGATCTCTGCAGAGCCCTTTCCTGGTTGGGAGAAGATGAAAACAAGGGAGAAGCAGTTTCTAGCCATACTTGCACATAGGATATAGTTGCCTGCCTTTCTGCCTCTGCTGTTTGCGTTCTGTTCCACAGTAGTTCTGCCAGTTTAATTTGTCCCATAGGTCTCTTCAGTCATTTCACAGGAATGTTATTTCTTTCATAACCTGACAGCTTTTAAAGTAACCGTTAAAAGAAAACTTTTCTCTGATTAGACGGAATGTGAGCCACTGCCCTCCCTCCTCTTTCTTCAAGTCACTTACAAGTCAGCTCCCGCACTGAGCTAATGCCCCACCGACCTGTGTGCAGCTACCCCTGGAGTATACTATCATTTAGTATGAACAACAGTTTCAAAGTGCTGTGTATGTGCTACTCAGCATGTCATCACGGCTGATGGAGTTTTTCAAGTGTTCTTAAAAGCTCCAGTCCTCCCGAGCTGTTCAAGCTTCACCGAGGTTACCTACCACAGAGCCATGGTAGGAAACCAGGTATTGACACGAGATCATAACTTGCAGCAGCACCTACAAAGAAATCCGAGATGCACATTAATGGCATGAATTACATTAAGAAGGCTCAGAGGAACAGCTTCACATATGCTCTAAAACAGTATATGTAGATGCATTATGTTATGCAGCAAGACTGAAACGCTCTTTGGCAGAGCCTTGGCATAGGGATCTATCCACTGGGTCTTGAGCTGCATGAAATGCTTTGAGAAACTGATAGTGCCTCTTACTTTTGAAACAGATCTTTCAAAATGTCAGGTGCAATTTCATGCATTTTAGGGTAATGCAGGGACTGCAAATCAAACTGTGATTGAAAAAGTCTTGAACTGCCTCTTTCCATGGAAGCCTGTATTAAAGTAGTCCACCTAAAAACGAGGAGGGGGAAAAAAAAAGGGAAAAAGCCACTTTGTGTTTAGTCCGCCTAAAACGGGGAGGGGAAAAAAAAAAGGGAAAAAGCCATTTTGTGTTGTAGTTTAACGCCTCATCTCAGGTGTATATATACGCCTAAAAACGAGGAGGGGAAAAAAAAAAGGGAAAAAGCCACTTTGTGTTGTAATTTCAAAGCCGCCTCATCTCAGGTGTATACCCCCTTTCTGATGCACAGCCAGGACCAAAAAATGAAAGTTGCCACCACAAAACCCAACTCTTTTTGCCATATCTAGTGGAATACTCGTTACCTCTCTCTCACCAATGCATCGCTTCACTTCCCCCGCTTCCAGTGGCTCAACACTGTCTATAAAGCCTGGCTTCTAGTGATACGTATAGATTGAGTGACTTGCTTGGAGGTGTCTTGCCGTAGAACTTTTTCTGAAACAATACAGTTTATTCACAGTCTCTCTCTTGGATTTTAATGGCTGCTTTTCATTACTGTGTTATTTTTTCCACTGAAGCATTTTAGGGGTTTTTTGTTTGTTTTTAAGTCCATCCCTGCCACCTGGATCACTTGCTTCTGTTTTTCCAATATTGTGGAAAATGCACTCTCTCATTCATCAGCTCCAGTTAACCCTTATTTCCATCCCTCCACGCCAAACATTAACTTTAGCTATATTCCTCTTTTCTTGATTTTTCTGTACTGCCCTCCTTGTCTTTATCCTGGGAAGATCTGCTAATTTGTTAATCTTCACTCCCATTCTTGTCGGAGCAGTCAAGTACAGGGAGGGAGGGGTTAATATTTTTTTCAGTCTAGGACAATCCTAAATGGTCTTTGTAGATATTGCAGCAACCAAAGACTTCGCAAAGAGTGTAACTGCATCCTTTAACCCTATTCATTCCAGAAGCATTATGTTTTGATTCTTCTTGTAGCAGAGATTTCCCTATACAGGGATACGCTTTTAGAGATGACACCATGTAGCTACTCTAAGTGACTGCAAGCAAACTAAGAGCTGGATGTATTCTCCCCCCCCAGGTTTTCCTTGGGCTTGGTTCAAGGCCCACTGTATAATTTTTTTCTGACCCTCATGTTGCAGACCGTTTCCTTGCTTCCCTTCTTGGCAGTCTCTTTTCTTGCATTGCAGCTCCCACAGCTTCTGGTGGACAGTACCTCCAAAATCCCCCCAGCTCTGGGATGGTCTCTCCTGCCGCCCTCTCTGTCACCCACAGCTGAAAGCTGTGCATGTGAATGACGGCCCTTCTTTAACTCCTCCTTGGCCACTGTTTCCCGTGGACGCAGACACCCCATCTTACCATCTCCCGGTTAGCAAGGCTACCCCCAAGCTCTCTGCAGAGACAGAGTACTGCTTTTTTCAGCGCACGGCAGGACTTTATTTTCTACACCTGTTCTCTGACAAACACGGAAGTGTGCTTAGACTTACCAGGGACCTACCCTTTATAGCTCTTTATGCCCTCTATTATGGCACTTTAATGGCTTCCATCTATCAAAATATACCTGACAATACCTACTCTTCCATATGCGCTTAGGCTCGAGACTTTATTTTACACCTGTTCTCTGACAAACACGGAAGTGTGCTTAGACTTACCAGGGACCTACCCTTTATAGCTCTTTATGCCCTCTATTATGGCACTTTAATGGCTTCCATCTATCAAAATATACCTGACAATACCTACTCTTCCATATGCGCTTAGGCTCGATGGGAGGGGGAATATCCCGTGCAGGCAATGAGCCTGCCTTGCTTAGTGAGCTGAATAATTAGTAATTTACAAATTCAGTAAACAGTAAATGCGCTCTTGACCTTCCACTCGCACCAGCTGCCTGATGAGGCACCCAGCTGACACGTCCAGCTGCCTAATGCCTCCTCCCCGTGTAAAGCCCCCACCGAAGCTCCTGCTTGCTCTGTGCTGGTGTTTCAGAAGGCAGCGTGGTACTGCCTACGCTGCATTGTGCTTTCTGATTCATACTAATCCCCTCATCTTCCTATGGAACATTAAACATAATCACGATATTGAAAATGAAGGCGTTGCAGATTTAAAAGTGGGATCTGCTTAACTAAAAATAGCATTAAAGCAAACCCTGTCCTTCTGTGCTGAAGGACTGCTGGTATTTACAGTGCTGTACAGTCATCAGACTCGAGCATAGGAATAGGAAAGAATGCCAGCCAAGGGGGACCAGGAATTATAGGCTTGTCCTGGTTTATTCCAAGATCTGCTCCTCCTTTGCTGTGTGACCTTGAGCTTGTCACATGGTATGCCCCAACCACCATTTATTCTTCCGTAATGTAGGTATAAGGCTGGTTTTGCAACTCCTGGGTGTGAATGAAAGAAGTCATATTTGCAGAGCGCTTGAGGATCCTTAGAGCTGTAGCGGTGACCAGCAGGAAACCACAGATACATTCGCTACTCATTTCTCTGAATTCTAAAAGAAAAAGATTTTTACAAGAGAAAAGTTCAAATCATTCCTTGGGAAGAACACGTCTTTGTCTTGGCATACAAGATCAAGACACAGCTACAATGCACCCTCCAATCTCTAGCCCCAGCTACCATCATTTCTAGATTAATTTTGGACGACACTAGGTAATTTGAAGCTAGCTTTTAAATACTGTGTGCCAAGGCAACTACAACAGAAAGAAAACACAGTATTTTCTTATCTTATTCCCGTTTAGCCTTCTGCTCTCCACAAGCTCGCTGGTTCCCTTTATACTTCCATGTGATTCTGTCAAAGCAGTACTGACTCTCAGAGAGTCTCAAGACCACATTTGCAATAAGAAAGTTTTAGCTTTCAATAGCTAAATTGTATAAATGTGATGTCTCCCGAACTCTTTTCCCCCTCTCTAAAGTATTCACTGTTTTCATTAAACTGATGTGTAAATTCAGAGAGGCTGTTACAAATTTAATGTTGACATGACCTGGTCAAGAGCTAGAAATATTTTAATATAAAATCAAATCAGTCTCTCTTCTTAGTCCCTTAATTCTAAAAGCTGAGGCTCTGAGGAAAACACCAACTGTCACAAGTCTTGCCAATCTGCTTATGCATCTCACTATATCAGTTTTCCCTCCCTTCGCTCTCCCTATTCTCTGCAGTTGACTCAGGCTTTTTTTCTAGGTCTTAAAGCCTATTTAAAACTCTACATCTTGCCTCCCACACTGTCCTCTCTATAGTAACGAGCAGCTACAGTCTGCATTCAGACGTCCTGCGATCCGCTTAGGGCCAAGGTCTGCAAGCTAGTCTGGATATTGTACGTATGTTCAATATGGCAGTACCATCCAAACAGCCCGACCTTTTTTAGTCAAATCCGGTGAGAGTGTATTGAGTAAGCTAATTACCGCAGGTGTCACTAGCGCTGGTGAGCCAATTAAAGCCCTATTCCATTAGTTCTTTTTCCTCTTCTCGTTCTTTAAAGTAACTGAAAGAGCCTAAGAAGGAGTTGTCTTTCCCTTTTATCAGAGCTAACCAGTCTTTGATAGACATCAGTGATTCTAGGGCTTTCAGAGTATTTAAGATGCTAGCCGTTGGCTCGGCTTAGGCAAGTCTCATGATCGATTGTGTCACCTTAGGCCAACGGGTACCTCTTGCGCACTTATCTCTCGGCTTCCAACCGAGGCTTTAACCAGGGAAAAGTTAAAACGTTAGGATATTTCTGCCTTTAGAAATGCTCGGTGAACAGGATGCAACTTTGGGCAGTCAAAACGATGTAGAAGATAAGAATTGTCTTAAGTGTGTTGTCACGGACAGCCCTGCACTGTGAAGGAGTAAAATTGCTATAGTTAACTTTTACCTTACGTAGAGCCAAAAGGAGTTTAGGTCCAGGCCATGCTTTTTGTTGTGACTTGCTGGCTATTATTTTGGGATGGCTGCCCGAACCTCAAGGGACAGTATTATAAACAAGGCTGTGCTTTTCCCTTCTCGTTCTTGCTGTCCACATTTAGACATGGAATGACCCGTGGTGATCGTATGGGTTTGGTTTCTTTATGTGTATGAAGTTGTCATTTGCAATGTGGTGCTATTGTATTTTTGTTGTTGTAAAATTAAGATTTTTGAGAGGTCACATTTCATTTTGTGTTCTCTGCTGAGATTTATTCTGGCTTAGGTATTTTTTAGGCATCTATCACTGCTGTCATGGCTATAAAAGAGAGAGAAGGATAAGCAGACGACAGAGATGTTTTTGAACTCAATGGAATTAATATTTTTTCCTTCTATCAGGCTGGATCTGCTCTCTTGGTAACACACCCATAGTAATAAATCTGGTTCTATATATAGTCACAGATGGCAACAGCCAACTAAATTGCGTATAGACAGCACTGGGGATAGAATCCAGGATCCTCTGTTTAAAAAGCTGCGGTTCTCGACCACTGATGTTCAAGAAGAACAGCTCACGCTATTTTATCGACTAGTAGTCCCTCCTCTGTGAAGGGGAGACCGTCACAGCCACGTGGAGATGTACATGTTTTAACCGATCTGATGCCATCTAGCAGATGTATACATAAGCAGACATTTACATAACAGAAGGTGGTAGAACTCATGTAAAGTTTGTGTTTTATCTCCAATACAGTCAAGCGTACTCTTGGTGTTTTATCTCCAATACAGTCAAGCGTACTCTTGGGTGTTGCTAGCTGAAACTCAGATTTTCTGCTTCTAATTAAAAGAGCATCTGTTTTCAATATCCTAGAAAAATGATTCCAGGCTAAGAGACATATCCAGAAAATAGCTGCTCCTCTAATTAGTACGCTGAATGCTTATTGTTTTTCTTCTTCCTAGTATTAAACAGTTTCATTGTATTTGGTGTTCATTTGTATCACAAGCTAGCCAATAAATCAGATAAGAGATGTCAACCTGTACCACATGATGGCTAGTCTTAGTCTTTTTAATAAAATAAAATGTTGTAGGTATTAAAAATAAAACAATGCACTATTTTATGCCATATTAAGACACTTTACATAAATGGCATGATGAGCATAATGCAGGATATGGCATTCCATACTATGCTGTGACTTGCTATTTTGAAGTGAGATGTACTAGTTCAAGATCTAATGGTAGCAGAGATACTCTGTAAAGAAGAGCATTTCTTTTAAGGAGAAATGTTGAAACAAATCCACTGCAATAGCATTTTATTTTATTTTAATGACCTTCAAAAGCCAACATGATTGCACAGCAGTGTAAAGGAAGTAATTAGGAAATTTAATTTTAAAAAGTCTTTCAAAGTAGAAATTATTTCCAAGCAAGCAACCATGAATAAACCTAACCTTTTGCTAGTTGAAGATAAAACTGGAGCATCTTGTTAGATATATGAAAACTGGTAACAAAATAACAAAATGTGGTTTTATCACATTGGAACCTAGGAAGATTTTGAGAGAGTTCTTTGGAGCAGACTGTCGATCCAGGTATAAAAGGGAAAGATAAAAGCTGTTGCTGAAAAGCTAAATGTATTGGTTGCACCAGTGTTCAGGGAGAAGGTGATCAAAGAAGTTCTTCCAGCAGTAGTTTGGGTTGGTTTTTTTTTTTTCTTTTTTAAACTAGGCATTAATCGGAGAAATCTTAATCTTAAAAATTAAAAGAGGTGTGTTTTACAGAAAACTGCCAGTCTCGGTAGTAAGAAGTGCCAGGATCTGAGATTATTTACCTTCATGTTCAAAAAGATGTTCAATGTGAAATCGCTTATGTAGTCATGTGGTACGTTACCTGTTCCTCAAAATGTTACCAGAGGCACAGAGGCTGGGATGTCTACAGCTTGGATCCAGGGATGACTGCAGATTGACTGTAAGCCTGACTGGCATGCTAGGCAGATTAGTAGAAACTGTAATAAAGAATACAATTAGTAGACACACAGGTAGCTGTCATATGCTAGAGAAGAGGTGAGAGAACCTTTGGAAAAGGGATGTCAATACCTCTCACCTCTGTGTTTGTTATCACTGCCAAAGACCTCATGAGCGATGCTAAATTATTAGTGCATACTAGGGTTTTCAGAAAGCACCGAAGAAGGTCCTTTGTGGGGTCTGTAAGGGCAGTTTAGTAACCCTGGGATGAGAGGAATAGTCCACTTCCAAATTAAGAGCCAAATAACAGAAGACAAAGGGGAGGGGTCTGTAAGGGCAGTTTAGTAACCCTGGGATGAGAGGAATAGTCCACTTCCGAAGAGCCAAATAACAGAAGACAAAGGGGAGGACAAAGTGCTTGGTTTTCCACCAGAAGGAGGTTGCCAGGAGCATGTTCCTATTTATCTATAAAAGTGGGGTGACCAAAGTTATCTGAGGTGATCGACTCAAAGGCTGGCTACAGGCAGTTGTAGGATGGCAGATGCAAAGCAATAGGCAAAGGGAAAAGAAATATATGTGTGTGTAGCTAATGTGATTAATAGCTAACAGTTTAACTGTGTGCGTGTGTGTGTGTAAACTCTTCATTAGCTATTACCACTTTTCTGAATCCTTTTTGAACAGTCAGTGTAATGTTTGTCGTAGTTAAAAAGGTAAATAAGATGTTGGGAATTATTGGAAAAGAAATAGGAAATAAAATATAAAACATTTACTGTACAAATCCATGGAACACGGTCTTCGGTACTGTGTGCCTTGTCAGAGGCCCTCAGCCTCATGAAAGGACATATAAAAGTTTTCTAGTTCTGATAAGGACGATCAGAGGCGTGTAACTACTGAGACGCAAAACGGACAAGAGAAATCTGTAGGGGAATACTGAGCTCCCTGAATTCATGAATGATGTAGAGAAGGTGAGTAGAAATAAATTATCCCACGTCTCAAAATAAAAGAGAGAAGAGCCATCCTACAAAATTTTTGTGTTTCAAGCAAACAAAAGAAAATATTCTTTTTATATGGCAAAAAAGTTACTTTTATGTATTCGTTGCTACAGGATTTGCGGGGGTGAAGAGCATGCTTGGTTTTGCAAATGCATCTCTGGAGCAGGAGTCCATCAGTGATTGTTGAACGTGAACCGCATGCACCTCCAAATCGAGCAGATCTTAAGCTATTAGTTCTTGGCAAGAGATATATGGGGAAGGAAGCCCCTTTTTGGGCAGCGTTCTTTCATACGCACCCACTGGTTGCCCCTATGGGAAGGAGGATACTGTCTAGAGAGTCTGGCTACTGCTCTCATCCAGTATAGCCGTTCTCAGGTTAATACTTCCGCAACAAATGCAATGAAATAACATAAAATACTAGAACACATTAAAAATTAAAATACACATTCCACTGCGAAACAAGACATTAACCATTGTTTCCCGGAGTAATCTAGTTCTTTAACTTTTTTTGTGTCGGGAACTGATGTGGATTTATCTCATTAACTTCTCAAAGCAACATTTCTGACAGGAAAACTCCTTCTGTGATAAACTTTCATCCCGCCTTGGTCCTGGTCACAGAATTCTTCTCTTACCAATTTCATACACGTCCACGTCAGTACGTGCTAACATCGCTGCCATCCCCGCGGACCTAGTAAACTCCACAAGTGGGCTTCTTGTATCAGGTATCCCCAAGGCTTCTTGCTCTTCTTTCAATGAGGCAGCAGATAACTGCGCACAGCTTTCTAGGCTCTGCAGAAACACCTAATGGAATGGGAAGAAAACAAGGCAGGTAAATAGGAATTTGTACGGAGTATATCCCTTAATAATAACAAAACACTGTGAGCCCAGCCCTTTGCAAACTGAATCCAACAAGTTTACGTGCTGCTCTGCATAGTTAATAATAATGCTCGTGAGAATCGCACATGGGCATCAAAAAGAAAAGAGCAGCTATCGTGTTTAAATACTGTATGTGAGAAATATAGCCATGAATGTACTTAAAATAACTGCCTGCATACTTTATGTCAGCAGCCTTGTCAACTTGATAATAGCTTCAACTTGGTTAATGGTACCTTCAGCATCTCCAGCTGGCATCATTCTAAACGATGACCCATATCTGGGGATGGCATGGGCTGAAGAAGGACCATACGCTTTATCACTTCATTGTAATAACAAGCTTATCGTCGTCTCCATCAACAGAGAAACGGCAGAAGCTGAAGTGCCAGCAAAAGGCAAAAGTTCTGGCTATTTCACTCAGGACAACAAATGAAAAGAGTACAGAAACTTTAGCACAGAAATGGAGAAAATAACTTACGTGAGGACAGGAGGAATCTGCTATAATCAGTGCCTTCCTGTGACAGGGCAAACTAAACGAGAAATACCGACCTTCCCGGCCAAGAGTTTTGTCAGCGCCTGGAAAGTAGTTAGCATTATAGGCATTTTTTTCTTCACATCTTCCCATGTATGTAGATAGCTCCTTGCCTCTTCCTTTAAAGCAGTTAACCCAGACCACAATCTGAAACGGATGTGTGTGTACGTCTCTGTCCATCAGATGGCAGTTTGGATGAGATCCCAAATGGCAGTTCCCCTTGTCAACTTCTGTAAATCTTTATTGCATGTTTTTATTTAGAAGCTTAGGAGCTTTTCAATTCAGGAACATCTTAAGGGGAGTGATTTTTAAAATCTTTTTACTTTTTTTACGCCAGGATCTGTTACGATTTTAAAAATACATGCTACTTTGTGTATACCTGTTGGTTACAGGAACTATAATATTGTGGGTCTCTATCTTCCCTGAGTGAGTGACCATGAAAAGGGGGAAATTTGCACTTTTGGAAAGGAACTGATGCTGACAGATAGGAGGTTTTGGAGTTCAATGTCTAGATGTGA
Source organism: Aptenodytes forsteri (assembly GCF_000699145.1). Lineage (NCBI taxonomy): Eukaryota > Metazoa > Chordata > Aves > Sphenisciformes > Spheniscidae > Aptenodytes > Aptenodytes forsteri. The sequence continues at coordinate 202,809 of NW_008795129.1, forward strand.
ACCAACCCCAGATCCCATTCTTCATACTCATAGAAAGCAAAAATAATGAGCAACAGTTTAAGCATCTCTACTTAAAAAATATGACAAATGGCAAACAACGTGCAGTGTTTATCTACATGTAGAAAAGAGTCATCTGCTGTCCTTCCATGCCCTTACACGATACCGAATCAAAACAGATTTAAATCAAATTAACAGAAAGCATGGTTTAAAAGAAACATTATCTAGCGTAAACTGGTGACTATATTATTATTTTGTATTTCATTAATTAATCTTCCTTTAGCTAAAATAGGCTCGTCACTGATCTTTATTAAATTGAACTACTACCCCAAAAATGAGTATATGCAGAGAGATTTACACCTAAATATCCGTGTTACATGCATCTTTCATTTAAGTTGGTATAAACCTGTGCTGAGATTAGTTATTAGATGGGGGGGAAAGGACAATTCAAACTGCGGAATGTGTGTATTTCAGATGTGACCTGGTGGAGCGAGCCGGCTGGGGACATCGGCAGAGACTCATGCACTTGAAAAAAGGCTGAGCACTTGCTAGCAGCTGTTGATGTGGCAATGGAAAATACTAAGGGTTCCAGAGATTACAGAGGTATAATTTGACCTGCAGTAAAAGTAAGCAGAAACGCTCACTGAAGAGAGCTCCTCTTGTAATCAATGAGGTTTTGCCATTAGCTATAATGAGAAAAGCACGGATGCTAACGGGGTTTTGAGTACATTATTATTCCAACAGTATTTTAACAAGAGGTTTCTATGCATAGTAGTATATGTGTTTTTATCAAGACAGAATCATATCTGGTGAGCAAAATTTCCCATTATGAGCTATAGATATGTCTTAATTGTATTTAGAATGTACCAGAATATGGAATATATTAGAATATAACGGGGTAAATATTATGTAGTTTACAATATATTTAGAATATATTAGAAGTTTTGGAATGCTGTTAAGATATTAACATTTTATTTTTTATTTTGAGTTCATTTCACATTCAAAGATGCCATTGCTTTACAGAGCATTAACAAGCCCTCTAATTCAGCATTTCATGCTATGTAAACCATAGTACAGTGAACAGGAAAGTATTGTTCCCAGTAGGTGGGATCCTCCATTCTTTTGAAATCAGGAGGGAAAGTCTTCTTGTGGCATAATCAGATGCCACTACTGAAGGATCCAGAACAACGATAGTTTTTCAACGTTTCATAATAATTTGCTCAAATATTAAACCATCGAGCTGTTTGCCAGGACTACAGTCTGTACGAACATTAACTCCATAAGCTAGGTGGAGCAAGGCTAATTCTGACAGGGTTTGGGGGAAGGGGAAGAGGGGTATCTCATCATTAAAAATAATTTCTGTGATATTTTTTATGAATGTCTTTGCAGAGGGTAAAAAGTTAGATTCCCTCCTCTCCCCCACTGTTAATTAACCACACTGAGAAGCAGAATCTTTAACAGGTTTGAAGAACTTTGTTTGACGTGACCTTATTCTGATGGCAAAGTAGCAACATATCCATGGTCTTCTCTGTGGACTCATCCTTAAAATATATCAATGATGTGTTAATATTAATTTGTCCTACTACTGTCACTATGAGATAAAATGAATGCTATTTTTCATAATTTACAGATGAAGACCTGAGAAATGCAGCTGTTCTCTAGTTCTGACAATCTATTTTTTGTACACAGGAATAGAGATATTTTTTTCAGAGCACTTAATGTTATGTAGACTTCATGGGTTGACATAGCACACAAATCACATCTGAACTTTAGACCACAATATGTTAAATTCTAGATGAAAATATCCCCTGCTTTTAGAGCAGTCGCTTGGAGAAGAGGTCAATCATCAGATGTAAAGAATTAAAAAATGTCTCTTAATATGCCTACACTCTGAAATGCTATCAGTGAGGTTTAGAGAATCTCTAAGAGCTACGGAAAGAACTTTGTAGGACAAAATCAGAAAAAGCAAGAATGGAGAAATCACTTCAACACCTATTTGCCCAGCTGGAGTATAGCATCATACTTTTACACTTTAATTCCAGCGAATTATAACTGTCACGCCACAGTGTACTTTGCTAATGGCTTCAGGAATAAGTTGCCACTTGATAAAAGTACAAAACGTTTAGAAAATACTGCTTTAATTACAAAACGAATGTGTCTGCACTAACCTCAAATAACAACTAATACAGCCTTTATTCTGCTTCTGATGAGAAGAATGAGCGCTATGCAAACAGCACTTCCAATGACATTTTCTAGCTGTGAGACCCGAGTTTTTATATCATGTATTACAGTGTGATGTTCAAATGGGTTTTGAAAGAAAACATATTAATTGAGGTATAATAATTGGAGAGACACCCCAGCCAGCCAAAGAGGAGAGTGTTTGTAACCATCTTGTTACAACAGCTGGTGTCGTCTTCTACCTCTTCTTCTTAGATGTTCTTACAGCTAGCTGATGCTTACTTCACAACCTTACGATCAATATAGGATCTGGTGTCACACCCCTGCAGCAGTTTTGATGCTCCAGAATGCATACACGTTCTGTGCATTTTTTTAACAGCTAGAGGCCAGGAAACCAGTTTTGGAGTAAAGAAAGTTGAAGTCCCTTTGATAGTTGCCATATTCTCCCATGCATGGAAAATCCTCCAACAAGCTCGCGCTGGATTCCATTAGTAAAGCAAAAGTATCTCTTGACAATAAGAATAGTGAACAACATCACTTTGTTTCTTAAATCTACCAGCTCTGAGTCTCCAGCCAGAGGTTCTGCACCAGAAACATAATGCTTTCAGCCGCAGCGGCATCAGCAGCAAGCATCAAATGAAAAGGGATTGAAATAGAGAGCGAGTACTTTTATTTCTCATTCTCTTCTGTGCTTGTCATCACGCTGACATTTCAGATATTGAGATCACTCAACCTCGACATGAGCAAAACCTGTCTCTGAGGACAACATGGCAAGTGAAAGAGCAGCTTTTAGACTAGAATCTTCTGAAAACATGTTATTGCAGGCAACTGTGAAAATTCAGCATCTGTCTTCTCCAACTAAAAGTTAAACGTCATTTTCCTTCTTACTTCTAGCACCAAAGTGTACACTCTTCCACCTTTGAAATGAGAAAACAAAGCCTTGCAGCCTGTTCGAGAATATCTGCGTGATCCAGCCACAAGCAGCCAATTTGCTCTTCTTAGTCTGGAGTCAAATAGGATGATTCCAGCGATGCACAGAATCACAACTGGATAAGGTACTGAAGCTCGTCAAAACACCTGCCTCAAACACAGTCCAATTTGATTCAACACGATGAAACTGCTGGCACTGCAAACCATCCCCATACAAGTAAGGAGGAAGGTTCTTGTATATCAAGAGGCTGTAAACATATCTTAGGTTTGAGTTCCCCTGCTCTTTTACTGTTGCTATCAAGAGTCACTCACGGACTGTAAATTGGCATAGTAAATAGGGGAAAAAAAAGAGACAAAAGGCTTTTTATGCAGTGAGGTTTCACATGACAGATTGAAATTTGGAAGGCTGGAGCTCCTTTCTTCACTCTGCCAGTTTTCCTGAGATCCTAGGTACAACCTTAAGTGCCTTTTGTCTCTGTTACCCATCAATAAAATGGGAAAATCGTACTTTTTTTGTTTCACTGGGATGCACTGAAGATAAGTGCATCACAGATTTTAAGTTCCGCAGATACTTTAGTAATGGGCAGCCCAGAAGAATCCAAGGTAACAGCTACCTCGAGAAAGATGAAATTTAACAAGTCGAGCCAAGACAAATCCTTAACCTGTGAGTAGACAACAGTCAGACTTACATCGGTGGGTGATCTTAAAGTAAACCAGCTTTCTGAAAAAATATTTTCAAGTAGGAGAACTCTTTCTTGCCTTACAGAGCTTCAGTAAGCGCCCTTATGTCATTTGTGTCTTTACACTTTGACTTTGTTCTGCCGAGTGGGTTGTACTCGGGAGCAGTTTTCTCTTTACGCAGCAGTACTGTGTGATACGTAGCAGAAGTGAAAACTCAACACATTTCCCGTAGCTGGTGTTACCGCCCCTCACCACATCTGAAACGAAGAGAAGAGCAAGTTTCAAGACCACAGGTGTGCATTGTGTGTCTGCCCTACTGCATAGAGGTGATTTATTACATCCTAGGTTAGCATGTGGTAAAGGAGAAAGAACAATAAAGAAAAGTGCAGGGAGACACTGATTATTTTTTTTTTTTTTTTACCTTTACAGAAACAAGAGTTTCTGAAGACCGGAAGGTTTTGATCCTTTCTCTGAGAGAGAACAGAAATGTCTTACTGGGACATTGAGCGATTTCTATCCAGACACGCTGCTTCTGTGTTAAGTTTCATCTATCAATGTCCTCGGGAGTGTTTTGAGAACTTTAGCTATAATGGGATTAGTTTATGAGATTAAAAAAGGAAAAAAGTTCTCAAAGTGTTAGTGAAATATCTGAAATTCACACTGAATTAGAGTAACTTCAGTCTCTGACTACCCCTTTTTGATCACAGTTTATTTTTAAATGTTACAGCATCAGTAAGATCACAAAAATGACATTTATCCTGTCCAATCTGGCTGATAGCTGGTTGATGTCAGGTTAGTTTTATCTGATTATGTCCTGTGTAATTTTACTAGTGATTGCTGACTGAAGAAAGAAATGTATTTGGCTTTGCTAGACTGGTGCCAAACTAGAAATGTACTACAGCTACTGTCCAGAAAGATGAACAGAAAATAAGATCTTTACATGACATCCTACAGCTGGGTCTTGGGAACGCGCGGGCAAGATTTACTTGAAATCTGGATCCAGGCTGAAATCACCGGTGAGTGAATTTGTCTTTTGGCTAGTTCAGTACTTTCTTCTCTGTCTTCAGCTGAAATTAGGTTTGCATGCTGTTTAGCTAGAAATGTAGCTACCTCTTTGAATTTCACAGCGTATTTCCTATGTAGCATTGGACCCAAACTAGTGACGGGAGCCAGGCAGCTCTTGAAGGCTAAGCAATTTCCTCAGGGTCGCCCATCACCTCTGTTCTCCCTTTGCAATTGCCGCTAGATGAGCCTTTTAGTTAAAAGAACAGGAGAAGAAAGGTTATTAGACTTTGATTCCCAGTTTGAAGTTCATGATTCTCAACAGATGTTAATACGAAGGCAATGACGGCAGCAGCAACTTCTCTAGGGCAGGCTGTGTGCCTGCTCGGGTGGAGCTGTGTCCAGGCTCATCTGTCACACGGGCGGCAGCACTGTGAACACCCAGCTTTCTGCTAGGCTCAGCCAGTGTATGAGGGGAAGGGGGTGCTGGTTTTTCCAGTTAAAAAAAAAAAAAAAAAAAGTGGTGGGATAGAATATTTTACGTTTTCGCAAACCTGTGAAGCAATTTCTTTACAACAAAACCAGTTGTAAAGAAATCTCGTTTAGTCTATGCTTGAAGATTACTAATGCTATAGAGAGGTTTTCTAGGCAATTTTTTACATTGTTGAAAGGCATTCATTAATCAACAGCTTAAAATTCTGCTTCATTTAAGCTAAACTTTTCACTCTTTCCCTCCATTGCGTCTCAAGGCTGGGATCCCCATGTGGAACAATTAATAACTGTCCTTTTCATAACAACTTTAAGGTCTTGAAAAATCACGATCATGTGTCCCTTCAGTCTTCTATTTTCTACTCCGAATTTCTTCTAACTTTCTCAAGGGTCCTGTTCCTCTAAGCCTATTATCCTGGTCGATGCTTTCACGTGGGCTCCATGCAGGTTGCTTACATCTTTCTCACTGCATTGCTGCTGGCTCCTGTTTAAGACTGTACTCCACTCAAAGCTTCATCAGCACGAAGCAAGGCAGGAATACTTTAACGTGTAATGGATCTGGTCATTTCATGCATTTAACAGAAACCAGATCATAAAGTTCTGCTCACCTAGTTCTCTTATTTTTCCTCTGTTTTATTTCAGAGTTTAAAAACAAAGCCTTCTTAAGCTCTGATTTATATTTCCACAGAGCTCATGTTGCCAAGACAACTATAATAAATGTTATCTTCTGGAAAAACCTCTTGTAGACATAAGAAGCTTTCCCAGATAGACTATTCAAGCTGAAATGGTTGTAAAATGAAATACATGGTGAACTCACTAGCATTTTTCCATACGCTGTCAATTTAATTGACATGGTGGGACTCTGTGTTTGCAGTTTATGATATTCTTCATTTTCATTTGAATAGTATAAAGGAAAGACATCAAATACATTTTTTCCTGATACTTATTGAGTTAAAAAGGAGCAGGAAGTATTTCTGGTCAAATATTTTAGGTAAGAGAAAGGCATGTTCTCTGTGTTGCTCTGACGTTAATTATCAGCATCTTCAAGGGGAAAAAGTGGGGGAGGCTTCATTTCCAGCAGAAATATGTTAGCTGGTAAAGCAACTAAAGAAATCAACAAGATTGTTGCTGGTTTGTGTATTGATTTCTGGATTTTTTTCACGATTTTATATTCCACTTTCTTGGCACTGTATAACGTACTGTCTCTAGGGGCAACAGTACTCACCCTGGTTCAATTCTGCAGATTTGGAAGCCCTAGAATAGAGAGGTATAAGCTGCTACCACAATTTTAACAACTACATAAATTAGACCTGTGCTTTAATTCATTAACAGTTATTAGTCATTGGTCTTTACTGTGTTTAAAGGTTTGTACTTGTTTATCAAAGAACCGAAATCATATCACATGAATTAGGTTACATATCACAGCATCCACACTGAATAATTTTACCACACTACATCTTACTTGGCATATGAACAATGAGAAAATTTAGATTGTGAGTGTTAATGAAAACCCCAGGAAATAATCCATGTAATATTTTGAATGAAAACAGCTCTACTTCCATCTTGAAATGGATCGGTGCTCTTTTTGTACAGCTGGTATTGGATAAATTAAATCTGCGGTTGCACATCATAGTCCCCTCTTGATACAGAGTCTTGGCCATTGCATAGACACATAGTTCAGTGCGGAATCCTAGCTCGTGGGGGGAGAAAAGAAGTTGAAGAACGCAAACTGTAGGTAGTACGAAATACTAGAGCAATGCTTTAGAAGGACATTCAAATGAATATAAAAGGTATTCCATTTTCATATAAAATCAAACCAACCTGTGTAAAATCAGCATTCTTGAAAAAATTGTTTTTAATTGATTAGGTAAAATTTCCAGCACAAAATAGTTTGAATTGAAAAATTTCAGCCATTCCTCTATTTTCAACCAAGGCAGGGAAAAGAGACCTGAGAAAAAAAGAAGTGAAAAATGGACAGAACTTGTGTTCGCAGGAACTATTTGGATGAGTAGTTTCCAAAATATGCTATTTTTGCCACTGATAAATGCACAGAGGGCTTCAGTTCTTTGTTGTTGTTTTTTTTTTCCCCCAACAGCTAGTTCAGCAAGGTATAGAAAAGATTTCAGAAGTAGAATGAGGAACTAAAGGGAGCAACCAGGAATGCATGTTGTAATTCCTTCCTCCCACCAGCCCTCTAGAGGATAAGAGTACCGAGAAGCTCATTTTAAAAAACTATCATTAGCCATGACTTTTCAAAAAGGCACAAGTCTTTACAATTATAGCTGTTCTTCTTCTAAACATGTTTCAGTCATCAGAATTTGGGAGATAGAGAGACATCTGAAAAGCTGTATAACATAATGGCTGATGAAAGATTCTGCATCCCCAAGAGCATGTGAACACTGCTAAGAGAGAATCTTCTTTCTTTTGTAAAAACACATACCAATTCTGCATTTATATAAAGTAATCATTTAAGATGGGTAAAAAGAGGTTCTTGGCAACATCAAGGTCTTTGTGGAAAAATATGTTGCTTTCTGTAGAGTTCCATCAACGTATTCACATTTCCTTCCAAGAATCTTATTTTCAGAATTAGCATATTTTTTTATAACTCCTTCTCAGATACACTCTGTCACTTGCTCTGCACGGTTCCCATTTATAACCGGTATCACATGAGCTTCATTAAGACTCAGAGCAGTGCCTGAGCTGTTATGACACAGGATCAAATACACGGGCACAAACTTTCTTTCTAAGTAGTTTAGAGATTTTTTTAATTATTATTTTTAAGATATTAGATCTATGCTAAATATAACCGTACGCAAAACTGAAATAAATGGGGTTCCTGAGACTCACCAAGGTTTTGCTCCATCTCAGATCGTCTTGGCAGAGAGATGTGGATGCAATTTCCCAGAAAATTGTCAAACGCTTTCAGCTGCAGGAACTAAGAAGCTAGACATCAAACTCAAATTTCTCTCATGGTAACCCGTACCCTCATTTGTAGGTAAGAACCCGTTCTTCATTTCAAGTAGTATTTTTTCGGTTAAGGCAGGGAGGGCTCAGATCAGGCCGATGAGTTTCACTGCAGGTTTCCACCTCCCTCTCTGCACCATCACTACCTAAAGTCATCTATGAGTTTTATTTATTAAGTTCTAGGTGTGATTTCCCTTGACCCCTCCTGTTCCCTTCATGAGGCACATTATGATTGAGAGACTGCCTTTTACGATGGTACCTTCACGGCGCTCTTCTGTCACCTGTGCCGTAGGCGCGGAACAGACGTTGCGTGACTCTTTCTGAACTAGACACCTATTGCATGGTTGCCTGAAACTTGGAGTCCTGGCTTGGGTCATGCTCACGCGGCCCTGCGGTCCTGCACTTCTCTGCTCCATATGTCCCTGAGAATATTATCAACGCTGCCGTGACTGCAGCTAACACATAGAAGAAGAAACTACCTTTAAACTAGACAAATGAAATACTGCTATCAACGTAGCTGTGGCAGACTGCAGCTCAGTGTGGGCTCACTGCCTGAATATTTATTTAGCTGCCTGGGCAAGTTTTCTAGCTGAATTGGTCTGCAGCAGCTGCACGGCTAGCAGAAGCTGAACTTAGCTGGGTGAATGCTTGTTATTAACCTACAGCACAAGCTTAATGCTTGCAAATTGCAGGGAATATAGACCAGAGATGACTGGCACGAACACAAGAGTGTTGGATGCTCTTGGGCAATCCCTTCCGTGAGGCATTCTCCAGTAACTTACCGCACACACTAGCCTTACGAGTTAAAAGTTAAAAGGAATAACTTTCAACTAAAGCAAAGGGACTAAAGCAATATGATAGATTGGTGGAACGGTACGACTTTTGATTTACTCTGACGATTCTATAGCTCAGCAAATCTGTATTTCTGTCATGTACAGGGTAAGATTCATAGTTTATATCCCCACCGTAATGTTGAGAATGTGAATTATACTAAATCTTGCAACTTTAGGCAAAGCAACTAACTCCCAAAGCAGCTGTATTCCGGGAGAAGGGAAGAAAGAAATATGTAATTGCCTACTACTATCACAAGTGTTAAAATATATCATCTCTAATGAAAAAAAGCCCACTGCATCCTAATAAAAAGGAAAAGGATAAGCAAGAGAGATATATGAATGGTCAACTTATAGATGGTGGTAGACTCCACAAATCTTACCGTGTGGTAGCAGCACAGTGCCGGGTAGCTATCAAACACACCATGTTACAAATGATAGAAGGCAAGACCTGACCCATGCAGCCGCTGGAGTGCTGATGCCAAGAGGAAGGGACAAAGCAGCCCTTAGGGCAATTAGAATCTCCAACAGGCTGCAAATTCAGTTGAAATCTTCCTCTTTCCTCAGTTGTGCTCTTATTTCTTCTCATTTTCTTCAAACTCGGGTAAGCAAAAAGTCCGTGCAGGACAAGAAAGAACCCTTCTTGGGTTCTGTTTTCCCCATAAGCAGTTCATGTTTTGATGCTTTTACACGCTGAATTCTTAAAGACTTAAGTAGAATGCAAAATACTACCCAGAAAAACGTAAAACAGCGCTGTCTATACAGTGAGCAGTTTATGGATTCCAAGGGGCTTCAGGGAGTGCTAGGTTATACATTTGGACTGCAGGGCAAGTGGAATATCAATATCTAAGGAACAAAAGGAAAGATGCCTTTTGTTCCTTAGATATACCACACAATGTGTATCAATGTTAGGGATGACAAAGTTTTGTTGACACACGTGTCACTCTGACACATTACTGTCTTTTTGGAAGTTTTCCTTCCAGATATTCCAATAGCAAATGTTTACACAGTGCAAGAGATTAAAATGATAAAATAAATAAACATTGTCCAGCTGAATCTGGAAAATCTCAGCTGCTTAACCAATGTGTGTATGTGTATATACACACACATATATCAACAAAAAGAATGTGAAATGGAAACCAGAGAGGTTAGTGTGAAACAGCCTGTATTGCTAGTTCTTTAGCTGACTTCACAGAGTAAACTGCCTTCCTCTTCGATTTTCAGTTTTTCTGGAACTTTTGTAATTCGCCATGGTGTCCTTCTTGCTCAATTAATATTTTGTAAGGTGCTTTTGGTTCACATAAATCTGTACCTGTGTTCTGTTTGAATTTATCACCCTGTTTTCCCCGTAAGCAGTTTATGTTTTGATGCTTTACACGCTGAATTCTCAAAGACTTAAGTAGAATGCAAAATACTACCCAGAAAAACGTAAAACAGCGCTGTCTATACAGTGAGCAGTTTATGGATTCCAAGGGGCTTCAGGGAGTGCTAGGTTATACATTTGGACTGCAGGGCAAGTGGAAAGGTTTTGAACAGCATGTACATCTGGGTGGCTTCTTATCGACTCGACTCTGTAGAGACCCGAGAGCTTTGTCTGTTGCAATAAGGCCGTAAAGTATTGTTGGTAGATGGTAGAATATGAAGAGCTGTAGTGTGGTCTCCTTTGCTGGCATAGCAACAGAATCCATCAGCAGGAACATTTCTCACATAGATTTTGCCACAGTCTAGAAAAATGTAAACTTTTATTTTCGTCTGAATGAGTACTATTCTCACAGTACAGAACTGGAGTTGAAGAGAGAGTGTCCTCTGGCAATTCCCCAGGCTAAAGAAGCCAGAAGGAAAATGGTTCTACAGAAAAAATGCCATTTTATTCACTAATCTCATTTTGCATTTTCTTTTTAATCTGTACAGACGTTTAGGAAGCACTAAAACAGTTGTTACAAAAAAGTGCACAGAGCTATCCAGATTTTGTGGAGCGCTGCTGGCTTCCTGCCTGCCTTGGCCTCGGAATGAAAGGAGGAAAAGGGGAACCTGGTAACCAGGAACCAAGTCAAGTCGGAGATTTCGAGTCTGGATACCCTTGGGTCCAGGCACGGCTCCCATGCCTCCCCACATTCAGAGCTGTGAAAGGGGAAGCACAGAGCTCTGCCGTTACGTTTCTTCTTCTACTTCGTTGTGTGAGTCTTAGCTTGATCTCAAAACTAAACTCAGCTGCAGCGGTAGTGTGGAAGGGTAAGCCTTGCTAGACTTACGCCAAGCAGCAGAGAGCCCTCAGAGGCAAAGTTCATTCATGTTTGGTGCCTTTGGGAGAACGTTAACTTTTCTCCGTTTGATCTGGATAAGCTGTGCGCGGCACAATCTGTCAGCAGGTCTCCAGAGCTTTTCCCAGCAGAATGTGGAAAGTGGGGCTCAGGCCAGAGCCAGGCTAATAACCAGCAGTATGGGAAGCTGTTTGGGTTGCTGCCTTACTTATGTCTGCCTTTGGACTAGCTTTTAACCTTGCAACTCTCATCTATACGTGTATAACCGGAACATATTGATGTGCCTGGGAAGGAAGTGGCAGAAGAAAGCTTATTGAAAGTTTGTCTAATTTCTCACACATCAGAGACTTCTGGCAGCGCTGAGGACTAATTATCCATCAGTCCCATATGAATTACATAGATTTTCACTACACGGGGTTAGAACTACACCAGCACACAGCTCATTTCGCATGCTAATAGCCTTTAATATCCTTCTGCCATGTTTCACAGTCCAATTATTCATTTATTTAGCAAATCAAGCTGAAAGGGAGAGGAAAAGCATTATGTTACAGAGGATCTTAGCCTCGGAAGTGGCCTACATTGTAGAAACTGCCCCCCCCCCCCTCCCCTTTTTTTTTTATTAACGGCTGGGGATATGACTGGTATAAAGCTTTGTAGGGAAGGGTCTTATCCCAGCTTGGCACCCTGCCTTGAATTCCTGTGGCCTGGCTGTTTTACTCAACCAGCTCCTTCCGCAGCCTCTATTTTCAGACCCTCTCCTCTCTTTATTCCATGATGCTAGCAACATTTGTGCAGGCATTTAAGCACTTTATTTCCTTCAGTCGGGTTTGATTAAGGTGACACATCAGAGACTGAACTATGCTGTAGTCCTGTCCTATATATCCATCCGTTATAGGGCACTCTATCCTTTAGCTGTTCTTTTGTTATATATAGGTATGAGGTCCCAGGAGCGGGTTTCTTATTACCAATGAAATATCCTTCATTACCTTTCAGCTAATGTCTCCCTTTTAAAGTACACTATAGCTTTTTAATTCAGCTTCACCATACTGATGCCTAGGTTTGGACCTGTTTGGTAACTGTTCCGGAATAAATCAGGCTCTTTCCCTCTATCTGTGAGAAGGGCAGAGAAGGGAAGAAAGCACTAGACGGAAGAAGGAGTAGCAGGTAAAGCTTGAGGGAATACCTTACAAATGAAAACACGACGAAAAGAACAAGAGAATCCTGTTGTTTCCTTAAGATGCACCTCCCGAGCAGATAGCCAGAGAAACGTGTTCTGGCCTAACCCCAAAGTACATTAAAAATCCTTCCTTCTCCCTACTTTGTCATATTTTTAGTGGAAGAGGAAAAAGAAGAAATAAGAAATCTCTCATATTTCTTCGTTGTATAATGATGCATGTGAAAAACAAAGAAGTAGAATGCCGAGAATAGAAAATAAAATATGAATGTAAGTTTTACAGGATTGAAGGAGAAAATCCCTACAGGCATTTGCAAAGACCCTTGCTGATTACTGTTATTCCTAGCTATTACTAAGTGCAACCAGAGTATGACCACTGCTTGAATTCTGCTTTTGAATTATTCATAGCTTTTACTTTCATGTAAAATAACTATTTGTAAAGTTTTTAAGCTTTTTGAATTAATTTTTTCATTAAAATGTGGAAATCTAAGGAGGACTAATATTTACGGAGATGTAACTCTGTTAAAAACCTTGCCTAATTAGAAGGAAGAATGAGAGACAGCAAATAGAGCACAAACCCTGAAGTAGGCCTGTAACTTCAGCATGGTGGCACTTTACAGTCTAAATGGCCAAGAAGGTTAAGGGAACAGAGAAGGAGGCATGAAAAGTGCCGTTTGTTGAAGATCTTGCTACAGGACAAGGTCAAGGCCAGGAAGAGAACACAAGCTTGAGCCTATGACCCTTGTAGCTCAATCCCGTGCACGTGTGTCCTCCTTGCTTCTGGCTACTGAATAGTTGGTGTTAAACAATGGAATGACTTTTTTTCCTTCTATTCAATTTAAAGTTGCTGTCAGCAAGGTGGAGTGTCAGAACAATGTGAACTCCTTGATAAAATTCTTCGTTATGTACTTTGGAAAATGTTTCACTAGCCTTCAAACTTTGCCTTGTGCATTTTCATTTCAAAGCTCCACATATAAGCGGTTATTGGTGGCTCACAGCCTTCTGGTTTGCGGAAAATCACTGTCCACCTAGGTCTTTATAGTCTGGTTTCCTAAAGAAAGACAACTTACTGTGCTGTCTGTTTCCTGCAATTGCTCTCTCTCACATCACTTTTAAAACCGTTGTCTGATTTCATCCTCATTTGACAGGAGTGAAAAAATGTAATTTCTACAGGTCAAGCAAAAATATAGGGCTAGAAAGAGAGGGGACACCCCGCTAGTGCTCTGCCTGAAGGAGAGACTGCAGGATAAAGCTCTGCTAGTCCTGCTACCCGTGGAATTACTCCCCTAGCCTCACCCTCCTCCTGTTATTCCCGTTAATCCCTTTCAGATGGCTTACTAGTGAGAAAGGAAGCCCATGATGTAGGCACTTTTCACACGAGCAGTCACTGTAATTGTTAGAAAACATTGCTGGATTCCATGTAAGTGGAGCTACAGAGGGGACACAATTTTTCTCAAATGCCGATTTTATTTTTTTTGTCGTTTTCATGAAACTGTTTTCAGCTGTTTAGAACTTAAACATTTTTGGCACTTAGGTTTTTAAAGCCGTTTTCTTTCTTTTTCTCCATGCTTCTTTTCTATGATGGGAAAGATTAAATAAACAGAAAAGGTGAAAAGAAACAGAAAAAACCCCAAAGTTAATTTCTTGCTTTCTGCCAGTTTCATTGAAATGTTCCCCCCAAAAATGTTCCAGTCATTTATAGAAGAGCCTTTAGTCATACCATGGTCTGTCTCCTCTCATGGTTCAACACATTTAATTTTGGGAGATCTGCTTGGCCAACCTAGCTTCTTCATGAGAAATGACTATTATTAGGAAAGGTTAAGGTTTTTACTTCTCCTCCGAGACATAAATTGGCAAACTTTCCAGTAATCTGTCTTGACTATATTGAGTTGTACTTCTAATCTGAGAACAGTTTTTGGTTAAAGTATCTGTTTTGTTTCAAATAAGACACATGGTAAAAGTCACTACAGTTTATTTTTTGCTCTGTTGCTAATGATGAAGTGTCCCTAATGTCTGAACATTTTCTAGCAGAAATGAAATCTAAATCTGTCAGCTAATAATAGCTCTCTCAGGGATTTGAGGCTTTTGAATCCCTTTACACAGTCCTGTTGTATTATTTTGTTCTCTTCTCTTGGCAGGTGTTCTGCGGCTGAGATTTCACTTTTTAAGGTACCGTGAATAGTGTCTGTAGAATCTGAATGACTTCAGTTTGCTCAGCTGAAAGGAGAGCTAAGGGCAGTGAGGCATCTTGTCGTATTTTAGAGGCTCTGTGCTTACTATGAGAGATGTATGGTTTTTAAGATGGACAAGGTGTGACAGGGTGTCCATTAGGGCTATCCCTTTTTAGCCTTCTGTATTGAATTAAATGTCTAATGATCTTAACTGCTGTTTCTGACAGGGGCCTAGAAATCAAATATTATATCTCAAACTATGCACACAACCCTTTTCAAACATATAAAACGAATAATCAAATGTACCTCTGAAAAGAGAGAACCATTAACTTTTATTTTCTAGAGGAGGAATGCACTCATATGTCCTTGTAAAGATTAAAGGAGAAACTTTTTTCTTAATTAGATCCATTACTTGAGGAACAGATGCCTTAGAGTTTGAAATTGCATTGTGCAAAGAGCTCAAACACGCTGCACAGAACACTACCCGAATGTACAAAATGACCGAGTAGGGTGTTTTCAGCTCTAATTTTTTATGACACGAGAAACCCTGAGAGAGAAAGTCTTTGTTTTGCCTTAGGGAAGGTATGCAGGCTCAGCGGAGAAGGAGATTGCTAATCACAGATAACACTGTAATGACTCTTGCCAGAAAGTAGTCGGCTCCACAGGATAATAGGATTAAAGCCTTCCCTTCTGGAAGAGCAGGCAGTGCACTAGAGCTGAACTGTCCTCTGCAAGTATGCCGTAAAAATTCAAGACTGGGCACTTTTACTCTGTCATCACCTTTTACGTGAACGTGGAGTTTTTTGTGGCTTTTCCAGAGAAGCGCAGTGCCGGCTGCTAAGACCCACCTTCAATGTCCCCTTCGGAGCGGGAGAATAAGTGAGGCCTATAAGTGAGTAGGCTTTTCTCCTACAGCAGATGGTTTAGGACATAAGCTTGCACTGCTGACCTGAAGGGATTTGGTGATGGAATGTAGAAACTCACTCTCGATCATTGCTTCACCTCCGGTCTAACCGTTATTTCTGAAGATTTGACATCACTGACTCAGCAGTTTAACGTCTCAGGTGCTCTGTGAGATGATGTTGTGGTTAAAGTTTATTTCCTAATGAAAGCAAAAAAAATGAATCTTCGTTGCCGATCGCAAAAGAGGATCTTGAGCGAATTGGTCCTGGAGGACTGTCTCTTTTGTAGGGAATATCCCTCCAGGGCTACCACTGCTGCATCTTTTCAGTAGTTGAACAAAAGAGTTCAGTTACTACAGATATCAAACAGCACGTTCACATTTGGTGCAAGTCACTTTTGAAAGAAACTTGCTTGGAAACTGTATTTCAGATTTTTGTCCCCCTACACTGCAGTAATATTAAAGACAGAAATTAAAACATTCATACCAATAATGCTAATACATTCCCAGTTTTTCTTTAAAAAATCTTTGTGGCTGGACAACATTACTGCTGCTGAGATCAGTTTGAGAACTTATTTTATAGGAAATCACCTCAGGCTTGTAAGTTTGGGGTTTTGGTCAGTTCGTAGAAAGCGGCCGTCAGACTCCATGTGCATTTTGCCTTTGTAACAACTGGTCCCCAATTAAAAAGCTTGTAATAGGATGGAGTTAACTGCGTCAGCCAAAATGCTCCAGAACCTTCCTACAGCACATGGGTTGTCTTTCCTACTCAGCACTATACTTCTTCATTTGCTGTTATACTGTATGTCAAGTAATGGGAACCACATAGGTCAGACGTCACTGCATTACTGAGATTTTTAAGGCGTTAAACTGTTGAAATGTCTTTTGAGGAGCAGGCGCCTTTAAAAAGCAATACCTCTCTGTCTGCTATCTGGTCATATTTTCTGTCTTTTCTAGATACAGTAATATTTTATTTATATTACCAGCTGAGAACAACTTTCTTGACAATCAGTTGAGCAAATTAACGCAAGAAATATCATTTGTCTGCTTTGGATACTATTCTAACATCAATTACAGAAGGAACGGAGGTATGGAAGGACTAATTCACAAATTCTCTTGAAGAACCAGGGAAATGCTTTATATTTACAATAGGGAACCATTCTTTCTAGGCAGTGATTAAGATAAATACTCTAATTTTGTGATATAGGCTTTCAAATAAAGTCCTCAGGAGCATATTTTGAGCAACTGCCCTAAGCGGAGCTCTTTGTCGTTAACCTGAGACACGCTCTCCAGTTGTCATGGCTTACGTTGTGAACAGAAGACCGAGCCTAAACTGGGTACATACATTTTCTGACACTACCCTGTTTTGAAGGTAATGCAGTCGATAGCTGGGAGAAAGCCACGTGGTTGGAAAGCAGCAATTGCCTTGCCTGGCAAAGAAATATTGTCTCTCCTTTGGTTAGAGGCACGAAGGGAGGAGGAAGCAGAATGCAAAGCGTCAGAGATAAAGTAGCCGGGGCAAGATCTTTGCCCGAGAGCTCGTGGTGACTCTGGCCAGCCAAGGCCAGGCTGGGGCTGCCTTTTCTTTATCCCGCCTGGTTGTATAATGCGCCAACGCTACAGCTGCATTTTTGCCCCAGCGCGGCAGCTGAAGGGAGAATAAATGATGACAGCATGTGAGGAGACCTGCTGTTCCCACTCAGAGCCCTGCTCACGGGGCAGAGTAATGGATCAAAAAGGTTGAGGGCCATCCCCGTTCCCTGTTACGAACAGACCTGTCACCGCTGCTTACGCTGTGTGTTAACAGCCGATCTATCACCTACTACTTAACATGCAAGGACTAGCAGGGAAATGCAATCCCTAAACCTGCATGGATTAAATTTAAGTTATACACCAGGTATAATTCATCAAAAGGTTCTTTTGTCTTGACTGTGAAACTGCACAAGCTGAGTCAACAGTGAAACCCATTTTTTAGCAAAGATCTGGAGCATTAGGCTAGCAAAATTTGAAAGCCAGAAGAAGAATCCAGGATATGATTTCCATTCCTATTAAGCAATGAAACTAATCAGTGTTTAAAGGAAATTAAATCAATGGATCAAGACCTGAACACTGTCTAAAATAAGCAAAAACATTTTTTATGTGTAGGTGTATTGGGTTTGCATGGCAAGGTTTTGGTAGCGGGGGGGCTACAGGGGTGGCTTCTTTGAGAAGATCCCAGAAGCTTCCCCCATGTCTGATAGAGCCAATGCCAGCTGGTTCCAAGATGGACCCGCTGCTGGCCAAGGCTGAGCCCATCAGTGACGGTGGTAGTGCCTCTGGGATAACAGATTTAAGAAGGGGGAAGAAAAACCTGCTCAACAGCAATTGCAGCGGGAGGGAGAAGGGAGAATATGTGAGAGAAACAACTCTGCAGACACCGAGGTCAGAGGAGAAGGAGGGGAGGAGGTGCTCCAGGCGCGGGAGCAGGGATTCCCCTGCAGCCCGTGGTGATGACCACGGTGAGGCAGGCTGTCCCCTTGCAGCCCATGGAGGTCCACGGTGGAGCAGATATCCACCTGCAGCCCGTGGAGGACCCCACGCTGGAGCAGGTGGTTGTGCCT